>NW_026251939.1:0-600000 GCF_025331425.1 Radiomyces spectabilis | reverse complement strand
TACCCGTCATTTTTTATGTGTACTAACCCTTCCAAAGAAGTGGCAACCATGAGATCTTTCATATCATTATCAGCATCGTCCGCGGCAATATTATAAATCAAGCTGCGTGGTTTTTTTATGAAGCTGGTGGTATCAACCGTTTGTTTTCGTTGGAGGTATAAATCACAAGTATCTTGAGAACCGAGCTGGATCTCTGCTTCCGGTGCTGGAGGTCGTACCACAGGCGGCGGAACCTAACAATGATAGGATGATAGAAAAATCAATAAACCCAAGGTTCCGATCACAAATGTGACAATGCTGCCTTACAAATCGTGATGAAGAAGGCAGATCAGCCTGTATGGATGATTCAGCGAATCGTTGCCGCTTGGTATCGCTTCCTGGCGGACCTCCTGTACGTTTTGCGTATTGAGGTCGTCGCGAGGAGGAGCATGATGATGATGATGATGAAAAGTCTTGTTTATGCGTAGATGCTCCTGCAGAGGATTCCGTTGCTGCTGATGAATTCCAATTTCTGACGTCGTTGTGAGGAAGTTTTGGCGACTCGGCTTTTATCTCGGTATTGGATGGACTGCTGCGAACCTGCGCTGGGATGCCAATGGTGGATCGCTCAAACAGATTATCTGTCGGTGGTAAAGGCAAAATGGGCGACTCGGATATCGACGCTTGTTCGGCAAGAACGGTCATTACACGTTCAAGACGTCGGTGCGTTTTTTTAATAGTTTTATTCAGCACTCGAACCTTCTCGATATACTTGGCTTGACGCGCACTCTGACGTTGGCACTGTTAGAAAAGGATTAGTACTTGACCAAAAAAAAAAAAGTCGACGATGAAGTGAGATCTTGGCACCAACCTTTGATAAAAGACTGTGAAGCTGATTCTGGAGTTTTATGACACTTGTGTTCCTGTACATTCTATACTCATCCCCGCTGTCGTCGCTTTCGCTGTCACTACTAGAAACGTCGTAGCTTCCTCCACTCGCATCGCTGTCGGCTGCCAGGAATTCTTGCTGTAAGCTTTTTCGCTTGGAACTTCTTGAAGAATAGGGCATGGCCGGTGAACGTTCGGTATATCTGTCAGTAGGCAATACTCGCGACGACGAGGACTGAGTCGACTGATCTATAAGATAACGTCATGTGAATCTCCTATGTAGAAAAATCGTAATCACAGTTCCAAAAAAAAAAAAAAAAAAAAAAACCATACTTCGAGAGTTATCAACAGATGCGCCTGACTTTAGTGATGATGCCGAAAATAAGGATCTCGGTAACATTGTGTTTTTGTTTTCGTCAGTTTATAGTCGTATTCAAAAATGAAGCGGGAACAAAAAAAACCGAAAAAAAAAAAAAACCGACGGAAGTGCCATTGCTTGATGTGACCCCTTTAAATCACGTCTTTTTGCTTTTTCGCAGCAAGACCGAAAATCAAAGTGAAAATGTTCCCCTTTTTCTCCATTTTTACAAACATGAATAACACTGATGAGACTGAGACAGAGAAATAATAATTAAGTCTTTCAAATATTTTTATGCAACGTATCTTGCTGTCACTGACTGGTATTGAGATCATTGCCACCTTCTATCAAAATTTCAACAAACTTCTATTTTGACTTTAACAACACAAAGCACTAAAAAATAAGTCTTTGTTAAATAAAAAAAAAAAGCCGCTTTATCCATCTTTATTGGTCTTGTAATTTGATATTCGTGCTGGCAAAGCCAGTTCTGTTCCATCAGTAACAGATTTCTCTCCGCTTTCGTTATAAAACGTTATGTGCTGTTCAAGTCAGCAACGAATCGATAGAACTTCTTAATAACCATTATACTTCCTAGACGGTACTCCGGCATGAAATGCATGAATAAAACAACTGTATACCCTGTTTACAACCAACTTTTTGCTTTAACCCAGAGTCACGTGACCTTTTTAATTTGTGTTGATGTGTTTATCATCAATTGTAAACTTTCATGTGAAGTGTGGTGGGAGAGTGGTAACCAAATTGATGCAAGAGTAACCCAAAGAAAGAATATTCAGAACAGAGAAGATTAGCTTCAGAACTTCCATGGTTCTTCCTCCGAATACTAACTTCAGTTACTGTAAATCCGAATAGGGCGATAGCCGACTGTAAAAACTATCAGACTATTCCAAAGAGACTTCCAAAAATGTAGGCGCTAGTCCAAAGTGTATCTTCGAAAAGATGTATTCCCAGAATAAGAGATCAAAAGACAAAAGCTTAAGGATGAAGATACAGAAATATCTAAAAGACATTTAAATACTTTCACCGTACTATAATTTCTTAACTAAGGGATTACATAATATGTAAGAACAATAGAAATAATCATGATTTGAGCCATCGTCAGAACGCGTAATGATCATAAGATAATTTCAGATCGTTAAACGAACTTCACGAAAAATCGAACGGAACTTCCAATTCACACTCCGCTTCTGAAAAAGAAGGAACCGACAAATCGATCGATATTTCATCGCCCAAACATCATAGCACCACGGGAGAAACACCAAAAGAAAGGGAAAAGACCAACGAATTCAGGCAACCACAGAAATTAACCAGAACAAGGGAAATCCGAAAAAGGCAGTCGGCCGAGGCTTGTACAACTTCGGTTTTCACACTTCAATGACACGTACGGTACTTGAGCGAGAGAATTAGCAGAGTTAAGAAGGCGTTCGACAACAGGAAGCAACCGACGCAGTCCTTTTCCAGTTCGTAGTTCCGTTTTTCAATTCAGTTCTACCACTTCTCGGCCGTGGTAGCTTGTTGCAATTATCGCGGAAGCTCGATTCTTCGTGTTGAGGGATATTTCTTAGTTGCAGGTACTTGCTTAGCGTATACGGTCAAATAAAAATTTATTTGACTGGACGGGGATCTCAAGTTAACACCGTGGTACGAGGATAGTACTTCTTCAATGAGGTCAAAAAAACTGCCCCTTTTATTTCGCTCTATTCTCCTTTTTATATACGGCGGAGCAAATATAGTAACACAAAAATCTATGGGGGATTATCTATAGCAACGAATAAGGATAAAATCATGGGGTCATTTTCGGAGTAAGTCCGGAACTGCCGTAAGTCAACGTCACAATCCGGGCCGAACCGGCAGAAAAGACTTGAGGCTCAACACAGAACTTGGGACGTGTCATCAACAAGTCCTCATTGGTCCAGCGGTTAGGATTTCTCGCTTTCACCGAGACGGCCGGGGTTCGACTCCCCGATGGGGAATATCTTTTTCAGAAGATTTTCTGCAAATTATTGTCGTACTTCACTCGGATCTGATATACCGGCAAGATCACCAGAGTGGGAAACAAGAGGATTAGGGATAGGAAAGATAACGCTTTATTTTTGTCAATTATAAGGAGATATTTATATGTGCTTATTCGGTCTATGTTCTTAAAGAGGATAATGGCTGAGCGGCTAAAACTTTGATAAAAGGATGGTTGTACTTAGCAAGATGCTAAGCTGATTACCATTTTCGGACGTTATCCGCTTCAGCCACGACATTACTCCCTCCTTAGAACGTTGATCGACCTCGAGCAACTAGGGAACAACCAGGGAAGAGAAAAGAGAAGTGCGGCACGGGTAGAGAGAAAAAATTTATCGGAAGAGAACATTTACGGGCTGGGAGAAGGCAGGGCACGGGCAATGCGTGGGATATACCAGGCTTGTCGGCGAGTTTCCTCGGTGGCATATGCAGGACGCAATCGATCGGTATGAACCCAAGAGGCGTATTCTTTTCCGTTGACTTCGTGGATCTGATAGATATCGTTGTCGAGATTACGGCCGATGATTGTATATGGACCCATCCAAGAAGGCTCAAGACCCTTTTTGTTTTCATGGCGTAGAAGGACGAGGTCACCGATATCGAACGTTTGGGTTTCTGTGCGCATAACTTCGTCCCAGCGGCGTTTGTCAGCTTCAGCGTTTCGTTGCATTCGCCATTCGGCTGTATCTCGAGCTTCGCGTAGCTTTCGGAGGTAAGTGTATGCGTCGTCCGCTAATTGTTCTGGGGCGGGTTCGGTGGCAGAAACTTGAATCCAAGGAGAGGCAACATCACCAGGAATTTTAGGATGGCGGCCGTAAGTCAAATAAAAAGGGCTGTACCCGGTAGTGCGGTGTTTACGGATCCGGCAAGCCCACAGAGCAGTATTCAGGTGGATATCCCAGGAACAAACATCACCGTTGATGTACTTCTTCAACATCTTCTTCAACGTTTGATTGAACCGTTCGCATTTGCCGTTTGTGCGGGGGTGGAATGCTGAAGTCAAAGTGTGATGAGTACGAAGCATGCGAATATATCTGGATACCACTTGAGACATGAAGTTGGGGCCGCGATCGGTCAGAATTTCGTCAGGACAGCCAAAACGAAGGACTATTTCTTCATAAATGAATTGGACAATGGCAGCGCCAGTGGCCTCGGGTACCGCACGAGCAATTGGCCAGTTCGTAGAATAATCGACAGCAACGAGTATCCACCGGTTACCATTGCTTGTCGTTGGTAGTTCACCGATGAAATCCAGATGCCAGCGGGAGAAGGCGGCGGGAACTTCCAAATTGTGCATGGGGGCCTTGTGAATATTACGATCTTGGTTGGCAGCTAATTGGCACGACGGACAAGTTTTGGTCCAGGCTTGGATATCGTCGCGCATTCCGGGCCACCACCAACGGGTCTTCATCAGGTCGTACATGGTTGCAGTTCCAGTGTGCCCAAAGCCTTTGTGATAATCTTGGATTAAATCGGCGCGACGGACGAAGCGAAGGTATCGAAGTTCTTTAGGGTGATCCTTCTGCGGGCGGTAGAAAATCATGTTATCACGGATGACGAAATGGTCACGGTACTTCTTGAGTTTTGCGTTGATTTCGGCGGGCCAGGTTTCCGGGTCTTTCACATACCAGCGGGGCCAATCGTTACGGGGATCGATGTGGGGTTCTTCAGGTTCATCGATACTGTAGAGATACTTCGGCTCGATTTCGAAAGGTTCAGGCTCGCATGAGGGGCCATCAACACGGGAGAGTAAATCAGGGACGGTATTTTCGGCGCCAGGTTTGTACTGAATATCGGGATCATAGGATTCGAGTTCATTAAGATAGCGGACTAGGCGAGGAGTCGGGTTCTTCTGAGTTCGCAGCGATTTCAGGGATAAATGGTCAACGTATACTACATAATTTCGTTCACGGCTATCGATAAAACAACGCCAGGTACGAAGGGCATGAAGGACACCAAGCAACTCTCGTTCTTGAGCTGGGTAGGATCTTTCGGTTCTGGAAAGTTTCTTGGATTCGAAGGCAATTGGGTGCCATTCTCCGGAGTCGTCTTCTTGTAACAGAACGGCACCAAGACCATAATCGGATGCGTCGGTTTCAATTCGGAACGGCTTTGTCATATTAGGAGACTTTAGAACCGGCGCTTCGACGAGTTTACTTTTGAGGAGATCGAAGCTGTGCTGGCATTCCTGCGTCCAGGTGATAGCACGTTGTTTGGGACCATTGCCTCGAGTGAGGTCGGTGATCGGGGCGGCAATGCTCGCAAAACCAGGAATGAAGCGACGGTAGTGTTGGGCTAGGCCAATAAATTGGCGTACCTCTTGGACGTTAGTAGGGACCGGCCAATTCTGCACAGCTTTGATTTTCTCTTTCGACGGCAGTATACCCTCGCTGGAGATATCGTACCCTAGAAAGCATAGTTCGGTCTGGGCAAAGTGGCATTTCTTGGGATTGACAACCAGTTGGGCTTCACGGAGCTTGTTCAGAACGGCGTGTACATGTTCTTGGTGTTCTTCAAGGGATTTGCTGAATATCAAGATGTCGTCCAAATATACCATGGCGAACTTGTCCAAATAATCTTTCAATACCGAATTCATAAGGCGTTGGAACGTTGGCGGAGCGTTGGTGAGACCAAAGGGCAATACCAGGAATTCGTACTGACCGTATCGAGTATTAAAAGCGGTTTTTGGAACATCCTCGGGTTTGATTCGTACTTGGTGATATCCAGACTTGAGATCAAGGGAGGTAAAGTAACGGGCATCACGGAGGCGGTCTAGGCATTCATCGATACGTGGGAGTGGATAGTTGTTTCGGACGGTAACTTTGTTCAGTGCGCGATAATCGATGCACATGCGCATCTCACCATTCTTTTTCTTCACAAAGAGGACGGGTGCACCCCACGGAGACGAGCTTGGCTGTATATGTCCCTTTTTCAGTAATTCTTTGAGTTGGCGTTGGAGCTCGTCCAGTTCCAGAGGACTCATTTTGTAAGGTGTGCGGTTTACGGGCGTGGCATCTTCGGTGTCAATGACATGTTGAACATTGCGGTCGGGGGGCAAATCGGTGATATCGTCATGGAATATCTCAGCAAATTTGGAAGTCAGCTTGATGACCCACTCAGGATTCTTCACCTCTTCGGCAGTATTAGCTTGGAGATGTACCAGGTAACAGCGGGCGTCATCGTTGGCAAGGAGCTTCGCGACTTGTTTGGCGGACAGGAGAAAGTTGACATCATCAGTCGAGGAAGTGCTGCTGATAGGGCGGATAATAAACGATTGAGAATCGTTGTTAATGGTCCACACATGGTTTGGCCAGTCGGGGATGGGTTTGTTAGCCACCAACCATGCATCACCAAGAATGATATCGAACTTCGAATCGAAAATGAGCGCGTCAAAACCGGTAGTAAAATCACCAATCGTTCCTGAGATGTGGGCAGATCCTTTAATTGGGGCATGCTGACCATTAGCTGTTTCCACGACCTGACCATGGGTTTCATGTGCAACTGAGGACGCAAGATTGGCCACGCGGGGACTAATGTAATTGGTACTAGCGCCGCTATCGATCAGCGCCCGAAAGTGTTGACCTTGAATAACGAAGTCATACAGAGGAAGACGACCAGGGGAAGCAGCGTTCAACTCTTGGAAGAAATCAGAATCAGGCGAGATGGTTGGGTACTCCGGGGGAGAGACATTGGAATAAGCGAGATCATCAGAATCTTTTATTTCGTCCTTGATATTTTCAATACTATTTAGGCGGGCAGACATCTCACGACGATGTCGTTCATCAAGCTCTTTATGGGCGCGGGCGCGTTCGCGACAGTTGCGTTGGTAATGCCCAGTTTGGCGACACCAGTAACATTGAACGGCACGAGAAGAGGACGAACGAGGAGCCGCAGAACGGGAGGGCGAAGGCAATTGTCGGTGACGAGACTGGCTAGGGTGGTTCAATGCATTCAGTTGGGCAACCGTAGCAGCGACAATCGTACTGAGATCCATAGGAGCAACGCCCTCGTGTCGTAAATATTCTGGAGTCGACGAAGCATGAGAGGAAGCACCATAGCCAAGGCGGCGACCACTTTCATAGGCGAGGGCAACACGTACGGCTTCGGTAAAGTCGATCGGGTCGGCTTCCAGAACATGGGCAGCAACAGGGTTTCGCAATCCAGAGATAAACCGGTCGATGGCCTCGTCGTCAGTCATGTTGGGCAACTCCAGACGAATGTCTTCGAATGCGTCAACATACTCGGTGATTGTGCCGTATTGCTTGAGTTCTCGTAGACGGTTACGGGCGGCGCGGTGAGAGTAAGCCGGACAGAATTCGGCAGAGAGTCGAGCCTTAAAGTCTTCCCATGTCCGTGGCTCACGGTGATCGATGTCAAGTCGATTCCACCAAGTGAGAGCTCGTCCTCGGAGGAGTGTCACAGCAACGGTTATCCATCGTTCTTTTGGAACCGCGTAGAATTCCAAATAACGGGAGACAGCAAGAAGCCAGTTGTCAATAACGCTCTTGGTGCGTTCGCCATTGTACGTTTCTGGAGGAGGAATACGGAGGCCAGGTGGGATATCAAAATGGGGAGTAAGTCCGGCAGGTGTTACAGGTGTAACGGACGCAGCAGGTGTGGCTGGTGTATCACTAGATATCATCTTTCCAGTGTAAGTTTCTTCAAATTTGCGGGCAAGATTGGTTGCAAGTTTTTGCCAGTGCTTTTCTCTCGACGGTGTGGATTTAAGTCTGGCTTCAGAGGGTATGTGCTTGCAGCTTCGGTATTTCTTGTATTCTTCAAATAATTCAGGCGGTAATAACTTTTGCACACGTTCTTCGATTTCAAATTTGTTTTTGTCTTCTTCGGTCAGCAGAGAGATATCTTCAAGGTTTAACGGGATGGAACTCATAAACAGCCGCTACCAGTTGTCGTACTTCACTCGGATCTGATATACCGGCAAGATCACCAGAGTGGGAAACAAGAGGATTAGGGATAGGAAAGATAACGCTTTATTTTTGTCAATTATAAGGAGATATTTATATGTGCTTATTCGGTCTATGTTCTTAAAGAGGATAATGGCTGAGCGGCTAAAACTTTGATAAAAGGATGGTTGTACTTAGCAAGATGCTAAGCTGATTACCATTTTCGGACGTTATCCGCTTCAGCCACGACATTATTTTCCTTTTTTTTTATAGGTTTTTTTTTTATTTTATTTTTGATGCATTCGATCTTTCCATGTGATTCAAGGATAATGCCAGCTTTCAAAAATAGGCGTAAAGGAGAGGCTGTGTTTTTTTTTTATTAGGAAAACTTGAAAGTATGCTGTTTACGGGCTATTCTCCCCCTGGACAAAAAATAAAGAGTAAATTCTTCATATTCGATAAACCAACGTCTCTCACCTTGTATAAAGTAAAAGACATTCTTTTATTAAGGGTGTATGAACACGCATTCGTTTCGGAGTATTGCTCGCCCTGGATCAACGTGGAAAAAAAAAACGCTCTAAAGAAATAAAGAAATCCTACATGGGAAAATAAATGGAAGGGGGTTAGTGGTCGCACAGTGTATAAAAAGTAGGCATTTGCAGAATCATGTACTGTGGAATGATCTATCCAAGTTGTTTCTGAAGCGACTCCCTTGGATTTAGTAATATCTAGTTCTTTGTTGTTTCTATAATGTGGATGCAGTTGAGTGTGATTGCCTTTGCAATAAATTGAACAAGGTTTTTGGAGCTTTATTTTCTACATGTGAACTGAAGAACTGATGAGAGGAAATGATATATTACATGAAATAAGTAGTTAAAGGTTTCGACGGGCTATGATGATGGAATGAGCAGGTTTAGAATACGGCATCTGGGTCGTGTAGTTGTAGAATACTGCTACTGTGGGAGTCCCCTGACCCACTCATAACATTGTTGGCCACGCCGGTGGACTGAAAATGGTCGTGTTTTAAAACGTGAATGGCTTTTCCTACGACCAGTAATCCTGGAGGACGACTTCCGCCCACACTTTCTAGTACTTGCACAATGTTGTCCAGTTGTCCCCACAAAATACGCTGATCCGCACAACTGGCTCGTTCAACAATCGCACAAGGCAAGTCAGAGGGATATTTTTGCTTGGTAAGGAGGTCTTGTGTAAGAGCTTCTAGTCGGTGAATCGCCATCAAGAACACATCCGTGCGGTGCTCGTCGTATACCGGTAAAGGAGCTGCCGAGTTTCTCGCCCCTGTACCTGTGGTGACCAAGAATTGGGAAGCCACAGATCGATGCGTCAAGGGAATGCCTGCGAGGAGAGGAGCCGCGACGGATGAAGAAATACCAGGAATCACCTTTGGACAGTAACCGTGGGAACGGAAAAATAGCACTTCTTCACCTCCACGTCCAAACAAGAATGGATCTATGCATAATCCATGAAGCAAGATGAGCATTTCTTTCTGTGATCAACCATCGACTATTTTCCACAAGACTTTACCTCCTTGTTTTAATCGTACGACATGCTTGCCCTGTCGCAGCGCCTTTAATGCAATCTGATTGAACTCTTCCTGAGCGGCATCGGCATTGCCTGGGAATTTGCGAGCAATCTTCAGTTCGCATTTGACAAGGGCCACAATTTCCGCGGGAACAATTTTGTCGGCCAATACGAGATCGGCGGTTTCCATGGCTTCCTGAGCAGCCACAGTCAAAAGCCCTGGATCTCCTGGACCGGATCCTACCAAGCTTATGGTACCCTGCGAAGCTGATTTGTTGATAATGGATGCTGGTGATGGTACACATAGACTAGGGAGTTTTTCCATACTCTCATAACCTTCATCGTTTTGATAGTCCTGCAACAGATCCTCCATGTCCTGATCCGATAACTGCGCTAGTCGTTCCATACTCCAGTATTCGCAGATTTGAGCGAGCCACTTCATTCTTCGACTACTTGCGGCTGAGCTGGGATCGGTCTTGCGCACTTTTCTTCGTAGAATGCCGACCCGATTGATGGCATCGCCTAGATGGGAAGGAAGATTGGCGGCAATATGTCGACGGATACGATTGGACAACTTGGAAGCTTGTCCGTTTGTGGAGACAGCAATTTGCAAAGACTGATCCCGATAGGTAGATGTCATGAAAAAGTCGCAGAGATCGTTCATGTCAGTGACATTGACCGGAACTCGGTGAGTTCGGCATTGACGAACGATTTCTTGGTTAACTTCGTAACTGGACGAAAATCCGCATACAAAAGCTAAATCCTTGTCTGCCAGCAGTTCAGGATATAATCGTTCACCTCCCCAAGAGATCTGGTTCTCTTGAATACGATACAACAGTTCAGAGCACATCGCTTGTTGCGAACCGACCAGTGTTACTGTAGCGTCGGCTTCTAAGGAGGCCAATACGCGACTGGCAGCGATCGAGTTGTTGCCCATGACGAGAATGTGTTTTCGTTTGCATTGGAAAGCGATCATGAGCGATGCCCCTCCTTGAGGCTGCGGTACTCTCGGTGGTGGAATAAAAGACATGGCGAGCAATAAGCAAGTTGACAACCAAGCATAGTGCAAACGATAATTTCTTAAATAGTGGATACCACAAATCAAAATCACGCAAGATGAGGCAAAGCAGACAATCGCCACCAGCTCAAAATTTGATTGGATAAAAATGGCACAACCTGCATTTGTATCTCAGATGATGGCTCCATCGCTTTTTTTTCCCCGGATTGATGACACACATTGATGTTTTACGCAGAATTTTAATATATTACATTCATCTGGTTTATACATGGTATTTTAGCGGATAGACATCACTGATTTTCTTCCTTAAAACGGCTGCGAAGAGCATTGTCCTCGTTCACTTCAAGCTTTTTGCCGGTACGCTTTTCGTGGGCTTGAGAGGCTCGCTCCATATCGTCCAAAGCAGTTTCGGTCTCGTTCACATGCATCTTTGCATCTTCGAGATATTCATTTTCTTGGTTCTACCGAGGCAAAAATCGTTAGCAAGTTGTAATAGAACTTTTTTTGTTGACACCATTGCCTCTTGACAATCATTACCTTGAGACCAGTTTCGGTGTGCTTTTTTTGATGATGGCTGGACATGATAAAATAAAAAAATTGTTACAGAAAGTTTGTTTTCCGGGTCAATGATCGTTTGAGTGCTTATTTATAGGCAATCAAACTGCATGAAATCAAGTTTTCGTAATGCTGTCATTATGAGCATGGTCTGAGAGCACCCTCCAAATCAAGTTACTGAATTGGAACGAACAAGCCAATCAAATGCGTCAGGTTCCCTTTTTTTTTTTTTCTTTTTTCAAACATGTTTTTTATTTCTGCCATTATCCACTCTACAAATTACAGTAACTTACAAAAAAAATGCTATGCCACTATTGATGATGATGACGGTGAAAATGAAAAGGACTGGCCAAGTTTGTCAAAAAGTTGCCACGTCCACTTGATGATGGGAATATACGGAAGTAGGGCAATCCATGGTTGGATTAGGTCTACTACGGAATGGGTTAGACGGATCGGAACTTGCAATTCTGAGCTCGCAGATGTATGGTCCGCCCCAGAAGGAAACTTTCCGTGCTTATAAAAGTAGGCCATGAGCTCATCCTTTTCTATCCAACGCTGATATATCCAGCTACTGAATGCGTCCATATCCTTGGGTAATTCGCTGACACGGAACCGGCGGATGTGAATGTGCACGTTCTTTGGACGATGGCCAAAGAAAAAGATCCCTTGGATAGTGTAGACATCCTCAGGGTTTGCCTCCGACGGAATACCACTGTATCCAATTGTGAAGTCGTATAGCCATTCCACACTTTCATCCAATGTCAAAGTAGAAAGTCGCAAGCCAGTAGCTCGAGGCAACAGTGTGTACCGATTGTCTTCCTATTGTCAAGACACCGGTTAGCAAACGAATCCGTCGTCGACTCTCCCACCTACCATTTTGTTTTTCTCCGCAAATTGTCGAGAGCGCTCACGTGTGCAGGTGGAAATGACTGAAAAGAATGAGTGGGAAAGCTCTCATCGATTCCACTGATGACTTTTCACGCTACCTGTTCCCTCTGGAAATAAAACGAGCCATAAAGGATCACCGGACTTGCTGGAGTGCTTGAGATTGTCCACAATTGTCTTTTGATCGACCGCAAGTTTGCGCTTCAGAAAGATAAAATCAAAGAATTGCATACCCTTTTGTGACATCGACAAATTAGTTTGCGCACGAGCATTTTCATATTCACATGGAAATTTCATACCCTAATACATATGATCAGCTGCCGCGCCACTTTTTTTTTTACACATGCATCATCCAGATTCACGTACCAGCCAAAAATGGGGAGCGACTTTAAACTGTCCTTCAGAATGATCTTCATTGCACCGTGAGCACTAGCCATGTATGCAACACACCATATGTATATCCAGTCAGCATATATCTGCACCAAAAGAAAGGAAGTCATATACTTTAATGACACTGTTGCCTTGCAACGTCAATAGGGGCCGGAAACCCCTTGAAAAAGCCTTGTACCTGATGATTTGCTGTGACGATAATACGGTTGGGGAAATTGAAGCCAGTTACTTCACCTTTGTGATTGCGCTGAACGAGCTTTTCTACATCGATGGCAGTGTCGACAGTAGCCTTGGAATCGTCCACACAGCTTTCATCAAAAGTCACCACCAGATCGCTGGGTGCAAGGAATTGCACCAAAGCTACTAGATTCAGCGACCACATGCGCATGGTATGTGCAATATAGCGACGGTATGCTTTTGCAGAAAAAGGAAGAATCAACAGAGACAGCAGCTGTACCAGTACAACGCACGTTGACTGAACAATTAGACCTGCAACAACGGCAAATGCTTTAAAAATCGATGGCCATGTCCATTGAGTGCTAGTCATTGTGCATTGAAAAAAGAAAAAAGCGAGAAATTGTGAAAGGCTCGGTCGCCATGCAGCCACACCAACGATTGGGAGCGTTTTTAAGCGGAGATGACAAACAACGGATGTCCCACGTATTGGGACAGTGGTCATCCCTTATTATGCAACCTGGTGAAAATTTGTACTTACCTTGCATTATTACTATTCGTTGAATGATAACGCACAATACACTGATTGCACATGATCATTATATTAGTATTTTTTATATTCCATCACTCAACGTAAACAGAGTCTGAATTATCAGGTCGATACAGTAATGGATCAATTTGGTTACAACATTTACAGTGCAGTACTTGTGATGGGCGTTTTATTTATGGATGGCACTTTTTACAACATTCAAAAACAAGAGCGAGGAGGACTTGAGGAGTTTATCACTGATTTGTAAGGAGCCGAGACCCCCAAGCTTTAAAACCCGGTAATAATGGAGTCGGGTCCGTGCCATACTTCGGCTAATACCCAAGTAAAGGAAAAAAAAAGTAAACCAGAGTTTATAACCATTCTCATCTTTTGCTTTTTAGTGTTTCCTTTTCAATTGCAATTAATACCTGTATCTTGCTTATTTACTTGCAAGATCTTCATCAGATACAGAACACATGCTTAGATTCCTTTTTTTTTTTTTTTTTTGTTCTTCTGACGTTATTGACAATCGATCGTTACACCGATGAAGGAACCTTTTTTTTTCGTTGCCATGTGCGACGCTGTGGCAATTTCCACGATCCGGGGACGCGTGTTTGTAGTTCCATGCGTCTACTTCTAAGGACACTAAAAGATTCGCACGTATGAAAGCTGGCTACGATGTGAGCTTGGCTATTGTGATGAGGGCCTGCACCTTTTTCGAGAACGTAAAGCCATGAATGCTGGTATTGTCAAAAAGTTGCCATGTCTGGATCCATCTGTTTTGGGAACGCTGGTCGCGGTGCTAGTGCATATGTGATCAATATGGAAGGTGCTCGCAACTATACAACAATGGAAGGTAGAACAGTTAGTCGTTTGCCAAGGAAGGAAATTCCGGAACGGATCGGCAAATTACGATATTTACAGCAATATAAAAGACCACCCACCGTCTCGCGTTAATCCTTTTTTTTTTTCTTCAAGACATCATGAAAGACAATCTTCAGCATCATTACATGGCGAGAACCTGTGAGCATCGACGATTGAAATCACTCCCTCTGACCAAAGAGAATCTGATGGTTTTTAATGACCATCAAGCGAAGCAGCCACCGCCCAAAAAACGCGTTTATTCCAGCCTTGGACATTCGACCGTGTCCTCGTGGCGAAAGCATTGTAGACAAGATGTTGTACTGGAATCCCCACACATATCGCCGTTCCCTTACCACAACGACTCGCTATTTCTGCCCTTGGCCGAACATACACCGCCGCTTAGTCATCCTTCTAGCAATAAATCATCTACAAGCGGTTCCCAATCAAGCTCTAGTACTTTATCAAGATCCGGATGTGGATCGCACACCAGTTTATGGCATAATTCGAGCCATGTGGAATTGAAGCAGATAAAGCAGGAACCTGCGACAAATCTTCCAAGACGCGCGGCAAGCGCTCCTCCTCTGATGGATCGAAAACGACACCGGTCCTTGCCTTCCAAAATGGCTTCATTCCACATTGGGAAGCTGCTCAAACGTCTATTTCATGCCACCATTCCGAAACGGAATTCCAAAAAGGCTACTTCGTCTCCTATCGACACCTCCTCCACTGTATGGTACAGCCAGTATACAGCCAATCCAGCCCCGCCAGCTGGCTTGGCCGTGGCTACGGTTGCCTGAAAAACAGCGAAACCGCATATGCACTCCCATGGTTTTATGTTCATTCATTATTTATACATTGTAAATGAAAGATACAACTTTCAAAATAGAAGCTTTACATTTAGCAGCTTGAAGTTTTGGTAATAAGCCTTCTTCGAACTCTGTCATTAAAAATATCGATTCAATGCAACGAATTGACCAGTGCCTGTATGGAGAGGATGTGAACCCTCGTATGTATCGTAGGTAGCGTGTGTTATCCGATTTTGGAGTCCAGCACATTATTACAGACTTCCATAAAAAGTCAAGCCGTTCAAGACACAATAAACATTGACATTTGGTTATCTTATTTCCTTTTTCCGCACCTGAAACAATGACAAACATCCCTTTCCAAACTTGACAATTTTTTGATTACCCGCTCGCGATAAATGCAAGGTTTATATTTAAGCATTCAATTGAATGTAGCAGTACGATAATCGGTAATACTTATTTACAATATTGAGAAATATGAGGTTTCTGTCCAGTAGCACAGAAGGAAAAAGAAAGAAGAAAAAAGAACATGAAAAGAAAATAAAGTAATAATGGATGATGAAAACTTCTAATCCTCCAAAACATAGTTAGGATGCAGCATGATCTTGGGATCTGTTGGGTCTTCTTCGACCACCTCAAGCAAAGTTCCCTCCTACGAGATAGAATGAGTAAAGACTCGTTCTGTTTCCAATCTGCCATATGAACATCAACTTACTTTAACGAGCTTCTTGATGACTCTTTGGACAATGGTCGTTTCTGTTTCAAGAGCTTCTTCCGACGTTAATCGATCTTCGGATTCTTCCTGTTCCAGGTACCAAAGTACAAGATCCTGAAGACTGATGCCTGCTTCGTCCTCATCCTCAGCAGCTACAGGAAAAACAAAAATCAAACGCTGATTAATTTACGCCATACACACATACAAAAACAGTCCACTGTCACACATACATTGTCCAACCACTGCTCGTTGAGCTTCCGATAGTCGATAAGCAATCATTTTCTTGATACGTTCGTACTTTTCGTATTCAATTCTGATCTTTCGGTGACCTGCTTCGTCTGTTTGCATTTGATCGGTTTCAGTTGTGTCTTGCGTCGTGTTTTCAGGGTGATCTCCAATACGAAGATCGCGTAACCCATTGAGAGCTTCTCCGCTTGACATGACGTCGTTGTCGGCATCCTCTTCTTCGATTTCAACATCGTCTTGCTCCACACGAATAATAGATTTCTGAAGCAAATTATAAGCTTCAGCCACAAAGTTTTCCGTGATCTATGTATATAGTTCAGATCATGAGTCTCTTTTGTTGCTTGCTGTTCATATGACAATGTATCATCTACCTCTTCACGACAGTAAACTCGAGCAATGGCTTCGGAAAGTCGAACCATACTTTCCAATTGACGGACCGTGATACGGTACGAGTTCTTTCCAACCCCTTGAGCATCGCCTTGTCGAAGGTCGCGGTAACATTCGGCCAATTTTTTGGCTGCTTCTGGCGTCATCTGGAAACAAAAATAAGAAAAAGCCGGCCATATAACACTACGCACAGTGCTATTGAGTGGTGCAAATCCAATCATACCTTGGGTTTGTATGTTCTTGCAAAACGAATGTAACGCTGCAATTGGTCGGTCGAATATTCTGGCTCAATGTAAGCATCCTTTAATCGATGGACATTGACAATATGGCGAGCAATATTGTAATCCGTGACTTCGTTGCAGTCATCCAACACAACAAAGAATAAATCGAAACGGGACATGATGGGTGCCGACATGTTGATGTTTTGCTAAAATAAACTGTAAGCGAAAAAGGTCCTTTTTTTTAATGTAGGCTATTGAAAACTCCTTTACCTTCAAGGTCAGCTTTCGGTTGTATCGGCCACCGACAGGATTGGCTGCCGCCAGGATACTTGTGCGGGCATTTAAGCTTGCTTGAATACCTGCTTTGGCAATAGAAATGGTTTGCTGTTCCATGGCTTCGTGAATAGCGACTTGATCTTTGATATCCATTTTATCGAATTCGTCAATCGCACAAATACCCTAATTGTTACAACTGTCAGTATCGATCGCTCCATGCACGGTCGGTGGGCCCAGAAAAGATAAGGCGAAATAAAAAAAACCCTACATTATCAGCAAGCATAAGAGCACCAGCCTCAATCGAAAATTCGCCGGTTTCTTCATCTTTGATTACAGAGGCCGTCAAACCCGCTGCACTAGAGGCTTTTCCAGACGTGTACACTGCACGTGGCATGAACCCGCAGACGTATCTAATGGCCAATGATTAGCATAGCCCACAAGGAATACTTGGTTTTGTTCAGGACGAGTTTCATGATACGTACTTCAAAAACTGACTCTTGCTTGTACTTGGATCACCGACAATACATACGTTAATATCGCCACGAAGATTCATGCCTTCGGGAGTGACCTTGTGAACACCACCCATCATTTGCAGCAAAATACCCTTCTTGACGGTATCGTGTCCGAATACACTGGGTGCGATACTGTTGACAAGTTTGCTGTAAATGCCTTTATCCTCATTAAGCATATTTTTCAAATCGTCCACTTCTGACGGCGTAAAGTCATTGAGCACATGCTGCTGATCTTCTTCTCCACTATCGTCGCTTTGAAGATTCGTGATGGAGGTCTAAAGGAATGATAGAGAGGTTGGAGCCCGTTATCAACTGAAAAACCAACCGGATCTACTGAGTTATAGGGATAATACCTTGAAGACATTATCGGGTTGCACCATACAGCACAAGAAGGATAATTTGTAGGTCAAGTCGCGAACACCCAGTGCTTTCAAGCCAGTAACACCTTCATTGGCTAAACCTTCACGCGATCGTGTGGTGGTATCTCTTTGAGCTTCCACCGAGGTGCCGGGCGTTCTGAATGCGGCGACATCAGGAACGACGATCAATGTACCGGTGAAAACACATTTATCACCGGCTTTAGCTCGCTCGACCATTTCGTTTCGTACAATAACGTCCAAGCTTCTAGGCATGCTTCCGGTAGGAATTTCGTTAGAATTTTCTTGAATTCTCACTTTTTGCCAATCGACAAATTTGGACTGTTCGACATTCAAAGTCCAATGTTGACGGTTGAAGCACTGAATACCTGGACACATGGCAGGCTAGATTTCACAGAAAAAATCCATTTAATCCCTTTTTCCTTTTGTTTGATCCTAGCCGCTGATCTTAGTGGAATTGGATTTCCTACCTCTGTGTATCGGAACTGTTGTTCAACATCATTCACGACGGTGCGACACTCATTGCATGTGAAGGAAGCATAAATCAATTCAGGACGAACTTCTGTTGTGCGTGTGACTGTGCCACTGATGCTGATAAGTCGACCGATCTTGTCTGTCTTGAGTTGACGCACACGAGCCAAGTCTGGCACACCATAAAACGCAACGGTAAATTCTCTCATGACAGCGCCAGGAGTCGCTTCAGCCGAGGTGGTGTTGATGTGAATATATTCAGGGAAGTGCTTCTTGACCACGTTTTGGACTGCACGACGAAGATACAACATGAAACTAGAAAAAGGTCAATGTCAGCATGACACCTTGGCATACACAAGACAGGTGCCTCATTTGTGGTTTACCGATAGTATTGTTCCAACAAGGCCGTGGCCAAGGAAGGATCAGCTTGCTCAATGTGGGCAAAGTCTACGTAAATAGTCTGTGTTTCCGAATATTTGAGTTGTTCCAATTGCATCATGTATGGAAGACCAAGGTAAGCCGATTGAGACGTCATATACGTGGCACTGGTGTCCTTGAATCTATATGCCGGTGCGTCAGCGATTGAGTTTCCTTTCTCTTTTCCAAAACCGCAAAACCCCATTTTTGCTTACGATTCCAAAAAGGCTTCAAAGCTCTCCATCAATGTAACGGCTGTTTGATCGACGACTTTCGTGACTCTGTCTGTGGTGAAACCGATTCTTCTAGGTGCCTGGACAGGTTCTTCGTCCATGGCATCGACATCCATGTTGATGTTGGCCGGAGTGGAACCTGGAAGGTCTTCGGTATCAAGCATAGGTGCGACCTGAGAGTCCAGCACATTGGTCATAAGTTGATCGCTCACAAGTTCAGACATGACGGCGACGGTAAAAACACAAAGCGAATGAAAATAAAAAAGGACGCGTTTTGGAAAAGTGACCGAAAAATTGGGGGTTGGCGCGACGCGTGACTGTCTAATCAGGGCCGCCTTTTTAACTTCAGCTTTTTTTTTTCACGCACCTGTCCTTCAGTCTGTTTCTTGTATAAAATGGTCAAATAGTATGTCTGACGGCACAGAGATAATCCTGGCCGCTGCGCACTCTTTTGATTTGACACCTTCTGCCGGTACAGACTACTCGTCACTAAAATATAGCGTCTGTGCCAGGCATCCCAGGCCTTCACACTACATCTGCAACAGTTTCTGTTATTCCAACCTTATTTACAGATTTCACTACTCTCACTCTTTCTTTACTTTTTCTCTGTTTCTGGCAGAGTACCTGTTTCCTTTTTTCGATTTTTAAGCTGTCTGGAGCGGAGATCCGCTTCATGGCTGCAAAAATAAATAGCAAATTCAAAGGCATACAACGATTATAATGGAAGGCTGAAAGCAATTGTAACGGTGCAAATTATGTTGTTGCGTTGCCAAACGACATCATTTTTACCCGACCAGCGACATGACTTGTTGGATGATTGTGCTGTTTCGATGGCAGGGAACATTGGTCATACATCGCGGGAAATGTACACAAGGAAGTCCAAGATTCGAAAGGCAAGGTTTAGCCTCTGGAAATTTCCTTTTTTGTTACAAGCCCTCGTTCTCTCTTTCCCGATCGTTCAACGCCCAATTTAACCTCTTTTGCTCGGACCTTTTGTTCTTACCGTTTCCCTTTTTTTTTTTTTGGCTTCCCTTCTCTTGTGTTTCTGGTCCCTTATTAACCGTTTCACATTTTACCTTTTAGCTTTTTTTTTCCCTTTCTTTTGGTTATACTATTCCATTTTGTCGTTCCTTAACTTGGTGTATATCGTAACTTGGTTTTTTTTTTTCATTCAAACTTCCGCTCCTCACATAAACTACTCGACCCAAGCCTTGCATCCTTTTTGCCTTGTACCACTCGTTTTGCTCCCAAAGGATATCCATCATGGACAACAACCTTGAGACTCTGGAACAACAAACCGCCCCTGAAAGCACACGCGGTCTCTTTGATACGCCGGAACCCAAGGTAACAATGACAAACGGGAATCTCACGGCATGACCGAAAGTGAAAAGAGAAAGACGAAGCAGAGAGAAAGAGTGTTAATGAGGGCTTTTTTTTTTGCAACATGATCAGAATTCCCTGAGAAACAGCCTTGCAGCGGATAAACGCCGGTCTTTTCATGTGTTTGGTCCCGGAATAGAAAGCACAAAGATAAGACAGCAGGCACCAACGCAGCGCGGCCACCAACGGTCTAGGTCTGCTATTACTCCGGATATGTTATCCAATCAGAATGCTCGTCGGAATTTTGGATTGCAAACACTCACGGAAGAAAATGATGACAGCCACAAAGCCAGAAGGGAAGATGCCGAACAGCCTGTGACAGTGGACTCGTTGCACGATATCATCAATACCTTGAAATCACTTCCCCCGATTGTGGCCAAGGAAGACAACCGCAGAAGTAGTATTCAACGCAAGCCACAATCCATGTCGGCACTGAACTTTGGTCCGCAAACCAAACGTTTATCGTTCAACGCACAACATGGGGCAGGAAATGGAAGTGGTGGCGGCGGTGCTGGTGGTGGCAATATGCTTCAAAACACCGTCCATGACCTCCGGAGCATGGATGATAAGAGTGAACGTCGTCGTAGCCTCCGAGCTCGCAGTATTGGCGACTTTGATGACGAAGGTTACATGTCTCGTGAGGCCGCTTTGGCGGAAGCTGAGGCCAAATTGATGGGAACGTACAGAAAAGAGACACCAAACTCAGATGATGCGATGGATAAGGCTTCCAGACGTCATTCATCCTCCAGATTTCAAACCCTGGGTTACGAAGATGAGATCCGCCGCCCCACCAGTCGTCGATTCTCGGATGCTACTGGAAGTTTCGATGTGACCCACATCCTCCCACCTCAGCCGAGCAAAAGTACAAGCAAACGCATGTCGTTGCAGTTGCCCACATTATCGGAAAACAGCAATGAATCCACCGCGTCAAGAACAGGTCGACGAATTCAGTTCAATAAGCCTTTGGACCTTTCCGGTAGTGAAGACCGACGTCAGCAAAATCGACGCTCCTCTCGCAACTTTGACTATGATTGGCGTGCCAGTAAGTGATCCCAAAAGTCATCTCTGTGTTACTGTAATCATTGTTCTAACCCATTGTTGTTTTGCGGATGACTTTCAGGTGCTTCCCCTATTCATCAATCATTTTCTTCCAATCGCTCATCCACAATCAGCAATCGCTCTTCGTTCAATCTTGTTCCTTTTACTCCGACTCGGGTCAATTTTGCACGCGACGATGCTAACCCCCATCAGCGTCGCCACTTGTTCATTGCTCACTTGCCATTATCGGCCTTGCCGCCTTTGCTTCGTTCTCGCCAGCTACTGAGAGGCACATTGCGCGTCAACAAACGTAACCGTAGCGATGCTTATGTCTCTTGCGACGAGCTGGATGCCGATATTTACGTGTGTGGATCGCGTGATCGAAACCGAGCTTTGGAGGGTGATGTGGTCGTTATTCGTTTAGTCGACGTTGAAAAGGTATTGCGTGAAAAGAGAGAGAAAGAAGAAGCCAAACTGGCCCGAAATGGCGGCCAAGTTCGTGTCCGTCTTCCGGATGAAGAGGATGAGAATGAAATCATTTTCGGTGGCGACGATGATATTGATGCTGTGAAGCCGAAATACTGCGGTGTCGTTGTTCATATTCTCGAAAGAGCTCAAAATCAAGTGTTTTCTGGGTAAGCTTTTATCTCGCCTATGGTTTGTGATGATCATTTACCAATAGGGAAACTGATGATGTCTCTTTCCTACTAGCGCCCTTACACTCATGCGTCCCAATAATAAACGGGCCCAAGAAGAAAAGGCAGCCGACGACACTAACTCTCAGAACGGCAAGAAAGATCCACCAAGAATTGTATGGTTCAAGGCGGCGGACAAACGAGTCCCTCTCATCGCCATTCCCATCGAACAAGCTCCGGCAGGATTTGTTGAAAATAATGAAGCATATGCCAACCGATTGTTTGTGGTAAGTTGACGAGCAAACCTTGTTATTGTATGATACGATAATAATGACTTGCTGTGTGTGGAATAGGGTGCTATTAAGCGCTGGCCCATTACTTCACTTCATCCCTTTGGAACATTGGAACGTGAGCTTGGCCATATCAATGAATTGTCGGTACAAACCATGGCCATCTTGGCCGATAACAATGTCACCGATACCGAATTCTCGGAGCAAGTGAACGAATGCTTGCCTACCATGCCATTTGAAGTAGGCGAAACCGTCAGTGACGATCGTCGTAACCTGATCAACGTTCGCACCTTTACTCTGGATCCCGCCGGCTCAAATGGTAAAGGGGAAAAAATGGAAATGTTGGGTCTTTATAAAATACTCACATTTTTCATGATGCAATAGTGCTTGATGACGCTATCTCTGTGCAGCAGTTGGGAGATGATACTTATGAGATTGGCGTCCATATCAGCGATGTCGCTTACTTTATCAAACCCCACTCCGCCTTGGACAAGGAAGCACGTGCGAGAGCCGTTCGCGTTGATTTGCTTCACAAAGCAGTCCCAATGTTACCCACATCGCTTACCGAACAAGTGACCAATTTGGTGCCTGGCAAATCAAAGTAATTTAATCGCATCAATGGAGTTGGTATATAGGCTGTTATACTGACTTTATTTTTGGATTCATCCTAGGTTTGCTTTCTCCGTTATTTGGAAGATGAACTCGGAAGGCAAAATTCTGGATACGTGGTTTGGCAAGACGATCATACGGTAAGTATCAGCGTGAATACAGATTGGATGCATTACGGTGGTTTGACCAAGTGAAAAAATGTACAGGTCTTGTGCCCAGTTGACATACGATGATGCTCAGAAGGTGGTGGAGGGCGGCAACCTGAGCCATGCCATCAAGGTGGAGGAGCAGCGAATTGGCGTAGAAAAAGATATCCGTACGCTTCATGCTATTGCCAACCAATTGTATGAAACCCGTCGAGGCGATGATACCATGTTCGAAATGAGAGATGAGTTGGAGTATACCTTTGATGAGCATGATCAGGAGATACCTACCGGTGTTGCCATTCACAAGAAGAAGGAAGGCGCTCGAGTGATCAAGGAGTTTTTGCTGTTGGCCAATTTGAGTGTTGCTCAAAAGGTGTCCAGCAGTTTCCCCGAACAGGCCTTGCTGCGTCGTCAGGCACCACCTTTATCTCGAAAAATTGTAAGTCTAGAAACAGGCACAAATTACCTTACTCAATGGGTCCCCTAACGAAAACTGCACTAGGTGGAACTCCAGGATTACGTTTCGCGTTATCTTGGTGTGGGTATGGATGTTTCCAGCGCGGGCGGAATTCAACGATCCATTGACCGTATCGACGATCCCATGCTCAAAAGAATGGTGTCTATTATTGTCTTGAAGACTTTGCAACCACCGAAATACTTTTGCACTGGCACCTTGGACATTCTCAAGTATTCCCACTATGCATTGGGAGCGCCGCTTTTCACTCACTTCACGGCCCCCAGTCGTCGATTCTCCGATATCATCGTGCATCGCCAATTGGATGCTGTTTTGTCCGGAGGTAATACTTGACCGTGAGGAATCAAAGTGGCTCGTATCATTGACATAATTTCTTCTGCAGAGAAACGGTTTTACTTGGATCGTGACACTGTGCAAAAACTTGCTCAGCATTGTAATGTCAAGAAAGAAGCTGCTCTGAATGCACGTCATCAAAGCAATATGTTGTTCCTTTCGTTGCACTTGAACAAGCTGATCAACCAAAGCTCGAACAAGGTCGCTTACTACGAAGGTATTGTTGTCGCTACGTTTGACCAGTTCTTTGACATCATGGTGCCTGAGATCAATATGGAGAAACGCATCCATTTGGCCAATCTGCCCGTGTGGCGTCACGATTTTGATGAGCGTTCACGAGCATTGACCATGTTCTGGAAGAAGGAGGTGGTGACTACCGGTGTTCAGCATACTTACAGTATGTCGGATGATGAATACGATGATTATGATGAAGACGCCTTACTGTCTGAAATGCAAGCGGACGTGAAGACGCCTTCGACTGCATCGCCTACCTCTTCGGTTACCGGAGCTTCCGTTGAACATATTGTCACTGACCTTTCAGTGCAACAACAACAGCAGGAGCAGCAACGACAGCAACAGCCATTATCGCAGTATCAAGACACTGTTCGTTCGCCGTCTCCCACGGCTACCTTGTCGACGCCATCCAAAGCGAACAAGCGACGATCCATTATTAGCGTGCGCTTATCCAAGAGTTCGGGATATAACTTTGAACAGGCATCACAGACCATCAAGGCGATGGATAAAATCCGAGTCATCGTTACTGTGGAAACTGTAAGAACACCACCGTTGATCCGTGTTTTGGCCGCCAATCCATTCGCCTAATCCAGATACCGTTTGAGTGAATGTTGAAAAACTACTTGACTTTCTTATTCCTTTTTTTTATTTATACTCTTTGTTTGTTATATATATACCTTTTCGGATTTTTCACATCTCTTTTTTTTCTTCTTCTTATAGTCTTTCCTTTTTTCCTTCAATTTATTTTTACTTCTTTGTTGTCATTTATCATTCTTTTTTTTATTGAAGCCAACTTCAGTTGTAACTTGCCCAAAAAAAAATTCAACTTGTTTCTTTGTTACGAAAAAAAAAAATTGGAGCTCGATTTGTCCGTCCACACCGTTTTCTTTACTTGAAAAATTGGCTGCATATCGTCAGTTCAAACTGTTTTGAGACAACAAGGAAAAGAGCATTCATTCTAAAGCCCATTGAACGTATCCTTTTCCATTCACATTTATTATTGATTTTATGCAATAGAAAAAAAAAAGAGAAGGATGATTTGATGCGAAAAAGTGAGGAAATGGGTTCTCTACACACTAAATCAGAGAGTATCGGTTTCCTTGAGCTTGGCCAAGATGTTTTCAAACGAATCACGGATTTGTTCGGTGGAATCACGTTCACGCAAGGTGACGGTACCATCTTCCACGGTTTGGAAATCAATAGTGATAGCATAAGGAATACCGAGTTCATCGTTGCGAGCATATCGGCGACCAATGGAAGTTTTGCTGTCATCGGTACGGGTCGAGATACCGTTCTGGCGCAGTTGACGAGAGAATTTCTTGACAAAAGGTTCAAAAGCAGCATTACCGGACAAAGGCAACAAACAGCACTTGAAGGGAGCGACCACAGCAGGGAATGAAAGCACGTTACGAGCTTCATCACCTTCGCGAACCCACCAGCTGTGCTCAAGCAAAGAATACAAGATACGGCCAATACCGAACGAGGGTTCAATGACATTGGGAGTGTATTCACGAACTAGGAAAAACCGGCAAAACAACATCAGAAGACTTCCTTACGAGGGGTGTTATCGTTTTTTTTTTTTTTTTTTTTTGCCACAAAACTCACCATATTCAGTGACGGCACCGCGCTTGACGGAAACATCATCCTTGGACACTTCAAACTTTTGACCGTCGACTTCAACCTCGGAAGTACCGGTGGTTTCAAGATCCTTGGCAAGTTTGGCATAGCACTCATCGGTATAGGTAAGCAATGCTTCTTCAACGGCCTTGGCACTCTTCTTGAATTTGGGACCAAACGTCTTCTTGTTGATCTCCACTTGCCATTGCTCAACCGTTCGGGGTTCAGCCAGTTGCTCGCGGACAACCAGTTTTTCCTTGGTGCGGCGAGAGTGCACGGTCAAATCGTAAGCGGAACGATCAGCACAGCCAACACATTCAATCCAACCCTACAACAAAAAAACATCATGCGTCATATTAGGACCCTAAATTCCAGACAAAACCACAAAACGTCCCGTCACTTACATAGCTGGTGTGAATTTCGGCGTCCCAGCAGTCGGTAGCGTAATGGGCCATTTCGTTATCCATGTGTTGACGGAATCGCAAGCGTTCGCGCTTAATACCGATCTTGGTCAAGAAGAGGTAGATACGAGCAATGAAGTAACCGAGGGTCTGGTTATCAATGATCTTCTTGGCGACAGCATCACCGATGGACATTTCAGTGGTTTCGGTCTTGCCAGACAACTGGACATCCTTGGGTAACAGGGTGATGACGACGTCCTTGACATCGTTGAACGAGGGATGGTCCTTGTTCTCGGGATCGACGAAATGTTCAATTTCCGCCATGGTGAATTCACGCACACGCAAAAGACCCGAACGAGGACTGATTTCATTACGGAAAGAGCGACCGACCTGAGCGGAAGCAAAAGGCATCTTCTCATTGTTGAATTCCAAGAGTTTCTTAAAGTTCAAGAATTGACCTTGAGCCGTTTCAGGACGCAAGTAACCCTTCAATTGACCGGTAGGACCGATTTGACTCTCAAACATCAAGTTGAATTCCTGAGGAACTGACAACTCGTTGCCGGTTTCAGGAGAACGGATATCAAACTTTTGCATAATTTCAGCGAGTTCTTGACCATTGTAGTTATCAATCTAGATGTGATTGAACTCATCAGTATTTTCGCCTGCCAACTCGTAAAAATTCCCCAAAAACGATTAACTTACTTGAGCCAAAGTTTCCTCGTAAAGCTTACGCGTAGCTTCGGGCAATTCGATTGCGACAACGGTACCTTTCTTCTTCTTCTTCTTGGCGTCTTTGGCGGCTTTAGCAGGATCGACGGCAGCAGGGTCGACGGCCTTGCCATCCTTGGCGGCTCTCGCTTCCAAGTCACCCTGAAGACGAGCCTCAAGCACCGCTTCGACAACGTGGTCAGCTCTGAAAATTTCACCATTCTTCAAATCCTTGCACATCCAGTCAGCGAATTTGTCAACGTGTCCAGAAGTCTTCAACACATCGTGAATGGTCATAATGGTTGTATCCAATTCCAACATTTCTTCCTCGAGCACAAAGTGGTTACGCCACACATTGATGATGTTGGTCATGAGAGCACAGCCTGATGGACCGTAATCGTAGAAACCGGCCACACCTACAAAACCCCACGATTAACAACTTGCTCTTTTTTTCATTTTTCTTTTTCTTTCCCATCTCCAACCCGTGAAAACCTACCTCCATAGATTTGGAACGAAGGAGCATAGAAGAAACGCTTGGTAATCAATTGCTGGTAAAAAAAAAAAAGAACACAAGGTTAGTTTTCAATTCGCCTAAGACAAAGAACAGCGTTGCTTTGGCTTACTTCAAGCGCACTTCGGTCAAATGCTTTCTCTGCTGCCATTCTTTTTGTTCGCTTTGCTGTCAAAAAAGAGACAAAAAAATAACGGGATTTGCGCCCGACAATGCCTGAAAAGAAAAAGCCACTCCGGTCAATGGGAAACAAATTTTTGACTCAGTGTGACAGCCCAGTTCGCCAAAGTGCACACGCCCACGCTCAAAACATGCGACTCTTTTTTTTTTCACTCGAAAATCATTTGTTGATCAAATAAGCATTCCCATTCTCAGGAACCATCTGTTGCACAATCAACCAATCTGTTATCGATCAGAGTAAACATCTGCGAAGACGTCTGTATAACGCTGGACTATTTCAATCAAGGTGACAATAGGAATTGACATATATGGTATGCATACCAATGTTATGATGCCCCTGTGAAAACAGAGTGAGAAATCAACAAAAAAAAAAAACGCCCGCAGCGGTACAAAAAAAGTTGTTCAGCACATCAAAGTCTTCAAAAGTAGTGTATAGCATAGTTTAATCAGCAGCGTCAACAATATCCTTGTATTCGCCATTGGATATAACTCATGTTCAAGATAAATATGCATTCTATTGTCGTGAAGATCTATTGAACAACAGCTGGAAGACGCAAAGCAGATTTGCTCGAAATGAACACAGAGGAAATGAAGAGCGAATAAAGTAGAGTACGTAATAGAACTTTTTATACAATTAGGCTCACGGTTCTATGGACCACGTGAGCTAAGTGAACCTGTGAGGCATGCTTCGATATTGATTCATTTCTTTGGCTAGGTAAAGCTGTTGACATGGAAGCGCGCCGCATGCTGACTTTTAAATAGAATAAGCTTTTTCATGAGCGATTCAGGTGTAGTTTTGTGCTTCACTTTCGCCAATGAACCGAGCAATAAAGGATAGCAGCCCAGTACAGCAACGGTATGTGTGCTGTGGATTCTCACGTCGTTTCATTGATGCGGTTCGTTTTTAGTTGACAATGGATAAAAAAAGGCACTGTAATGGCATATTATGTATTTACTTTTTTTGTACGAGGAAGTGTTATGTTGGTTTTTGTATGTTTTCATGCAATTGCAGTTTCTTCAGATTGGGGATTTGCTAAAAAACCACATCTTTTTATCACATATAAGACGGAGTATGAATCACTATGACTGAAATAGCAGTGGGGTGGCTTGGCTCATGACTCATTTAACCATTTTTGACACTTGTCTTTCCTTTTTTTTTTTTTTTTGATTCTTTCTATTTCCTCTCCCTCCTTTTCTATTATGCCAATGGACTTGAGTGTGCCAGTCAAAAATGTGCCTTTTGGCATTCTCGCTCTTATTCATTCAAACGCTCAGTTAGAGGAGTCCATCAAGGTCGTCAGCGGACAGACCGACATTCAACTCGCTGTTGCAGGTCATCAGCTTGTCGGTTCTCCTGCTGTGGCTCGTTTCCTCATTCGTCAAGGACAATTGTTGGATGAACAGTTGCCTCAAAACCAATATCAGGCTCAGCTTATTGACGCCATCCTGAGCGGTCAAAACATCGTTCCTTTGGTCGAAGCTTCTCAGACCACCTTTTTGACCGGCAACGACGTCAGCATTGTCGATTACTTGGCTTGGGATGTCTTGCGTTCCGCCGACAAGCCTTCATCTAAAGTCGCCGACTATATCAAGGCTGTCAATGCTACTGCTGCTGCTACCGAAGCCGTCAAGCAGGCGGACCAGTTGTCGCAATCGGCGGCTCCTGCCAAGATCGACGCGATTCCCGAAATTCCCAACACAGTTTCCAATCCTTCCGGTAATCCTATGGATGTCTTTAGAAACCTTATCGCTGTTCAGCTGGCTCAACTTGCCAAGGTGGATGCGGCTTTGATCTATGATGCTTTGGATTTGCCTCGTTCCCTCGAACACGGTGATCTCGCCGTGGCCATTCCCCGCTTGCGATTGAAGGGCAACCCCGTGGCCATTGCCAAGGAACTCGCCGAAGCTTTTGTTCCCAATGATTACATCACCGGTGCCGTGGCCGTCGGTCCTTTCTTGAACTTCAAACTGAACCTCGGTATCTTGCGTCGTCTCACTATCGAAATGGTCTCCGATAAAGCCGAAGGCTATGGCCGAAATAACTCGGGTGCCGGCAAGACCGTCATCGTCGAGTTCTCCTCCCCCAATATCGCCAAACCTTTCCATGCCGGTCATCTTCGTTCCACCATCATTGGTGCCTTTGTGCGCAACGTATACGACGCAAACGGCTGGAAGAGCATCGCCATGAACTACTTGGGTGACTGGGGCAAGCAATACGGTAAGTAACAAGCTACACTGTACTGCGTCGGGGTCAGCGGAACCGGGATGCTGATTTGTGCGATTTTTTCATTAGGTCTTTTGGCTGTCGGTTTTGCTCGTCACGGTAGCGAAGAAAAGTTGTTGAGTGATCCTATTAAGCATCTTTACGATGTCTACGTTCAGATCAATCGCGATGCCGAAGAGAATCCCGCCATTCACGATGAGGCCCGTGCCTATTTCAAGAAGATGGAAGATGGTGATGAATCGGCCTTGGCCTTGTGGCGTCGTTTCAGAGATTTGTCCATTGTCAAATACAAGGAAGTGTACGGTCGTTTGAACATTCATTTTGATGTTTACTCTGGCGAATCCCAGGTTGGTGAAGGCATGGAACGCGCCATGAAGGTGTTGGAATCGTGCGGTCTCCTTCAGGAATCCGAAGGTGCCAAGGTCATTGACCTCAAGAAATACAAATTGGGTACCACGGTCGTACAAAAGTCAGACGGTACTACGCTTTACCTCACTCGCGATATCGGCGCTGCCATGGAACGTCACGAAAAATACAACTTTGATAAGATGATCTACGTTGTCGCTTCTCAGCAGGAACTTCACTTGAAGCAGCTTTTCAAGACCCTGGAATTGATGGGCTTCGAATGGGCCAACAAGGTTGAGCACGTCAGCTTTGGTTTGGTTCAAGGCATGTCCACCCGTAAGGGTACCGTTGTTTTCTTGGAAGATATCTTGAACGAAGCCAAGGATATCATGCACGAAGTCATGCGCAAGAACGAGAAGAAATACCAGGAAATTGAAGATCCCGAAATGGTGGCTGATAACATTGGTCTTTCCGCCGTCAAGATCCAGGACAACGCCGCTCGTCGTATCAAGAACTACGAATTCGATCGCAACCGCATGTTCACTTTCGAAGGTGATACCGGCCCATACATTCAATATGCCCATGCTCGTTTATGTTCCATCGAACGTAAGAGCGGCCGTGAAGTCAACTTCAAGGCCAACATTGAACTGCTGACAGAGAAGGGAGCCATTGAAGTGCTCCGTACTGTGGCACAATACCCCGATTTGGTCCGAAGCTTGATGAACGGTTATGAGCCTTGCAATGTCGTCACTTACTCTTTCAAGTTGGCCCACGACATTTCTGCCGTATTCGATCAATTATGGGTCCAAGGCGCCGCCGATGATGTCGCCGATGCTCGTCTTTTGATGTACTGGTCCGCTCGCGTCACGCTTGGCAACGCCATGCGTTTGTTAAACTTGAAGCCCTTGCAAAGAATGTAGATGATAGCTCATTATATCTGATAGTATAATTTTTGTCGATTGTATTTTCCTTTTTTTTTTTTTTTTTCTTATGTGATTTATATCACAAAACACTTTCATCCACCTGTATAAAAATCTGCTCATCACATAAAATCCACATTATTGCCTAATTTTTTGGTTTCAATTTCAGTTTCTTTTTTCCACATTTATTCTTTTACGGTCTCAAATGGATGGGCGTCAATGTCAATAAACGGGATAATGTTTGTTGGCATGTAATACAGTAGTGATGGTGTGTGGAGGCAAAGGGGGATCTCAGCAGACGAAGACTGATATGTAAAGTATTATATAAAAGAGACATAAACAAAGTAAGCAGTTGGAGTGATTTTATGTGATGAGCAGGTTTTTATACAGGTGGATGAAAAGCGTTTGTGATAGAAACCACATAAAAAAGAAAATACAATCGATAAAATTATACTATCAGGTATAATGAGCTATCATCTATCAGAATCCGTGTGTTAAAGTGCGTTCTAGTAAGATGCGCACATGCTCCGAAACGGATTCGCTTGGTGTTCGTAAAGTCAGGCGATACATCTATCCAAAAACGAAAAGGTAAGGGTCTTGTTGGTTCCTTCTTCTTCAAGATGCCACTTACATTCTGTTCCAAATTGGGTTCCAATCGAAGCAAGGCGCCAATCTTGCCTCCATTCTTACCGGCATCAATCACGCCGGCACCTACAAAGTTATTGGTGTTGGGGTCAACGCCTTGCAGTAAGCCGAATTGATAGCCTTGCAAAATTGAAGAAACCGTCGACAACTGAATGGGCACCCGACTTTGGAAAATAATTTGCGATTCTCTTGGCGGACCTCCGATTTGGTTCCATCGTCTGAAGAAGCTTGGACCATCCATGTTACCGATGGGGTCTTGAAACTTGGTTAGAACAACCGGCAACTTGAGATGAAGATGTTGCATATCGCCCCCGTTGATTCGGAAACCAATAAATAGGGAAGGCGATTCGGTAAATGCATCCGTACATTCGACTTGGATCAAGCGTTGGATTTGTCCGTTGGAACCAATCACTTCTTGCGAGGGTCCATGCAAATCCAGGACATTAATGTTCAGCTGCTGATGGTTGCCGGCTTTGACATACACGTGCGACATGGGATATTGCGTCTTGTTGCCAAGGTACAGAGCAATACGACCATACGCAGCATGGAACTCGGATTTCAACGATACTTGCATTTGAGGATCTTCATATAATACGCCTTGGCTATGATATTGTAATCGATTGAAACCGAGTTCGTAGCCCGAAGCAAGAGGCAAATGGGCTGGGATAACAGGAGACGGGCTGCGGCTGTTGCTGTTGCTGGTCATAGTTCTACTGTCGATCTGAAGATTATCAAAAGCTAAAAGATCGGCCTCTGATTCGACGTTGGCGGTTTTTGTGGCCGTTGTCTGTTGTTGAGGATGACCGTCAGGAGGAACCGCACGTGCCGATGCAGGACTCGCGGAAGCGGTATCGGTGGAATTCATACGCATCGACGCCATCCGTTTCAATCCTTCTTGTCGTTCCAAGTTGGCCTCCTTGCCACCAATCACCCACACACGTTTGTCTTCGGTATCGCCGTGTTTTTGGTTCAGTTTCAGTAGCAAGGTCGATTCTCGTTCAGGGAAAGGCGGCATTTCCTCGCACACAGTTTGCAACATGTCGTCGGTCGACATGGTCGAAATAGCCAAGTATTCGCACGCTCGCTGCTGCAATTCGGAATCCAGGACATAACGATACTGGTTGAACACGGAAAGCACCTGGCTCTTGATTTCGGGGAAAAGATTCACAAATTTGACATAGGTTGTCAGCAAAAGTGCGCGTGTCTGGAGCGAGCAAAGATTGAATTTGGAGTGCACGGCATTGAACTGCTCAATCGGACTGCAACCAGGAAAGTTGGCAATCAAATGACCGAATTCGCCCAAAATGTACCCTCCCACTTTGACCATGGTTTCATTATATTGAGGAGATCCGAGATAATTCAACACCGTCTTGGCCGCATACTCTTGCAGTTCTTCGTTATTCGTAACAATTTGCACGACACGGAACCACACCTCTTCACCGACTTGTTCACCGGCCGTCGAGATCAATTGCAGAATGATATCAACGTACCATGAATACGCCGTAGCGAATTTCTCGGCCAAAATGGCAATCTTCAACACCATTTCCTCACGCATTGCGTAATCGGCAATTTGCAGATAGCGTAAAAGTTCAGAGACAATGATTTTGGCATTGGTGGTGTCGCACATGGAGTAGAGGAGATCCAGACCCCGACGTCGTACACTGATATCTTTATCACGCAGAGACATCAGGATCGTTTCTTGATGTCGCTTGACAGGTTCGAGAGAATCGGCACAAGCTGCTAAATGGGCCATCGTCTCCAAGCCAAGATATCGCACGTTGGTTTCCTTGCATGAGATGAATCGGCCCAAAAGCGCGGCGGCCTGAGCACAAATCGTCGAGTTGCTATCCAAATGAATCGCCAAGCTAATCGCTTCAAACAAAACGGCATTTTGTGCATTGCTGTGTTGCACATTTTTAGGCGTGTCCTGCGAATTTGTAATGATAATCTGCAAAAGTTCACTGATATCCGACCGTAACTTCGCGTCCTCTAATAAGCAGCAAATTCAGTTTTCGTTTCCAAATGCGTGCATGATTTTACATCATACCAGGCGGAGGATAATACTGTAAAAGGCGAAGACACTTGACTTGCAACCAAGGGGTGGGTACCTTGTAGTAGATGTAGTCCAAGCTGTAGTCTCGATCGATTAAAATCTATCACAGTCCATGGGTTACAAAGGTGCTTGAGTTAATTCCACGTCAATCCAGCCTACTCTTTTCAGTCGATGAACGGCGCGGTCATAGCATCCAGCGTATTCCATAGGGTACGCTTGGGCTAGTGCAAGCACCAGCGTCGTAACGGACAAAGCGACTCCCTGCATTTTGAGTTAGTTAGAGAGTTGCACGACGAACGAGTCGCTGAATGCGCCCACTCACCAGGTCATATTCATCCATCAGAGAAATGATTCGATCCGCCCAGTCTGTGACAGGAACCACGTCGGGATGCTTGCGGAACAAACGAAGCAAAGTCAATGCCGCTTTCTTTTTGACAAAGCTTTTCGATGTCCTGTAGATAACATTTATCAGCATGCTTTCGTCAGGGCACCTGAACCCAGCACGGTGAAATTCTGCTTACGGTGAGATCAGCAAACGATGCACATCGGTGGCCAGCGACTCGGCCATTTCACGACCACCAATGTTGGCAATGGCATGCAATGCAAGACAATTGTTGATTTCGTTCATATCGTCCAAATCCTTTTTCGTCGAATTCACCACCAAGCGCACCAAATCACTGTTTTCGTGAAATAGCAAAGTCACCGCAAGATAACCCTAATAGAATCATGTCAGTTCACCAGGTCCTACTGTACCCGTGAGTCGCATACGCACAATCTGCTTTTCACTGTATTTTTGACTCGAAATGAGATTCACGGCTTCGAGATGACCAAAATCAATCTCCCAACCGAGAATATACATGTATAACAGTTTGCACACGTATTTCTTCTTTTGATATCCATTCAAATTGCCCTCTGTTAGGATAGTATCCCATATTAGCATGGAAAGAATGATGGCTGCCAGAGTATCCGTCACGGATTACCTTTGAACTTGGACCTGATATTGGCCATTTCCTTGTTGATTCGTTTCTCTTCCAATTCTCGTACTCGACCTAGATAACATTCTCGTTACTTAGTTGTATGAGGTGAAAAACTTGTATTCGCTTCAAAACTTTACAATTTCGAATGTCGGCAATAAAGCTATGGATGCATTGTCGAGATTAGTTTGTGTTTATACTTGAAGTTGGTGAAATATCATCAAGGGTCATCTTACACTGTAAGACCGCGCATGCTCATCGTGGGCTATTGTTGTTCGCTAGTTAAGGGGAACAGAGCAATGTCGTTTATATAAGGAAGCAAGGAAAGGTAAGGGTAGGTAATAACGATGAACAAACGACAGATGATGTATGCGATGATACAAACTGCGTGCCTTTTTTTTTTTTTGAACACCAATTCCTCAATTTCAACTACCATTTCGGGATGTGGATTATTTGCTGGTTGGCCATGCTGGCCTATCGTTTTCTGCAACCAAACCTACAAAAACGGAACTTCAATTTCACGAAAAAATATCCAGCGTCTTGCATTAGCAACGCTATTTCTTTATCTGCCTTGCAAATTGACCGGCGATAAATGGAACTTCTATGTCTTCGTTATTTCTCTATTCCAGTTAATGCTCTGACACAAAGTGAAGAGCATGTCCTTGAGATTCTTGGAAAGTTTAAGTCGTGACACCGTTGAATGATCGGAAAAGGATGCGGCTTCACTCGCAGCAAGTTTCAGCGCCGTCCTGCCTCTGCAAAATCATCAGTTAGAAAGATAGACGATAATACAAAATAGTGTTAGCTATACCTACTGCAGTTGATAAGGTTGCCGAAAAATTTGTCAACAATCGGGGTCCACACGTTGCAGATGTCCCATTGTTTTTGTTGTTTCATCCGGAGAGGATTTGGGTCACTCTCATACAAATGCAACCTAAAGTAAAGATTGATTATATTAGATTTTTTTTCTTGCCTTTGACCAACACTGACTTACATCGATACAACTGCGTAGCATATCATATCGATAAGAAAGTCATCAAGAGTGGAGCCACGGTATCTTGTCTCTCCGTATCTCAAGAGGACAGCCTTGATTTCTCTGATGTTTGTTTATAATATGATAAAATAAATTGTTTGGATCTATCAATATAAAAACCGGAACATGTTCGCTTACCCTATTCACTTTTTGATTAAAAGCACGTATTCTTTCCGGCAAAGCCACGATTTTTGACCTGTTCTCGCTGTTTTTTCATTCCATTCTTCTTCAGTAAACAGCTTCTTCATGTCTGGATCAGATGTATCAAGGATAAATGAATGCAGAGCACTGCTCAAAGGATAAATAAATAAAAGATAATGATAATGATATAGAGGATTCCTTACTCCTCTCTTTCCAGTTCTCTGCCGTATTTATTGAGCACTCCTTCCACGGTCCTCCCGGAGGATAACCTCCACTTCAACCGCTCATCCATCGCGCTGTAAGAACTAGCAAATGCTAGGAAGCTGTCATGCGTCAATAATTTGGTATAACCCATGGATAAACTAGCAGAAAAATCACAAAAGCCATCACTCTGAAATAAAATTGTGTTGAGTGATTGTCTGATCCGATTCTAAATAACTTACACTGTTACTTGCTGTTGACGACATTGAACGACGAGTTTTTGAGATGGAATGAAAATGAATCCGAAGACTGTTACTCAAGTGAAAGCTTTTTTGGCATGGTTTCTTATTACCGCCGATTTGTTGAAGGATTTGTCGCCCTTGCAAGACCTCTCCATAATCTGACCAAAAAGATAATGCGAAATCCTGGACAACGAAGACCTCTGAATCCTGTCAAGCCTTGGAAACCGCTCTGACGAGCGCTCCTGTATGGGTTGTAGAAGTGGATGGAAGAAAGCCGCTGCTCGTATAATAGATTGTCGGAAACGTGCTTCATTCTATTATTCGATAAGGTTCTTGGCCAAAAGCTTCTTTTCTTGTTTCCCAGTTCGGTATTCTTCCCCAGACGTTGTAAACTCGAAGAGCCGTATGGCTTTGAAGGTGACATCTTGGGTTTCGTCATCCTATTGCTTGGCGGTCGTCTACGCAAAGACGCCAAGACACTGATATCTTCCAAGAGTCCTTGTGCTTGATCCGGGATGATAAGCTGCTGTTCGGTTTGAAGATATAGTTGTTGTTCGTATATTTCAGTGGCTGCTCTGGCAGTAAGGCGTGGCACTGTCGGCATGCTTGTATACAGCTGTGACCATTTGGTTTGCGTCAGTATGTATTCTTAAGTTTCGGAGTAGATTTTCTTGTTGATTGTTTCGCCTCCAATTTTCATGGATGTAGCGTCTACTTTGTCGTTCGTATCTATTTAAATTTCGTGGAGTACTTCGGGAGAAAATTCCTCCAGTATCTCTTTGATGTCCAAAGATGACTCTGAAACGTCAGGATTACTGCTGGACATCTTGTCGTTGTTATTGCCATGTTGCAAAAAAGAGCTCGAATTTCTCGGACGTCCCCGTCTCCTATCTCCTCGAAGCAGACCTTTGACACTCCCTTCCCAACTGAATCTGCGCTCTTTAAGTCTATCCCTGAAAAGCAACATCAACTCTGAAGCCAATTTGCGCTTGCTGATCACGTCGTGTCCCGAGCTTGAACAGATTTTTATACAATGTCTGTTTCCTGATCTTTCGATGCCCCGCGAAATACTCAAAGCACACACTCCGCAGTTGCGATGCTTAGAGATCTACTGCGATGAATATATGCCTCAAACTTCTCCTTACGAAGAGAGGAAATGGCGAAACAGATCATCGCAACCGGGATTACGTGAGATCTCATTATGGGGTTTGAAGAGCACGCCGGACGAATGTATCATAGCAACGCTTGAAAATCAGCAATTGACTTTGGAGATCCTTGCATTAGTAAATTTGGGTGGCGCGAGTAGGGGTTCCCGAGTATGTGAGCCGGTTCCGATAGCTGGGATTACTCGAAGTAAATCTGGACGCCTCTATCGCATTTGAAGATATCCATCTCTGTGCCTTTGCCGAAAAAGCGCCCTCTATAGAAGCTCTATCACTCCTAGGTGTGCTCAAAACGAACGATCGCGTAATAGAAAAAGTGATCAAGTTGGGATGGTTGACGCAGTTGGATATTTCCAGAACCCAGGTTACAGATATTGGCGTACGTATGCTGATGGATGAGTGCGAATTGGTGGAAGTCCTTGCGGCAGATTGTCGTCTTCTCAGTCCACAGGTCATTCGAGATGCTAGTGATCATTATGGAGAACATGCCTTCAAAACAATATGAATTAAATCCCTCTTTGCCGTTCTCGTGAGGAAAATGACATCCTCTTAAATAAACTAGAATGGATGCAAAAGTCCATGTTATGCTGCCTTTCCCAATGCGCTATACAAGAACATATTCGTGATTGATATCATAAAACGATGCCATGCAGACCGGTTTTGCTGGTTTTGGAACTCATGCGAATCCTATTTCAAATAGAGCCTTATGAATAGGTCCCTTTACCGCAGTTATCACCCAGGAGGATAAAATTTTGGTTCAATCACTCTAGAATGTTGAAAGCAAAGATGATATTGTACCGTGTAGAACCAAAGCATAATACATTTGGAAATCGCAGTTGAGACAGAAAAAGAAAATGTCTTTTCTAGAATCCTTTTGTGCACTTTAACCCCTTTTTTCTTCGAGTGCGACATCCTCTTCCCTGATGGTTTATAAAAGGGTATAGTAAATGATTGCTTTTAACATACATAATCCATACATACTGTTGTACATTCGCAAAGATAACAGTCGTATCTAGTTCAATTTACTATGTTAGAAGATGACATAAAATCGTTCGTCGGTCGGCTTATATCGTTTATGAAATAACCTGACCTCTGCATCAAGAAGAGCATATAATGTGCTTCAGATTAAGAGCAGAGTATCGTACGCGAGTCAGCGTCGTATCATTATATTGATGAAACGCTGCCAAACGTCCATTCACTGTGGATATCGTACCGCATACTTGCTAATGGTTGCACTTTACACGTCTTACATAGTCAGACAAAAGACATGGCACAGACTTTCCAAGTTGGGCCATCCGAGATTGAGTTCTCTTATTTTTCTTTGTTTTATTGGATCAAAGAAGCAAACGCAAAAGAAGCTCAGGAATGTTACGCTGTAATATGATACTAAATATGATCGGGTTTTCATCATCTAGCCGAGGCGTGCACCATCGTCATCCAAAAAAATAATCAAAAACGAGGTCAAGTTCGAGCATCCCAATACCCAACGCACAGTCATCAAGTGAAACAGAATGAGGGAATTGGGAAAAACATAGATGATATCGATAGAGCTAGAAATCAGCTAGAAATAGTAATTATTATGGAGGCATAGCCTTTCCTGAAATGTAAAATTGGAAACACGAAGCCAATAAAAGAAATATATCTGACCAACGTTCATGATGTTATGCAGCGAAAAAAAAAAAAAAAAAAAAATGATGGGAATTCATCAGATTCATCAAAGTGGAATTCACCAGATTCGCCAATTGGATTCCCCAGATTTACAAAGTGAAATTCCCCAGATTTACAAAGCGAAATTCACTTTGTAAATCTGGCGAATTCCACTTTGGTGATCTGGTGAATTCGAACTTTGGAATTTGGCCAATCTAATTTGCGCATCTTGCGAACCTGGCGAATCCATTTTCGCCGTTTTCGCCAGGTCGCCCGATGCACAGACTGCATAATTTGACATATTTCTTATCTAGTGTTTATGATATTTCGTGAATTGCAAGGTCGGATAAACTGGTATGTCATAATAGCTCACACAGCTGCTTCAATTATGTTGCTTTATTCCAAGCCAATGGGTTGGTTTGCTTACTTTTTGATTTATTGTAGAGGTGTCGAGAATAAAAAGAAAAGAGAGAGAGAGAGATAGTGAGAGAGACAGAGAGACAGAGGAAAAAAAAAGGTAGAAAAAATGCCATAATTATTATACAAATCCGAAACCAGTTGAACATTCACTAATCGCTTTGAATAGACTGCTTCTCAGATTCTCGTAGCAATCATATTCCGGCAAATCCACTTGATTGAAACTAAGAAATTTCAAATAATGCATTGATTAGACATAGAACTGTACAAGAGATAGTTTTTTGAATCCTCGCAATCCTCGCAACTTACCATGTATGTGCAGACGGTAATCGTGCATCGCCGCCAAAGTCTTTGTGAATTTGGAATTTCTGAACACCGCCGGAGCCTTGCAAATGGTTGAATCCTTCCAATGGAACCTTGGACGTGCCGGTTGCAAACTGTAGTAATTTCGCTCGTTCTTCTTGATCAAAACTGCGTACGGCTCTCCAGAACCATTGGATTTGAGGCGAGGATGGCGAATAACCACCCTCATAAACCGTGTTGTTCTTCCAATCGTCAATATCAATATCCGGTAAGCCGGAAATGAGCAACTCCAATTCTTGCTCGTTAAAGATCTGAATTAAAGCTGCAGGAACCACATCGTGGAAACCTTGAAGGAAAGCACCAATCTGGTCCTTGATCGCGGTCGTCAACTTGTGCTCCGTTACCAACTTGACGTATTCATGCTTGTTCGCTTCCGTCACAGGGATATCACGGCCATTCGGTTTCAAGTCGACCGTCTTGGTGGTGCCGAAATCGTCCGTTTCAAGACTGAAGGTGAGATCAATGATGTCCGTGATATCGTTATCCAACATCCACACCAAACTCTTGTAGTATTCGGGATCCACCGCTTCCACATCACGATAATCCACCGCACGATTGAGAATATGCTTGTAGAACGATCGCGTAAAGTAAGCATCGAGTAATCGACCGTCATAAATGGCTTTGCCAATCACACGACCAACAAACTTGAAGAAACTCAAGTGATCAGGATTGACCCATGACGCTCGGTTCGGCTGATACGTGAGCTTGTCGGCCGCCGACGTGATGAAAAGAGCATAGTTGGGATTGAACATTTGACGTGCAAGCACCGAGAACCATTCGCGACTCACACCACCGGCATCCACACCTTCTTCATCGTAGAACCGAACCATGAGCTTGCCATACTTGATCTCTTCACCGGTACGACCTTGCAGTTGATGGTAAGAATCCTCAAACACGTACTGACGACGCACATTCAGTTGCAAGGGAGGGAAATGTTCACGAGGTTCCGTGCGCTTGTGCAGTTGCTGCACAAAGTAGTTTCGCTTATTGTCGAATTCAAGCATCTTGGGGTTTCGCACCAAAAGAGAGAACGAACCGCTCATTAACGCTGGATTATTTCGCACCATGATGTTGAGAATCTTTTTATGATCCTCGGTAAACGCAAAGAAGAAATCATCCGGCGATTCCGCACCTGCTTGTTGTTCCGGGTTCGGCGAGGCCGCTTCGTTACTCAACCGCTGGACTTGACCCTTCCCTGTCGCGTATTTCGAGACGACCATGAACGATTCAATCAGAGGCAGTAACACCGTCGCGACATTGATCAGTTCTTCCTTTTCGTGAATCACGGCAAGACAACGACCCAACATCTTCCAAAGCGGCAGAAACTCGAGATCTTCATAGATTTGCAAAACCTGTTTCTCGTTCTTGGTCATTTCCTCCTCGCTGTCCTTGTCATCTTGATTGGACGGCGATTTGCGAGAATACATGTAGTCGAGCGTTTTCAACACACGAAGCAATTTCGCTTGATAAGATGTGGCCGCCGAGAAATGGGCCAACGAAGAACCCTGGATTTCGGTACCACTCATCGCGCTTTCAAGGACAGGCAGCAGTTCTTGTAGATCACGAAGCATCTTTTCTCCCGACTTTTTGGCTGCTGCCACCAGTTCGTTGGTCACCGTCTGAAGAGCACCGTCCAACGCGGCCAAGTGAGAAATGGCACCAAGCGTGTATTGGAAGGTTCGACTGGAACATTCACCGTGGGTAAGAACGTGGACCACCATTTTCAAATAGTGTTCGGGGATCGTCGGCGGTTTGGGAACGTGCTTGTCCGTACTCACCGAGGGAGTAGCCGAAGGTTCATTGCTCGCTTTATCGCCGGCGTCTTGAGATTCCACCTGCTGCTGCTGTTGCTGATGATTTTCGACTTTTTCTTCGTACTTCTTTACCAGCAGAGGGAACGGACGACACATGGCGGCCAAAAGATTCATCAATTGTTCCATGAGGGCCGAGTTGTTGATGAACACGGGACGGTCCAATAAACTCATCAGTACGAGGAGCGGGTATTTGCTAGGGACGGTCGGCTTTTCTTTGCCCTTGCCCTTTTTGCTGTTGCTTCGCTTGATGTTGGCCAGGCTGTCATTTTCCGTCAAAAAGTACGTCAACGACTGGGTATTCCATGACACAACCACATGCAAAAAGTCCAAACATCGCTGCGTAATCAAATTCGGAACGTTTTCGCCAACAAAGTTCATTGACACCGCCGATTTCGTCTTGGGCGCTTGTTTCGCCTTGGATCCGAGGGATAACTGATTGAAACTGCGATCCACCGCTGCCAGATCCGTACTTCCATCTTGCAAAATGCAGATCAACAACGATAACAGATCACCGCGCGTTTTGCTGTTCTCGCACAGGTTGAGTAGTAATCGGTTCAACAGCGACTTGGTAGCGGACTGAGGTACAAACAAGAGACGCGCGAGTGTCGCCAACTGAGCTCGATCGACAAGCTGAATAGTATCGCGATGTCCGCTTTGTTTCTTGGACGATGAAGAAGACGGCTCGCCCTCCCGTCGAGAGGGATGGCGATGACTTGGCAATAAACGGCTACGGAAAGGCGCCGCTGCTGGTTCGTCGCTACCGTTGATTGTGCCAATCTGACTCTCGAGGAAACCTCCAAAGTCGCGAACAATAGCATCCAAGGACGTCATCGTCGTTGGTTCCGGTCGAGTAGTCGCAGGAGCCGTGGTACGGCCGGGACTGGTTTGACGTTGTCGATCGCGACGATTACGTTCAATGGCTTCTTGATGGAGCACTTCTTCGCGAATATCCGGTGGCAAAGCGTCCAAGAACTCGGGACTGATAGAATCATCAGCAGCCGATGGCACGGAAGGCCGGCGTTCTTGCAAGTGCTGATTCACGACTTCTTCTCTCAAATCATCCGGAAGCGCTTCAAGGAATTCTACATCGATACCTGTGCCTGAAATGTCCACAGCTTCACCATTGATCGTGATGGTCGTACGGCCTTGCTCCGTCGATTCCTCGGTGGTGGCACCTTCAGCACCTGCCGTAGAGGGTGTTTCTTCGGGTGACACATCCATTGAATTCTCGGCTGCTGTCTCGGTTTGAACTGGAACGGGTGCTGGCATTTGAGCCTCAGAGGGAACTTGCGTCTGGGATGGAGCTTGCGTCTGAGATTGTGCCTCAGTTTGAGTTGGAGCTTCGGCTTGGGCTTGGGCTTGGGCTTGGGCTTCGCCTTCGCCTTCGGCGGCTTCTCTGCGCTGTTTTTCTTCATCCAAGATCTTCTTCCATGCTTCTAGTTTACGATCTTCTTCTTCTTCTCGTCGCTGGCGATCTTGAGCTTCCTTCTCTTCGAGTTTCTTCTTCTCTTCTTTAGCGTAAGGAATCAATCGTTGCACTAAAACATCCTTCACTTTGGAAATCTTTTCCGTGATAAGTTCGTTGTTGTCATTGTACAGCATCTTGACTTCTTGCTGCCAGCGTTGCGACGTAGTCAATGGGTGGAAATCCTGAAGAATGGAAATGATGTCACGCATCGTTTCATTGTCTCTTGGTGTTGATCGATTCATTGTGTGAGGTTGATGAGGAATCGCTTCGAGATCAAATGCACTTCGATGCGTGTGAGGCGCCGGTGTCGACATATCAATACGCAATGTTTCGCCGTGACCCACATCCGGGGCTTGGCTCAACAAGTTCTCCAACATTCGCACCGCACTACCGCCGATGATATCTTCGAAAGCTTGCAGGTTACCCAGCCCCGACAATCGCTGCGATCGGGACGGCGCATGAATCATGCCACGATCGGCAGTTGCGCTGGAAGAAGCGCGGTTCGTCAAGAGAGGATGCGTAATCACTTCGTCTTCGTTGTTGGTACTGGCTCGGTTATCCCCATGACCTCGGAAAGGTCGGCTCACTACTTGATACGACCCTGTGTCAAACAATGGCATGGTGTGATTTTCATCTAAATGTTCGACGAACAAATCGTCCCTTGGAGCAAGTCGACCACCACGAGGGAATCCCATACGTCGTCGATATCCAAGACCGGATCCACCCACAAACGGAGGCACGTAACCAATACCGCCCAAGGATCGTGAACCAGCTCGCCAACCATCTTCCAACGCATCACCTTCATTCGCTTCCAATTCGTCTGCAAGCAAAGGATTATCCAGATCGGTTTCATCAATGAGTACACCGTCGTTTAATTCACCGTCATCTTCATCAAACGCCTCGGATTCTTCGTCTTCATCAAAATCGGAATGTTCATGCACATCGTAATCCCGACTCTAAACGGCAATACAAAAAAATTGGAAATTACCTAGTTAAACCAATGGTGACTGTAAGAAAGAAAGTGAAAGTCGCCTACCTCGTCATCATAGGCGTCAGGTGCATGGCGACGATGTCGGTGATGTTCAGTGGGTTCGTCATCGGTATCAATTTCGATTTCGGTACGAACATGTAACACGGGACCATCTTCGTCTTGAATATCTTCAAGGTGCCATGTCATTTCACGACCGTCTTCGTCATCCATGTCATCACTCTCGTCCGTATTAAGCGAATGATCAGAATCTTCGTCCGAGTCATCATGGTCATGATCGTCTTCATCACTTTCATCCTATCCCATGTTGTGTGAGATCTCAATTTAAAACGTCCAGGGAATTTGCACTGAGTTACGCTTACCTCGTCTTCATCCATATCAGAATCGTAGCGATGACGATGCATCACCACGTCCATTTCTTGATCCATGTCATCGTCATCCAATTCTTCTTCGCTCATGTCCGACATGTCGCTACCACTTTCTTCATCGTAATCATCTTCGTCATAACTAGAAGAAAAGCCGAGTCAATTAGCACCGGCTGAGGGTTCTGGATTAGTCCAGCATCTTGATTTTTCTCTTACCTGATACCGTCTTCTTCTTCTGAGCTGCCCATATCATCCATGTCATCTTCTTCCATGACGCTGCCATCGAACATGCCGAGGGCAGAGTTACGATACAGATCGGGGGCATCTTCTTCACCGGAATCGGTCGGTACAAATGCTTGCATGTCATCGCGCTTTTTATCTTCTTTGGCCGCCGTGTTTTCAATCTTGATGGCCAACTTGGTCAACTGTTCCAAGGGGCGCAGCATCGCGTTGAGAACTGTCTTGGCTTGAGGATAGTTGACATCCACATCGCTGATTGCACTGGTCAACGTGGCGACAAAATTCTTCTCAAGCATCAATTTGGCCATTTCCAACGACACATCATCCTTATTGGCACGTAATAAGCTCCAGTAAAAGTTGGGTTCGGCATTCAGCAGACGATGACACAAATCCGCCAACACGAGATATTTGCTGTATTTCATCGCCACCGGTTCCGTTGAACCAATCGCGTCTTTGAGAGACCGGATGGTACTTTCCAAAACATACTTTCGGATTTGGGTCAGTTCATTCTTACCGCTCGTATTCGTTTCGGACTTGTTCTTGGATCCCGTCTCATTGCACATGGCCACCAACACCGAAACGGTCCACATGGAAAGCACTTGCTCCTTGCGCGATTTCTCCTCAGTCGCCTTGATGGCATTGTAAGGTAACAGATCGTTGATCAACATGTTCAATAACGAGTGACGCGGACGGGCCACATTGCTGTGACGTCGACGACTGTAGACATAAATGTCGTATTTGCACGATTCGTATGATAACACCAATTCGGCAAGGCACTGCAACAAAAAGCCCGTGTAACCGTACTTGAGGTCGGCCTTTTTCTTCTTGGTCTCTTCATTGTCTTCGGTGGTTTCTGGCGCTTCCAATTTTTCATGACGAACGGTCCATAATTCATTCAGAATATGGTTAATGACGAAATCGGAATGCTCCGAACGTGCACGAGCGTCGCTGCCGTGATGGATGGAAGTTTCGAATTTGCTGGCTTCCATGGGTCCAACCGCCGTTGTCGTCTTCTCAGTCGAAGCATCCATTTCCTCCAATTCTTCTTTCGACTTTAGCTGAATTTGGCGATTCGTATCGGTTTCGTTGTATCGACTTAGCTTGCAAAGTTTGGTCGTCACATTAATAAACGATTCCAAATCGCGGAGAGCAAAATGAGCATTGCCGCGAAGGAAGTAGCCAACTTCCGAATGACGAGGACGAGGTTCTGTGAGCCAATTGCGAATCACTTGTTCCATATGTTCCGTGATGACAGATTTGGTTTCGATGATGTGCCGCAGAATCAGGATAATGAAGGCTTGATGACTCTTGAACCCGTCAATGGATTGAAGCGGTCGATTGAACAAGAGTTCAAGACCGCCGAGTTCGACAAACTGCAAAGCAACCGAATTGTATTTGGTGATACGGACAATGATACGAAGCACAGCATAGGCATCCGACTTTAATACATTGGTCTTCTTGAGAATGTGAATACAAGTCTTGAGTAACACATCCCGTTGGTGATCGGTCATGACAAAATGCTTTTTGTCACTGTCGTCCTTGGTCGATGTAGCATTATTCTCCTTTTGCAGTTTTTCAATCGCGGCGTTAATCATCGATTCATCCGATTGCGAAATCATGGCTTCGAGTACAAGAAATACGGCAGGCAACCATGCTGGCGTCGGTTGGTCGGGATCGGCAATTTCCTTCGAGGATTCAATGACGGTGAACAGGAAAGACAGACGGAGTGCGGTTTCAGGGACCATAGGCTGCACATGCTGCTCTTTCAACATGAGCGCCATTAAACGAAGTTGGGTTCTCAGGGTCGTCGAAGTCGCCTTTTCCGATTTCAGTGTTTCTTCAATATGCGTTGTCAACGAAGACAAGATTCGCTCTGCCGTCGCATTCGCACCTTCGCCTTTGCAAATGACTGACAACAAGTCATGCACATCAAAGACCATGTCGTCACGTTTTTCCACCAAGTCCAATAAAATGGAAGGAAGTGCATCTTTCAATCCTGATCGAATATCATTGAGTTCAACCGTCCTCGCGGTCGGCGCCTTTTGTTTGCCCTTGTCGTTGGCGTCCGATTGAGGGGACCGTGACGGCCGAGTCGAGGATGGCAACGGACGAGTTGAAAGATCAAAAGCGGATGAAAGCATGTCTCTGAATTCATCGGCATCGGCGGCTTCCATATCGCTGTCTTCATCTTGCACTGAAGGCGCATCGCCTGATTCATCAAAAGTATCGGCGTTGGATCCGTCATTTGATTCTTGCGTGGTATTATCTTGAGACGGCGGTTGTCCATTCGAGGAAGCTTCGGTATTACTGGTGATCATGGGCGTAGGATGACTAAACAGGTAATCGACCGCACGAGGAATTTGATTGTTGCATCGTACCATGGCTTGCTCAGCGGCAGTTCGATTGAAACCCATATCTTCCAAGATTTGTACTCCACGACGATCGGGGGTCAAAGGAGCGTGAACGAGGGTCATGGGCGAAGCAAGTGAACCCAAAATGGACGTTGTCGTACCGGAGGCGCGAGGTTCGGTGCCGGTGTGGGGTTCCCCTTCACCTTTCATGATCTGCATGATCACTCTTAACAAGGTGCGTAAAACAAAGCTCGGGAACTGGTGAAGATTTGGACTGTTCAAATGCTTCTTGCATGCCGACAATTTCAAATGGACATTCACCATCCATTCATGAGGATCAAAATAATTGGGCGATTGCTGATCTGTACAAATGAGAGGTGCCGTCACCGGGGAATCATGCAGTAACTTGGGAGACCCGATGTGATGGAGAACCACAAGTAAAAGCTCGATACTGGTATCAATACGAGGTAATAAATCGACTTGGTCTTTATCTTCACGCTGATCCACGGGAATCGACTCAATTCCTTCAGCCATACGCCAGTTCTCATCCAAAATCTCCAGCAAAAGATCAATTGCACCATGGCGCTCAAATGTAACCACCAACGGCGTTTGGAAGGACGCTTGAGCACGGTCATCAAGAATCAACATGGAAATCATTGAGAACATGGACGCCAAATAATCGTATTTGCACGGAGGTGCGTTTTCCCCCTTTGTCTGAGACCAGGTTAAACTGTTCTTCATGATCCTCGTCATCAATTCCGATAATCGAAGTGCTTGATGTCGGAAATTGGTATCAATCATGCGTCGACTACAGGCCACTTTGATCAAGCCTTACATGCAAAAATATAATGTAAGTCCACAGTTCGCGACATCCACGGCTATGTTTAAAAAAGAAGGTTTACCTTGGAATACGGGCATCAAAGCAGGAGGCGTTTCACTGAAAAAGAGCTTAAAGTGTTTGATATTCATGATGCGAGGATCTTTGGCGTCGGGGGTGTCTTGCTTTTTATCCGTCAAAGAGGAACTGGCCGAGGGTTCGGAAGTCGATGATTGAGCATCGCCACCACTCGAGATACCCAAAGGATTCTCAGTGGAAAGATTGTTCACTCCCTTTTTGGCGGGTTTGAATTGATACCACGATTTCGGTACGGATTCACGCAATAAAATGGTTTCCCACACCATGGATCTATGTGCATACATTAATTGAGTTGCTGAAGATTTCTCGTCATTGTCTGCTTTTTAACATACCTATGCAAATGACCTAGAAGCAAAATGATATTGTCATTATCGTCTTGAGACACGAATTCGTTGACCAGAGAGATCCCATTCTTGCCATGGGTTAGAATGGCCGAGCAACAAATGTTGGCAAGAAGCTCAACATAACCAAACATTTCAATCAGTTGACGAAACAACTTGTTTCCACGCTCGATTTTTTCGGTTTCATCGTCTGCTCCAAAAAAAAAGGGCTGAGTCTCTCTGCTAAAACTTTTTCGATAGACAACAAAAAAAAAGTTTGCGAATACGAACCTTTGATGTCGATAAAGTCCTTGACCATGCTTTCGGTTCTTGATGTATCGTCATTGCCGAGGGTGTTTTTAATGGACTGTTTGACCTTTTCACTGATAGCAAGTACGGTGGGCAATGGGCTCACTTCAGTGATGAGACGGAAGAGGTATGCCAACGAATCTGAAGCAATGGAAACTGAGAAATCCGCGGGAAGGAAAGGAAGTGAATAGAAATCCAACAACATTTCAGGGCATCCTTCTTTGACAAATTCACGAATGTTGGACTGATTTTGGAATAGCCCCTCGAGAAACTAGAAAAATAAAAGAGAGCGCCGTACGTCAATAAGCATTTATGTTTTCTTCCTCAGCCACGGCAACTCATCCACTTACTCTGGAGATCAGATCAATAAAAGATACGAGCAGACATTCCACCTTCTCTTCAGCCTTTGGGTCTTCGGTCTTGGTATCTTCCCGATCCGACATTTCCACATCCATCGTTCCGGCTTTCTTGGTCAATTGCAGTAGATGGCTGTTATTGCTTGGTTTGCCGACATCGCTACGACCCATTTCCATCACCTTCTTGATCATGCAAGTAATGCACGAAAATACTTCGGGCTTCAAGGATGGATGATGGCGAATTAACTCGTCCATAGTGCTGCCTAGATTGGTAGACGCATCGATTTCCGACGATTGTCGCAAGAACTCGTGACTCGTCATCATGTCGAAGAAGTGAGGTAACGGTTTCACTTGATTGAACATTTCCAAACCAGGAGGATTGAGACAGATGGCACCAAACGCGTGAACTGCCGCGATCAAGACTTCGCTAGTAGCATTGTCGTAATTGGTGATGGTTTGTAAGAAGCTTTGCGGAAGTTTGGCTTCTTGCAAAATGGGTAACGAAGTCGGCTCATTATGGATAAACGTAGTAATGACATTGGTCGCTGGACAAAATGCATTAGTCATGCTGAACTTTTTTCCCCTTTCTTTCTTCCGTGTGCGCTGCAATCCATTAACTTACTTAGTGCAAATACACTGTTGCCAAACACCTTTGGGTTCTCCATGATAAGTTTCAAAGAGTTGGGCAAGGATGAATCGATCAAGTTACGTAATCCATCGGCGGTGCCTGAGGATTCCATCATACGAATCAAAAACTTCAACATGGTTTTCACCAGCGACAGTCGGTTGTGAGGAGCCAAGGCCCCCAGTGAATTTTCCATGTCCTCAGTAGTTTGGTGACTGGGTTCCACCTCCATTGAATCGCTGGAAGCAAACGTTGCTTGAATGCAATTCTCTACCTCGGTCTAAACACACAATATCCATCATCAGTAAAGGAATAAAAAGAAGAGGTTTTTTTGTACATACCTTGATTCTCGCCAATAAGATATCCAATCCGCCTGCGTTACAGAAAGCTGGGAATGAAGTGGATACGGAGTTCACAATGGTATCCAATAAGCCCACCACTTTGGTTACATTCTGCATCCAAATGCATTAGATGTTTTTGGCTTTGCAACCCTTATCCCAGATTGATTTTATCTTCGTCACCAACTTACTTTGACAAGGATATACTGTTGATTTTCAACGATATGTAGTAGGGTGGGAATGATACCGGCCGACATCAGCATTTGACCTCCTGTTTGAGTCTGTAACAGGTACGACAATAGCGTGAAAAGCGCATCCAAGAATCCTTGAGGAAGTTCTGATTTTCTCTTTTTAGTATTCCCTTTTTCCCTTTTTTTTATCATTGTTCTTCTCGCAATTGACTGTCTACCTGATTTGTCGGTGTTGATGTGACGAAGAATGTGAAGCAAAGGACCATGGTTCGCGGATGCGTTGAACGCGGTGAGTATCTCCGAGAGTTTACTTCGATGTCTTGCAATGGCATCCAGGGCAAAGAGTGCATATGTTTGAACATCCTGGGGTGCGAAGAAAAAAAGAAGTAAGTCATCCAGCATTTTATAAGGTGTGCAAGTGCATTCTTTTGCACATCACTCACGTAGGGAATGGATTTCTCAGGTTGTATAAGTTCGGCGAGGTAGTTGACAAGATGAGGTTCATACACAAACACGCGATTCTGAGCCGTTGTATCCGATACCGTGTGAGCTAATACGAAAGCCAGGTCAATATTAATGATTTCATTAGTAAATTCGTATTGGGCTTACCCATGATGGCAATGGCGAGAATTTGGATAATGAGCAACTGCCTGCGTTCGGTGGGTTGGTTGATGTGTTTGGCAATGCGGATACGATTGGCCAGCTCGAAATGGTATTCAAGGGGGATACTATGCTGCTTCACCAAATCGGCAAATATCTCGCTGTCGTCTCGTGTATCGCCCGCCAGTTGCAAGGAAATTGTATTGACACCCTCGTTTTCCTGGTTGTTATCGGTGCGCGTGAGGTAATATTGCAATTTCAATGTTGTCATTTCTTCCGTAATGACCATATTGTCATCACAGAGACTGGCTAAATGCGTGTCGACTGACCAGCCACGAGCGAGCTCAATACTTTTATCTTGAGGTGCAATGAAGCTCGACCGAATAGCTCGAGGATTATTCACACGCTGCGCCGGACGCAACATCAGACGCAATACCGCTTCCAAAACATCCATATCCGACGTATTAAGCAATGAATTTAAATGCTGCAAACCACGAAAGAAATAATAAAAAAAAATCAAGTGTTTAGTTGGATTGCAAGACGAGATTAGTGAAAGAGTCAGTATACGTTACCTCGTATGAGTTGTAGATATTTCTATTGGTGCAATTTTCGAAAAGGGTCCTTGAAAAGTTGGTGATGGCCAACAGCAAGCGTTTGGTGGAAGAGTCAAAGACTTTGGTTTGGAATTTGTCGAGATCGTACTCTGAGCAAATTCTTTCCAAGATCGAGTCAAAGCGATTGAGCACATGGGTCCAATGAAATAGATCGCCTCGTGGAAAAGTCCAATCCTGGACTTTCTCGGTCCAAATAGGAATCTGGTCTTCTGGATCTTGCTCGAGATGCTTCACAGCAAGACTTAGTGCAGAAGGCTTGATTTGGGATTTTAAAAATTATAGTTAGCTCACATTCCCAAGTTGGCAGGTGGAATGAAGAATAATTACCAGCGATGCCAGTTTCTTTGATGGAGACTTTTTGATCTTCATGATCGTAGACTAGACAACGTAATCGGTGGATCCAGTTCCACGTCAGCAAACACAACGTAAAGGGCGAATGCTTAAAAACGACCAATTTACCTCTGAAAATCAAAAAAGGAAAAAGGTATTAAAAGATCTCCAGCAACTATATAACTTTTTACAACCCAATGAAGAAAGAAAGCAAAAGACGTGCAGAAAAAAAAAAGAGAGAAATAAAAGAAAGGGTTGAGTGAGAAAAGAGAGGATACGGACACTCTTCGCAGCAGACACAAACGGATACGTCATTATAATTCACACTCCGACGCTCCAGGAGCATTCAGCTTGCCCAGCTCAAGAGAACAAACGGCTTTTTTTAATCCGCGTTGTTCATGCTAATTCACCCATGCCCATAATGCGACCATCATTGGGCCATTCAGCTACTAATAAGTTTATCATATGAACCGGAACAAAACTGTCAATTCATCAAACAGTTTTCGACAAAAGCATGTGAACAGCGACAACAAGACATTGACCAACGTTGTTGAATGCTTCGTTTTGATCGTGGGGAGCTGGTTTAAATATTGCTACATGAATATGATTGCGATTGCTTGCCTTACAAATTGTGAATCTACATGCAGTGTGTATTAAGCAGTGAAAACGGCCATTCCCTTGTTTAACTGAATCATTGAGCCTATAGACGATCCACGCGCCACTGGAAACAATACAACGTCCCAGACAAAAAAGTAAGAAGTCGTCCTCAGTGGATGAACTCGGTAGACTCCTTTTTTTTAAAAAAAAAATTACAGACCACGACGATGCATTACTCTATACAGTGGACTGAATTATACAAAAAGTCTTGCATGAAACGGTAGGTTGTTAAAACGGGAGATGGGTGGTACGACTTTATCTTCTCGTGACACTTTTCGACTCAATCACTGTGGAGAAAAATTTTCAAGAAAATACAAGGGAACATTAATTACCACAGATGAGTTTACCGTTTTATTGCAATGCTGAACCCATCGAAGGAGAGTTGATTTACCCTTGAATAGTGTTAGTTTCTATGTAGCAATGGGGGATCATATAGTATGTGAAGGGTTGATGGGGAATAGCCAGCATGAACGAAAAAAATGTCAAGCCATTGAACCGACCAGCGAATGACATTGTCAGATTTTGAAGGTCAGAAATTGTGAGTAGGGTTTCCAGAGTTTTTTGCATGAATAAGCTTTATGATTCATTCAACGCAAAAAATAAAGCACCCCTTGTAAGCTTCCTCTTTTCAGATCCATTTGATTTTGCACAATGGACGATTGCGGGATGAACAATCCATCTCCTATGATGACTCCACCTTTGGCCAACGGTGAATTTTCGGCCTTGCACTCGAAGAAATACGACACCACCCGTGGTCGCGTTCCGCAGCCGACAATGTCTGGTCACGTTGGATCCTCGGCGCAGCTGTCCACGCAACTAGAGCATATCAGAGAGTACTTTTTGCAACTGGATGATCATCAAAGACGGCTCTACCTGTTCGAGCTGCTGAGTTGTTGCGACAGGTCTCTCCTACAATTTGTGAAATTACTGTGTCTGCCCAAATGTCACGTCGACTTTCTCGAGCACCTACCCATTGAACTGGCACTGCACGTTGTTTCTTTTCTTGACAATCCTCGCACATTGGCCGAAGCTTCACATGTATCGCGTTGCTGGCACGCGCTTTTGAATGACGAGGCTGTTTGGAGACAAATGTATTTTCGGTGTTTCCCGCATGTGCCCATCTCAGTCCTACAAGCCAACTCGTATCACGGTCGCTTTATTCGCACTCACCATATAGAATCGGGATGGACTAAAGGCGGCAATCTCATCACCTATTGTGATAACGCTATTGGCAGTGATCTGACGACGTGTCTCCAGCTTGACGATCGTTACTTTGTGGTTGGAAGCGACAACCATTGTGTGGAGATATATGACAGCACCACGGGTCACCATGTCCATACATTAAGAGGTCATGCAGGCGGCGTTTGGTGCTGTCACTTCATCACATTGAAGGATACCTCGCTTTTGCTGACGGGCGGTTGTGATCGGTAAAAAAATAAAAATAAGCTGGAGGCTGCTGCTGTCATGTAGAAATCGGGGGACTAAATCTCCTTTTTAGGGAAGCGCGGCTTTGGGATATGCATACCGGAAAAACGCTCCGTGTGTTCCGAGGACATACTTCCACAATTCGGTGTCTTCGGCTGTGCAATCAGCGCCTGGCCGTTACCGGCTCCCGCGATGCCACTATCCGGGTATGGGACATTGAACGAGGTTGTATTCGCCATGTTTGTCGAGGTCATCAAGCCAGCATTCGATGTTTAGACGTGCATCACCGCCGAATCGTTTCGGGATCGTATGATGCCACCGCTCGGTTATGGGATTTGGAAACCGGCGAATGTATCCATTTATTACTTGGTCATTATTCGCAGATTTATGCTATCGCGTTTGACGGGCAGAGGATCGCTACGGGATCATTGGATGCAAGTGTGCGAATTTGGTGTCCGGATACGGGAAATTGTTTAGCAACATTACAAGGGCACACGTCCTTAGTAGGCCATGTACGGTTACAACCACTCGGCCAAGGTGAAACGCCGTTACTTGTAACAGCTGGCAGCGATGGCTGTGTCCGCATATGGAACCTTGATACGTTCAGGTGCACCCACCGTATAGAGGCGCATGACAATTCGGTCACTAGCTTGCAATGTGATGATCAACGTATTTTGAGCGGCGGAAGCGACGGAAGAGTGAAATTATGGGATATTCATACAGGCAACATCATACGATCATTTACGCAGGGCGGAAGGACGGTATGGAAGCTCGACTTTATCTACAGCAAAGCCGTTGTCCTGTTGCAGAGGCGGCTATACAGCAATTGCGACGATTATCTCGAAACCGTCATCGAACTCCATGACCTTGAAAATATAAAATAATGATATCCTTTAGATCGCAGTTTCCTTTTTCTGCCCCCAAGAAAACGCTTGTCTGCATTCAATAAATACCACTCATCGCAAATCTACTAAAAGAAAAAATATCCAACGGCATGTTTTGATCCTTTCTATTTTGGCCCTCAATGGTCAACTCTGTTTGAGACAAACGTTATGCAAGAGGCGGGCACTCGTCGTCATTTCTGGCTTTGACAGTATGCACATCAGAAGAAAGCCATATATTTCGTACTGTAGTAAACCCGTTTCTATAGTAATATGAACGTGGACGTTACATTGTATCGAGTTGCTTTCCCCAGACAACATGAATTTTTCTGGAATCTCGGGCAAAGTAGTAGTTGTAATTTTTCAGCGCCGACTCGAGGACTACGGGAGCGACCATCAACATGGATGCGGATATCGTATTTCCGTCGCTCAGTGCATGCTTGTAGATGAAACGTCGTAGCCGGTCCTGTTTGCTCAGCCCATGGATATGACTATCACACAGTGTTCCCTTTGCTTGCATCAACCGCTGCTGCTGCCTCAGTCGTCCTTGACAGCCTTGTTCAAGCTTTGCTCAGTATTGGAGCGGTTTTTCATGTAGTCAGTTTTCGGCAGAGATGATTTCTGTGAATGTATCTCTCTCCACAATATATGATCGGCGCTCGCGGATGAGGAGAGAACATTCCCAGATTTCTTCTGGCATAGGATGGGATGGATCGAGAACAACATTCTGGGAAGGGAGTTTTCATTATTTACTTGCATTTATGTATTTATTTACTTTGTCTACTTCTTTCAGTATGCAGACCAATCTAAGCAAGAAGTACAACATGAACTCATGGTTTCCCGACAAAAAACCTGCACCTCAGAGTCATGTTTCTGGCTTTCCATGTTTCATGAAAGCTGAGACAGCGAAAGACTGAACACATCCATATTTAAGAGCATGCTGTGAGCTTAATATGAATGACGGCTGCGCTTTTCCGTCACGTATGCTGAACGGTTTATTAAGAGTTTGGTCAAATTAGAGACCCGAAGCAGGTCAAAGCAAAGCACCTGCAGTGTAATAATACTTGTGATGATTCGTCCAATTGTGCAGCTGCTGTATTAGGGAAAGTCCTGTAGGTGTATGCTTAACACGTTGCTCTGGAAGAAAGCGAAAGCACTTATTTGCACTCTTTTTTTTCTCGTGTCTATATAGAAGTACAATGATGAAAGAATTCTATAAAAGATAAAAAAGTAGAAGATGGTGTCATCTACAAGACGCTTTTCTGGGAATCTTTTTTTTTAGGTTTTTTTCTGGATTATGGAGATGGCGTTTGTTGGATAGCTTTATTTACAACCATGGTGTAGAATTTAAGATTTCGCCACGGAACAAAACAGAAGGCAGAATCTCAGCCAAGATGCTATGGAGGCCAATATGAAGGCAATCCTCCGAGAGAACGGGCAATACGGTCCTGAAGTAGTTATATGGCTCGTTCTGCAATCAGCTAAATCTTTCAAGTATAATCTCAGCGGAAATAGCCATAAGCACACTAGTAGGTTTCAGGAGGTTCAAACATAAACGGTCAATGGAATAGATGAATCGAGAAAGTTCACTATCACCATCGTCATGGAGTTATTTCCAGCCGCAGAAAAATCTCCGTAAATGGATGCTTGGCCATGACGAAATGTAAATGATTGGTTACCAAGCGACGATGGCCTCCGTCGTCATCGCGATGACTTGGGGCTTTTTTTTTTGTATGTGTACGTGTTGTTTGTGGCGGCGCGATGAGGAACTATTTTTTTTTTTTTTTTTTTCATGTGAATTAAATGAAAAATCTGATACGGTTTGCAAAGCAATTTTTTTTTTTTGCGAGGCTTTCTTTTCACTTTTACACAACACTGTTTGGCGTGAAACGAAGAAATGAATCATATTCATGTCAACATGGTCCCAGGTACGAAAAAGATGAAAGAAAAAAAAAAACCAAAGGAAGAAAGAAATAGAATCTTGATTGGGTTCTACAAAAGTGTATAACTGATCGATGGTGCAACAAAAACCGAACGGTCGGTGTGAACAAAGAAAAAAATTTTTTTTTGTGAGCTTGAGGGTACAATGGGTCGAGTCGGTTTAGTCCAAGATACCCCTTGTGAACCCCACAAACCTTTTTTCGGTGTCTTGTCGGGATCATCCGTTTGAAGAGGAGTTATTTGGGAAAAAAACAGACGATCATTTATTGGTTCGTCGTGTTTGTGCTACTTTGCTATGAGTTATTATCGTTCATCATCAAAATAGGATCCAACATGAGTCTAGAAAAGATTGGCGGTTTCGACGGCTGTAGGACGGTCGATACACTAAAACCCCAATTTAATTTTCGCGCACAGGCGCCGCCTTGAATTGGTCGACCAGAAAAGGAAAAGGTGATTATAAAGAAATTTCACTGCTTGGCAGGGATGAAGTTCATTGTTTATTCATGGCTCATGGAAAATGAAAAAAACACTACAACCTCATTCGTCATTTTCCCTGCTTACTTATTTGCTTCGCCTTTTTTAGTTTCTTCATGTTTTTTTATTTTTCTGTTTTCCTGGATGCAACATGAGATGAAATAAAAATGTAGATTGAAACCTATAAAGTAGTGATGAATAAAACAGTAAATAAATGATGAGTGATGGGAAAAAGTAAGAAAAGTAAAAACAAAAAACGTTGGTGCCATGAGTAAAATGAAAAAGAAGTGAAAAAATAAATAGAGATGTGAGGTATGATAAATTTCATTAATGACCGATGCGGCCAACGGGTAACAAGAAGTACGACGAATCCTTAGTGAGCAAACCGGATAATGCGTTATACCACGCAATAATAGCGGCGGTCATGCCAAAGGCACCCGAAGCAATCTGAGCAGAGACACTATTATTCAACAAGGAAGCGGTTGTCATCACGTAAGTGAGGAAGAGGAAGAAGAAGAGCGAAACAAGCCCAATCGATGAGCGGTGAGAACCAACAAGCATCAAACCGGTGAAGATCGTCCAAGACAACATAAAGTAGCCCAGGGATCGATTGAAAGCTTCCATACTGCTGTAAGTTGCAGCCAGGCCCATGGCAGGCAGTGAAATCAGACCATAGGACATCCAATAAGCACCATAGGAGCAAAAGGCAGTGGCACCAAACGTGTTACCAGTTTTGAACTCCCACATACCAGCCAGCAACTGAGAGTTGGCAACAAAAAAAAAGGAAAAAAAAGAGGTTTAATATCCAGTTTTCTTTACCTTCAAGCTACAGCGTGGAATGCAGTGATAAGCACATGATGTGATTAAAAAAGAGACTACTTACTTGGACAAGGCCACCGTAGATGATGGCGAGACCCAAAACGACGTCGTGAGATTCGGTGGGGGAAATTCCTATACCAGCGTTATGAAGGCCCAAAGTAAAAGTCGTCAACGCAAAACCGCAGAGGCCCAAAGGACCAGGATTAGCAACGGTTGGCGTTGCCACGATGGGTGGTGGAACGACGTGTTGTAAAGGGAACTTAGTCTCAATATCGCCACCATGTTGACGGTCAGCAGCAGGAGCGTTCGTGGCCATTTGTCTAGAGACGAAACAGGTGTATGTGTGTGTGTGTGTTTGTGTGTATGTGCGCTAAAGCTTCTACTATGGAGGGTCAAAAAGATTGGATTATTTTTTTTCCAAAATCTGGGGAGATGAACTACTTTTATATTCAAGAGGTCCGCTAAGCACGGTTAGGCGTCGATGGCCATAGACGGATTGGTGTAACGATGCCATTCTTAACCCCAGATGGGAAAAACTTAGAAGCGCTCAATGTCACATTTCCTTTTACGGACTCAAAAACACACGTAAAAAAAAAACTGTAAAATATGACGGACGTAAATATACGCTTCCAATTCCCTATTCACGTATTTTTCGTATTACCTCAACCTTCCAAAAAACTTTTGCTTGCTGTATGCTCCTGCTTGTACATACATAATCTCATACATGCATCAAAATACTCAAGAAATAAGAAACGGTACTAAACAATGAGGAAATAAATACTATTCTTGATTGGCTTTTTCAATGGTTCAACCAAGTTCCGCGGCTATTCAATTTGACGGAAGACTTACTTAATTCGGTTCACTTTCCGCCTCGGCAAACGAACCTTTGGGTTAGCCAAACAGATTTCGAGCACCGGTCATCTTATTGTCCGTCACGATTCAAAAATAACTTGGGGAATGACAACACGATGGCACTTGTACGTCAATCCTAAACAAAGTGTTGAGTGTAATAATTGATTGCTCAGTGATATGAATCCGAAGTAAAAAAGTCACGATCTAGCTCGGTTACTAAATCTGTACCAGCAAGTCATGGGCGCGATTCCCATTGCGAGTAAAAAAAAAGAGAAGCTCGACCTTGTGTTGCGGTAATCTTTTTCTCGTTTCGGCGTTGCACAACACGTGAACCATTGGTTGGAACCAGTCAGCCGTTTATGGTATTCTTTATTCTTTCCAACTGAAAAGATCGTCGAATCTTCTTTTTCTTTCGTCCCTTTTTTTGTTTTATTTTTACATTTCTTTATTTTCATATTTTCATGCTAAAGGAAACATGTTTATGACTCCGTTTCATTGCTTATGCATTTGCATCACATTATCCACCGATGTTTTGCTTCCGCATGACATCAATGCGATCAAAAATGTGGATTAATTGTTCTTTCAAAAAGACCTCGACCCCTCTAGATCATCCTCTGGACCATTCTATGGATCATTCTGTGGTCAGTCTCCAGACTCAATCCCATAAATGTGCCAAGACAGATAATCAGATCTTCCCCTTTTTCTCCTGGTTTCTTGTTTTTAATCATAAACGATATGAGCAACCATCTCATTGCATGACGGTTGAAATGGTATATGGATTTATTCTAGATTACTACATGATGATTCGTGGAGCTTTACATGACCCGGTGGACTTCTATGGGCTCTTTGGATTCTATGGGAAAACAACAATGCATGATGCTTACCAGTAGCAACGCCGATCGGTTTCTGGGGTTGCCTGGATAATTTACCAAACGAGTCCTCCTCGGAATTGAAGACATTCCAACTCCATGTCCCAAATGTCGAGTTGTTGAAGACCCCATTCTTTCTCCTTGTTGATGTACACTTTTTCTTTGCGCATGATTTCCCCCATATCGATGTCTTTGTTGTCATTATGTCGTTCCGGAATGAATTCCCAGATATTTTGATGATCTTGATGACATGTAAAACCTGGTTTGCTGTAAACCACAGGGATACCATACGTCCAAGTCGCGGTACAAATGAATTCAATATCCATCCTATCATCGCCAAGACGTCAGTAAAAAATGATTAAATGATATTTGAAATAAGGGGCTTACCATGCGACGCCACCCGCTTCACGATAACCTCGAGGGATTTTCCACGTATCACGGTGGGCCATGGTAAAATCGCCGGCTTGATCGGCAATGTCAAGAATATTTTCTGTCGTCACGTTCATGGGAGCTGCCAACGTATAGTTTCCCCAATCTTGATCACCCAGCTGACACGCATTATAAATAATGTCGTCGTCCGCAAAGATGGGGACCTTGACCAGCGACGGAGGAAGTTTTTCGGCATGACTACAACACATCGTTAAAAAAAATCAGCCTGTTATTCACCCAGTGCTCGCTTCTTTTTCTTTTGCGTTGTCTTACATGTTGTGATGATCTTGGTGCTGCAAATAAATGACATTTTTTTCGAAAACACGCGATTGAATAGCATTATGGAAATTGTGTGACCAGATGTCATCTATTGGTTTTCCTGGGCATTAATATGACAATGTCACGCAGGCTTCCAGTAAATACCATTTACCTTGATTTGTGCACACAATAAATTCGCCTCGAGCGAATCGGATGCCGACATTTTTCCCTTCAAATTCGTGCAGTGGCGCATTGCCGACGTTAGGTAGAGCGTCATGGATGGCTTTAGGTACGGTGATAATTCGATGATTCAAGTATTGAGAATGACGGAATCTCTTTATATCCATAGCGACAACCAAGATCAGTAGAAAGTACACTGATGATCATGCTCGCTAAAAACTTACGAAAGCATCAACGATTCTCCGTTTATCCTTTGGCGGGTTCCATTCAACAATCAACAGTTCAATTTTGGTCTTGGTGCGTTCGGCCAAAATGTACGTGCTGTCGATAAAGTTCTGAAAACGGTGATGCTGGTTCCTGCAAATACATGAAGAAAAAAAAGAATGGACTGATGAGTCTGCGACAGTGACAATGAGATCCTTGGCAAAATCTTACCCGGCATAATCATCCATTCGCGTCACAATGACTATGGACAAGTAATAGGCAGGTTCGGCACCGGGATCCAGACATTGTTCCCATTGCGTTTTGGACAATGTGATGTGGTCATGATTAGCTGTATTAGCAATATACTCCGGCAACTGAGAAAGGGGACGAATAGAACCGTCCGCTTCGCTCTTTAGCGCCCGATCGGTGGTTGTGCCAAAAGATATCGAATAAAGACACAATAAGGACAGAATCGTAAACAGGGCAGCAAGTAATCCGAGCGAACGCCGATTCAAACCAACTTTCATGGTTGTCATGGAAGAATGAAGGGATGGTGAGGGGAGAGGAACAGGCTGGCGGTCAATAGATTCATATTTTTTCCAATGAACGTTTCTGAACTAGTGAAAAAAAAAATCGCAGATCATGATAGGTCGCTCCCCCAAAAGCAGTAAAACCCATCGTCATTTTGGTCTTCAGGCACAGACGGGATTTGAAACTGAAATACCAGCGGCAAACGTGCCTGTTCTTTCTATTGACTGGCAGTCTCATTATTGAGTGTATCTTCCTGCTATATTGCAATTAGTAATTTCACCAACGAGACAGAAAATAGGCTAAGATGAAATGAGGTTTTTCCTGAGAAATAACGTTTCAGGCTAGCTATGTTCGCCATGGATAATGTGTTTTAAGGTGTTGTTGAATCCGACCATACTATAAAAGGCTATCGCTGAGGGATCCGTCAAACCATAAAGGTTGCGATGATCAGGATGAACGGCAATCAGTGGTGGATAAAGCCATGGCAGGTTAAATTCTATTACAATTATTGGAGCAACTTGCTCTCAAGTTACCTTTCTGATGAAAAATCAATTGATGGTGGGCTATGTAGACCAACAGCCGTTTTTGCGCTGTTATTCTTCGCGGAGCTGGAAAACATCAACCGTAAAGTGGCAGAAGACGGACCTTGAAAAAGGTGCCAGGAAGTTATGTGGAAATACCAGTTCGATAAAGAACAGTGGCCAACCGGTGCAAAAAGTCGCAGTTCTTCTTGAGGAACCAATATGAGATATGTCCCTCAAATTAATGCCATAGCGGAGAACGTCTACCGTGCTTGCACAGAACATATATGCTTGAGCGAATGTGTTATCGAAGAAGAAGCGCCTGCGAACATTTGCATCCAAAGCATTTGGACTCAATATGGCAACCGTCATTCTCTCGTCGCTGACAAAATTCTGGTATTGAAGGAGCACTAATAGCTAAGTATATAAAACTGGTTATTTGCTTTTACCGTTCGTATGTAGAGATAGAATAAGGACAAACGGTATCAATGATGGATTTCTATCCAATGCTATCTACAAAATGCAACGGTATCTGAACCGCAAATGAAGTTTGTATAATCTTTTGCTGGCTTTGACTTATTTCTCCGCAGTGTGTGCAACCGCTGATCATTGCGACAGTGCCTCCGGGTAAACAAAAAAAAAATGACAAGTTCGGTACAGATCGTCTGTGTTTTAGGCAAATTATTGACGAAAATAGGGGTATACTCCCAAGCATCTGTGTGAAGTTGACTCGATAGACCTTTTTTTTAGTTCCGTATCCTTATTTCAAACTGGAGTTTGCCAAAAATTGCGGTTCCTATTTTCCGAAAAAAGACATTAAAATCCACCTCCGACCGGCCCTTTGACTGAAGCTAACCTTGCAGAGAGTGTCTTTCACTTTATGTGTCCAACGTTGATAACCACTGTTGGAATCGAATTTCCATCATACGTGGTTTGTGTATTTATAGTATAATGCGATGATTCCTTATCCGACAACGATATTATTGAATCAGATCAGAATAACCACTACGAAATATGGAAAGATTTCGGTTTATATTCCTTGACTTTGATCTTTTTTTTATTCATTCTATCTCTGAATATAACGCTGTATGCTACATTAGATCGACGCCGCAAAATATTTCCACCAGATCAAGCAAAAATCCATCACGGACTGGGCCCATGGACACACGTTTATTTTTTGGTATAGGCTTATAAGGGGCTATGATTGCCATATATGGTTATTCCCTGCTTCGCGCCTGTCTCCTGCACTGCTACTCTATCATTTTCTCTCTTGCGCGCGCACTCTTCACTTACTTTCCCTTCATCTTATTGTAGATATTGGGGTACAAAATGTAGGAAGGAAATAAAGTAGCTTGTATTTAAAGAGCAAGCCGTTAAATGTTCCATCATAATCTCCAAACAAGACAAGGTATAAGGAAAATCATTTTTGTGCCGAAATCGGTTCCATAATAAGGATATATAACCCTACACCCATGTAGCAAGCCAATTTGTACCAAACGCTCAGTGTCACCATGTGGATTGAAGTTTTTTTTTCATCATAGTCTTCTTCGAAAAAATGAGATAAAAAGCATCAGCACTTTACTTCAATAATGTATCGGCATCGGGAAGCCCTTTGGAAAAATTGCATGACTAATTTGCCGCAGTCCTCGGGATACATTGTCGCACCGAAAATTTCATTGGTTACGTCAAGTTGACTTTCGTAACTTCCGCAATCAAACCAACTATGGCCAGTTACTTTGGTAAAAAAAAAAAAAGTCATGTTAAAGCAATGACAAGAGACAAATGAAGTTCATGTGCCTTTTTAGACGAGCTCAACATACAGTCAAATGTTGATAAACGACGAAAGAAAACCTTCGATGTGGATCTCGACCATTTCATGAATCCGACATCATCGACTGGCAGCAGTTCATTTCATTCTTTGAATGATCCTGTAGCGCAAACAGCTCAGTAAGTAACAAAAAAAACGTCACTTATGATTCCGTGAATCGGTCTGGTTTATATGCAACATTGATTCTGTGTAGGTTATTCAGCCGATTCAGACAACAGATGCAGCTGGAAGGCGATCAGCAACAGGAACAATTCCTGGATAACTTGGTTTCTCAGCTTCTTGAAGAGTCTCAATCAAATGCCAAAGGTCCCCCACCGGCATCCCAACGATTCATTCAGATGCTGCCCAATGTTCCGAAGCAGCAACTCAATAGGTAAAGCAAAAGACATTTTTTTCGCCTTGCATACCATGCAGAGTCACTCACGGCTGTTCAACAAAGTGATGAAACCTGTATTATATGTAAAGATGTCCTGAAGACGAGCAGTAGTAAGGTGACGCAAATGCCTTGGTAAGAAAAACGCGACGTTTTCTTATTCATTCACATTCATCAAGACAAGTAACCCGTTTTTATGGTTCACAGTGGTCATTATTTTGATCAAGAATGTCTTGTGCCGTGGCTTCAGTTGCATCACACGTGCCCATTGTGCCGTCATGAAGTAGAAACCGAGCAAGCGGCCAAGGAAGAAGAAGAAGAAGAGCAACGAGGATGGATGTACGGTTAAATTTGCCCTTTTTCTCATTAGATTCGTGTCTTCAGCTGAAGCGGTGTTTCAAACTGAAGTTTGCTGTCTGAAAATGCGGGGAAGCCAATTAGGGAAACGACAGAAGGATTTGGGGGATTTTTTTCTTTGTTTACTTGACAGGGAACAACAGTCATCTGAATAAATTGATGACTATTTAGCGGATTTTATATTCATTCCCATGTCAAGGGGCGAAATACATAACAGATAACAATGTTGTTGTACATTAGCAAAAAGCATTGTTTCGCTTAATATACTCGCTCTACTTTTTATAGGGACGTTCGGTGTTATGCCAAAAGACGCCTTGATCTTTGTCGACTTTTTTTTAAACATGTTATTTATTTGAATTTAGCCAGGCAGTAGACTTGCTTTGCAGTAAAAAGATTTATTTTTTGACGGAAGAAAATGTTTAAACCAAGGACAGTTTTTCTTTTTTTTACCTCTTGGAGAGACAGCCCCCTTGAATATGCTATCGGAACAAATGCCGACGCTGCACATTGCAGAAGCACATCGACCGTATTTTGACAATCCTATCATGCATAGATTAATCTATCCCCATGCTCAGCATAGCTTCCCAAAAGACAATACAATTGAGAAAGTACGTGCGTTGCTTTTTAATTTGCAATGATTTTCGGAATGCGGGATGTGCTCCGAGAATGAGATCAGTGCTTCCTCTAGGATGCTTCATATGGTTACTGCTGGTAGAAACTACGATCCAACCGTAGCCAGATGCTTATTTTCATTGGGTAGAAACATTGTGCATCTGTTTCCTCCGTAAATTGGTTCATTACAGGGTGGTTAACTACAGTTCCAAGTTGGTGATCAACGGAATTGCTCTTTTCCGCATGCCAAAGGATTTTTTTTTGGCCAAGCTGAATCGCTTAGAACCCCTTGCGGTGATATTTTTCCCGCCAAAACGGGCGAATAACTTTTGATGTATATATGCAGTGATATGTATATATATGTTTTGGGCAGTGGTATTTATGACCAATACATAAAATGGGATAGATGAAAAAAATAAACCCACTTTTTTTTTCTTCATAAACTTGTGTCTTTTTTTTTATTATTATTATAATATTTTTGTCGCGATTTCTAACCTCAAATTCACCCCTTGTTCGTCGTACCATAATGACTCTAGAAGATGAAAGGATCTTCGCATGCTCGCAATGTCCCAAAAGTACGTGCAATTTTTGGTTTTTTTTTCTCCTTATTTTCTATACTGACACATATTGTCAGTTTTCGCCACTCGATCAAACTTGAAAAGGCATATGGAGAATCCGAATATTCACAACATTCCATATGTTCGAAGTCGCGATCAAAAACGGTGGAAAGGACATGCGAAAAAGGTGGTTTCCAAAGAAGAAACCACAGAAAGGTAAATCATAAAAACTAACGTACTTTTTTCATCCGTGTTTTCAGAAGAAAAAGGCACTGAGACATAAAAATTCGTGATAACCCATAGAATGCGCAAATGGCGCGCTGAGAACCGAGAGAAAAACCGACAAAACGATTTGCGATGCCGTGTGTATCGGCTTGCTCGTCAGAAATTCGGAGAGCACGATTCTATAGAAAAGCAAGCGTTTGTACGTGAAGAGATATCTCGGCGCCTTGGGCGGCGAATGTTCACCAGTCATCATGAGGCAGGTGGAGGGCTTTTGGATAGCCTGGAGGAACTGCCATTCTACAGTGCTCCACAGCAAAAGATCGAATTACCTTCGATTCAGAGTTTCCAGCGTAGTGACAGCTGGTCTTCGGACGACATGTTACCTCCACTTTCACCCTGCATGCGTCGACGCACTAGCAGTAGCAGTATCAGCAGTTTGAGCAGCATCACCAGCGGCTCGCAGAATCAAGAGGATACTACCGTTTTGCCACCCATGCAAACCATCCTAAATTATGTTTATAATGTCAAATATGTCGAACCCGCGAGGATCTTGGACGAATTCGTTGGCGTCATCCTGAACTACGCTCAAGACGAAACCATGGCCACATAAGTTTTTTTTCTTTACCTTTTTTATTATTATTATTTTTGCTTTCCATCATCACAAATATCATTATTCCATTATGCTCCATTCCTTTTTATTTTTCGGTTTTTTTTTCCTGCCTGCCTGCCTTAGGCTTTATCCCCTTTTTTTTTAACTCAGAAGATATTTTCTCCCTTCTTGTTTTTGAAGTTATTTTCATTTATATGCAAGATCTCCAATCTTGTCTGTAGTGCTCTCATGATTTATTAAAATGAATTGGGTCTCTCTCTCTCCCTCTCCCTATCCCAAGTCATCTTATCAAATTGCCTCATACTGTAATACAGAGGGAACTCGTTTGCTTCAAGACAGATTGTCGTGCTGGTTTAAGATTGGCACTTGTGGAAACCTTGAAGCGCAGCTCAGAAGTCTGTAAAATGGATGCTTCGAATCATCCCTGACTGATCTGCAATCAAAGCCACTAAAATCAGTTTCAGTCCCCTTTGCCTCGACATCTCAGACATCAGTTTATCCATTATTTACTCCAAATGGAACCCATGACACGCCTCTGCCGCTCAAACTTTATCGTGCAGGCACATGCAGTCTTCATTCAGGTTGATAGTTTTTGTCTTATCGTCGTTCTACGAATCGTACCAAGTCCAGAATCATCGTTGGCCCTAGGCATTCACTATACTTAAGCAAATCTCGACTGAGTGCCATTCTTTTGCTCTTTTTTGGTTTAGGTGTTTGCAGCACAAAATCGTCAGCCTAGGGAAACTGCTTCTTACAACAATCGTGACACAGAGGGAAGAGATTCTTCCACGATCAATTTTTTTTTTCAGATTTTGCTGTTACTCATCGCGTTACGGTTTTCAGTACATTACTTTGTAGGCATGGATACACGTTGATTGACAGCATGGATCAAAAAAGTGACAACAGAAAATTTGATGCAGAAAAAACAAGAGATGAGTTGCCCCTGATTTTCGAAATTATCATACATCAACTGTGTCCGTGAGCTTATCATCGTTCTGATTTCATCTGTATATTGTGTTGTATAATTCTCTTATTGTACCAACCATCAGCGATGGTTTTATTTTGTTTTCACGCTGCACACGTGCGTCAGATCGCTCGTAAGACACATATGCCATGGAAACCCGACTTTATTTGGAATTGACTCCTTCCGTTAGATATACTAAACTGAATGCCCATACCTCTGCTAAAGCGTCCTTGCCAATTGATTGGACATTGCAATTGAGAAATGGTAATCTTTTTGAGACGCCATGCTTTCAGGTGTAAGCCAATTGACATATTGACTCTTGGAAATCAAATTCTTGTATTCTAATCTCTGTCTTTAAAAATGACATGCTGCTACGGAATAACATTGAATAATAGCAGAAAGTATGATATATGCGGTAACAGAAGAAGATGATGAATCCAAACGTTTAAATTCACACCGGGTTTTCGGTTTCGAAAATAAGCTCTATTCTGGTTTCAGAGTGAGGATAAGGATGGACGTATTTGAAAAACAGACAGGACTGACAGCTGCTTAATTGACAGGTTCATTTGACCGTACGACACCGGCAACCAGGATAGCCGGTCGTCACGCTGTCAGTTGTGATACGATGAGCGGAAATCTTCGGGCTTCAAAGCGGAGAATAAAATGCATCAATCTAAAGCGAAGCACGACATCAAGATCTTATTGGTCATCTTCACAACAATGACAGCGGTCCTTCTTTTTTTTTTCTACTCTTTCCTTTCTGTTTTACTGGGGGGGGGTTCGTTCTTATCGACGCTTCAAAGTTTTCCAACTCAGATGTGCATTGCTGCAGTGAGTGGATGGACTAATAAGAAAGAAAAATAAAAAATAATAGAGGGCAAACAACACATGAAATTAGATGTTCAGATGTTTCTTTTAGGTGCAAAAGATGTGATTGGACACAACAATTGTGATGGGTTCAAACAAGAGATGATCTGTTGCACGCCCAACAAAAAGGCAGGACAAAGTAAGGAGTCACCCATCAAAGCCGTCCACATCTCGTCGGGAATTGAAATGGAGCGAAAGATTAGATTAAAGACATGGTGAGCAATCTCTGGTGACCACTGATTCGAAAGAAAAAAAAATATTTTGGGATGGAAAATAAGCGTCTAGTTTGAAAGCCACCCAAATTTTGACGCTCTTTGCAGCTGACATTTAAAAAGCGGCTTCGACCCTCTTTTATTCCCACTCTTCACTCCATACCTTTTGGTCGCGCTTTCGCTTCTCTCAGCCTATTTCTCACACCATGTCCAGACCCGTTGACTCTTGGAACGTCTGTCTTAACACTTCCCTTGAAGAGGAGGACAAGGAAGTCTTCAACATCGTTGAAAACGAGAAGCTCAGACAATGGTCGTGTCTCGAACTTATTGCTTCAGAGGTAAACTATCCATGCGCAGATATTGGAAAGAAAAGGATGGGAACATGGGGAGTTCAAAGGAGATAAAAAGTGCAAGAAGAAAGGAGAGATAGAATGACGGGTGGAAGTATGATTTATCAGAAACAAGTGAAACTGATCGGGATGCTTCGAATATGTTCTTTTTTGGTCTGTGTATGTAGAACTTCACTTCCCAAGCTGTCATTGAAGCCAACGGTACTGCCTTGACCAACAAGTACTCCGAAGGTCTTCCCGGTGCTCGTTACTATGGTGGTAATGAGTTCATTGACGAACTTGAAATTTTGTGCCAGAAGCGTGCCTTGGCTGCCTTTGGTTTGAACCCTGAACAGTGGGGTGTCAACGTCCAACCTTACTCTGGTAGTACCGCCAACTTTGCCGCTTTGACGGCTTTGATCCAACCTCAGGATCGTTTGATGGGTCTTGACTTACCTTCCGGTGGTCATTTGACTCACGGTTATCAGACCAACAAGAAGAAGATCTCCTCCTCTTCCATCTACTTCGCCTCCATGCCTTATCAGGTCGACCAACAGACTGGTTTGATTGACTACAAGCGTCTCGAGGAGAACGCCGCTCTCTTCCGTCCCAAGTTGTTGATTTGCGGTGCTTCGGCCTACCCCGCTGAGTGGGAATACGATACCATGCGCAAGGTTGCCGATCAACACGGTGCTTACTTGATGTGCGATATGGCCCACATTTCCGGTTTGATTGCTGGTCAGCAAGCCTTGTCGCCTTTCGACTACTGTGACATCGTTACCACCACTACTCACAAGACTTTGCGTGGTCCCCGTGCTGGTCTCATCTTCTTCCGTCGCGATAAGGGTGACGATCTCGAAAGCCGTGTCAACCAGGCCGTTTTCCCCTCTTGCCAAGGTGGTCCTCACAACAACACCATTGCTGCTATTGCTGTCGCTTTGAAGCAAGCCGCTTCCCCCGAATTCAAGCAATATGCCAAGCAAGTGTGCGCCAACGCCAAGAAGCTCGCTGAGGTGCTTACCGGTTACGGTTACAAGTTGGCCACTGGTGGTACCGTCAACCATTTGGTGTTGTGGGACTTGAAGCCCCAAAAGTTGACCGGTTCCAAGGTCGAACGTATCTGCGATATGGTCCACATCACCATCAACAAGAACTCCATTGCCGGTGACAAGTCCGCCGTGACTCCTGGTGGTGTTCGTTTGGGTGCTTCGGCTCTTACCAGCCGATCCATGAAGGAAGACGATATGGTCAAGGTCGGTGAGTTCCTTCACCGCACCGTCAACATTGCTCTCAAGGTCCAGGAATCCTGCGGCAGCAAGTTGTTGAAGGACTTTGTCGCTGCTCTTGAAGGCAATGAGGAAATCGCTCAATTGAAGAAGGAAGTCGTCGAATTCGCTCGCAGCTTCCCCATGCCTGGCTTTGATGCCACCAAGATCAAGGCTACTGCCACCATCTAAAAGAAAAATTCCAACAATACAAAAAAGTTTCTTTTTTTTTCGCACCTTGTCCTTAATTTCCATCTCATACCGATTCTCTTTTCTCTCTCTTTGTTTTTTTCCTCATACATATACTCTCTGGATGTTCAACACATCTTTCTTGTAAACAGTTCAACACATTTTCATTCTTTTTTCCAAAAGCGAAAAATAAAAACATATCGATGCCATAGGCTGCAACCATATTCCTCATCGCCCCAATTTTCCTTTTCTGGTCAGCACATGCGAATTGCCACCTTTTTTATCCGATCATGCCCACTCCATATTATGGCTCATGCAAACCGTAATATGGACTTAAGCATTTTGGGTGATATGACAAACCTGTCATCCTGAATAAAGTTGAATAACTGCAAATCTGTAAAATGATCAGCGTCGATCGGCTTGGAATCCGTCGATTCCAGATTGACAGTGGTCTAACAACCGTGATAATAGTAATATTCAGCCACAGATGGCTTGGGGATACTTGGAAGAAGCTTATCGGGCTGTGTTTCCGTTGGTATGTCATTTTTCCTCCTTTTTAATGCAAGGATGCCTCAGAGTGGTTTGGACAAAGTTCTTGGATCCTACCTTGCATCGATTTTTGATGACTATCGCTTGCTGCAGTTATCTTTAACCAACTCTTAAACAAATAGATGAAGGACGTGCAAAAAACTTATGGATTTGCAAACCTTGATGAGCCATGTCACGTGGGTAAAAGGTCAAACATGGGGCTTGCGTTCCAAGTGCGTTCCATCCACACTTCTGGCTTGCGTTCCAACTCCGCAACTGCGTTTCCTTCACACTGTGCCTTTGATATGGAAGAGGAAATTTGTGTCGGAAGCGAAAATAGACACTTGTGGTAGTTTCTGGGTGAAACAGCAACCCATCTAGAATGTCTGGGGAGGGCATTCAATTCATGACTAGCTCAGGGACGTTTACCATCAAGCATCTTTACAAACCCTGATAACGAGGATAACACAACAAGGCTTCTCTCATCAAAAAGAGGTGAGGGTGGTGAGCCAATGAGCAGCCATTTCTGCGGCGAGGGAGAAATTTCGATGAGTTGTTTGATACATGGTGGCTTATAGACTTCCATTTTTGGCAGGTCTAGTGACACAAAATTACGATTGCCACGTCAGCAAGCATAATGCGGAATAGAAAACGAAAGAAAACCTTGACAATGCATTTGTAATCAAGCAGCATTGTCCGCTTCGTAATTTACTATAAATACTGAGTTCACTTAACGCCCAGTTTTCTGATACAATTAACTTTCTCTAATTGATTAAATAATTATGGTTGCTCTCACTATCCCTTCTGAATACGGTTACGTAAGTATACTCGACACGCTGTATGTGATGAATTGGAACAGCGTTAAATAACAAGCCAAATAGGTCCTTGGTGTTGCTGCCGTCACTGCTGTGTACACGTTCTCCATCGGTATTCGAGTCGGTGGTGCTCGCAAAGCCGCTAATGTTCCTTACCCTTACCGTAAGTCGCTATTACCAATATTTCTAACCATCCCAGCGACTAAATCAATATTGTTTTGATTTTTTTACCAGCTTACGCCACCCAAGAAGAGGCTGACAAGGATAAAAAGAAGTACATCTTCAACTGCACCCAACGCGCCCACCAAAACTCCCTCGAACAGCTTCCCGTTTTCCTCACTCTCTTGTTGATTGGTGGTTTGCGCCACGCTGAAATTTCCGCGGCTGCCGGTGCCTTCTACTTAGTAGGACGTATTATCTACGTCAATGGTTACTGCACCGGTGAACCTAGCAAGCGCACTCGCGGCATCTTTGGCATGCTTGGCTTCCTCGCTGTCCTTGGTACCACCGCCTCTACCGTTTACAACCTTATCCGATAAATCCATTTTGTAATATAACCCTCATATCAAGACGCATACGAAAGACAGTTTCTGTAATAAAACGTGAACGTGCTCATTTATGGAAAAGATTGGTCATCATTTCGGTGCCTTGTGGATGGACGGCGTTTGGATTCTATTTTTTTTGTGAAACGGATCATGCATCATCACTATGCAACAAACCACTCAGTTAACAAGATGAGAGTATTGGAGTATCTTGTTAGACTATGGCTTGGTGAATGATCTTTTATACTTTTTTTTCATATTCACCTTGGCAACGCTTTGGGATTTTTTTCACATGTCATTTTCTTTTTTATCGTAAATCCACCAATGAATTCCTGGTTTTACAACTCAGCAAGACACGCACCAATAGAATGGGAACGAGGTCCTGTCTTTTTAGACACGTTATCGAGCTTTTGGGACTAGAAAGATGACAATGCAAGAGAGAAAAGGAATAAAGCGTGAATGGAGTGGGATAAAAAAAAAGGAATGCAAGAGTGACGATGCAAACAGTAAGTCACCCATTGTATGCAGTTTTTTAGCACCATGGTGAGGTAACGGAATTTGAAATAATTGGCAGTTCCCGTAAAGCTGGGTTTCCAGAAAATTAGAGCGCTTTTTTTGGTTATTCATTTTTTTGCCATTTCTTCTGCGCTCATGAATCGATCGTCCACTGTTGCTGAAAAGCCTGTCGATTCAAAGAAACAGTCAAAGGACTCTCGCTTTGCCCACATTCAACCGACGGGTAGCTGGGAGATTCCACGCAAGGTTTACCATTATTCTGTTGGTAAGGATCGATTCTCAATTTGCCTGGTTTAGTCCTATTGTTGCTTATTCAGCGTCTATCTAGGTTTCTTGGTGTATTATCTGTACGAGAATGGTTACGATACAACTGACGTTATACCATACCTCGTAGCATATTTGGCACTGGTGCTGACAGGCGAAGTATTGCGATTCTCTTTTGATTGGTTCAATGTATTATACTGCCGGATCTTGGGTCCACTCATGAGACAAACCGAGATCAAGAGTCGATGGAATGGCGTGGTGTACTATCTGGCCGGTAAGTCGAGCTTTTTACATAGTGTTTGTGTATACAAGTCCATGTTCTTAATCTATTTTGACTATAGGTTGCTTGTTTGTCCTGTATTTCTTCCCCAGGGACATTGCATCTCTCTCCATTATCTACTTGTCCTGGGCGGATCCCACAGCGAGCATTTGCGGACGATTATGGGGTCGGTATACCCCTCGCTTTGGCAAGAAATCATTGGCCGGTACCTCGGGAGCAATGATTATCGGTGCGCTCGTGACATATGCGTTCTATCAGAAGAGAGGATCGTCCTACATGACTGAGGCGCACGTGCCGTTGAGTGTGTTGTCGGTTTACGGAGGTGTTGTGGCGGGATTGTCGGAAGCCATGGCCGATACTGTGGGTTTGGATGATAACTTTATCATTCCCGTATTGAGTGGCATCTTGTTATGGATTCCTCTGGTGGGTTTAGGGTTGGGTAAAATATAATTCATTGATTTGGGTCATTCTTCGTCGATAGAGATTATTTTTTTGGTCACCAATTACAGCACTGTAGCATCAAATTCCCTTTTGTTTTATTCGTACACTTTGTCTAGTTTTTGTATTCCATGGCATCCCAGCATTTTTTTTTTCTTGTCATTACTTCAATCCTCAAATTACAATTAATAGATCCTCTTTTATTTTATTGGTCAACTTTTTTTTTCTATTATGATATCTATTTGTTTGCGGATGATGTGTTTATTTACGATGTCTATAATAGCATGGTGCAACAGAAGATGGATCGTATCATCAAGTATGATGGGGCGCCGAAATCTACAACAAGTTACATATGAATGAAAGAGATAGCATGCGCTTTCAGGAATAGTAATGGTCATGCGTTGGCTTTCAGTTACCCTCATCTGTGGCCATTTGGACCAAGATGGTGTGATTGTTATTCATGGGATAAAAAAAGGAAGCTTCCGATTCCTGTGGGCTGTGACTTTGGCACGATCGCTGGGTTGAGTGGCCTCTCATTAGTTGCCGCTGCTGTTGACAGTGTGCCTGGCGTTCCCGCAATTCAAGCTCGGAGGCTGTGAGGAGATCATTGAGCGAAGACGGTAAAATGGCATCATTAAAACCTTCATTATTGTCGTCATAACAATCGTCGGGATAAGATGTGGGAGTGTAATATGGTGGTAGTTTGCGGTATTTGGATAAACAGACGTCAGGAACCAGATCCGAGGACCGATCGCTGCAAGATATCATATGAGCAGCTGGTGACGGTGGCGCGTGAGAAGAAGTCAAAGAGGAGGAGAAACCGAATGGGGCTGGAGTGGTCGATGATGGTAACGAACCCGCAGAATCATCGGAGGATTCACATAGTACGGGCCGGCTTGGTAACATGTCTTTTGACAAATCGGTCACTATACACCGTTGCGCGTACTTTGAGGAATATGCCCGTTGTTGATATACATTGGCGAACGAGGGCTGGGGATAGGACGCAACAAATGGAAACGGGGCGTCTTGCTTGTGAGGCAGCATTGATGCGAGGTGATGGAAGCGGTTGAAATACTCATCGGCCGAAATGCTGAGATTATCGCTGTAAATGGAGCTGGAAACTAACGGTTGGCAAACATCGTATTGGTTGATGTGATGGTTGGGAAGTTGATTGCCTGCAGTAATTTTTGCTGAAAGGATGGTAACGGCTCCCTTGAAAGCGAATTTGCGATTTTTAGGAGTATACGATGACATGGTGTGCAACAATGCGCACCTCGTTCCGAATTTACAATTGCCTTTTATAAAGTATTTACATACAGCAGGCCCTATCGATGGGTCCAAGTTATGTGAAAAGATGCAATTGGTGCCCGCAGTGCATATTCTTTGCTTGAAAAATTTGCAGGGCACATGCGATAAATTGGTGCCTGAAAAATTACATCACACACACAAAAAGAGAAAGTTAGTGAACGAACCATGAATTAGTGGATGTAAGAGAAGAAAAAAAACGAACAAAAAGCGTTGAAAATACGAGGTCAATCATCCTTGGACGGACGATCAATGCAAATCGTCCATAAAATATTTCTCTATACTTCTCTCCGTTGCACACTTTGAAAAAGAATGGAAAAAGCAGTAGTGTACATCTATTTTTTATACCTTGATGCGGAGCAGTTCCAGATTTAGTATCCGAGGACCGCGGAGACTTGGGATTATCACTGGATTTTGGTACAAATGAACTTTGTGGCCTTTTTGAACGCTCTGCGGGATGAAAAAACCGCGGTGACGGTGCACCTTTTTGAATTTCATTTGCAGAGTACTGATCATATGTCGTAGCCATATCTGTTGCAATCGCAGGACTCGAGTTTTAAATTGTTAATTTTTATGGCAAGGATAAGAAACAATGATATACAATAATACAAGCAGATCAAGCAAAAAGGAAAAACAAAAGGTCAAGGGAAGAAAACGGGAGCAAGAAAAAAGTGGGAGGGAAAAAAAATTCCAAGGAGGCCAAAGCAAGGATTTATTTCGTTGTCTACAAGGAGAAATTTATGTGCTTCATTCATGCTGCCGCACATTCTGCAATCGCTTACAGTGGTATTTTTTACTTACAACGCCAATACTTACTGACATGCACCCTACAACCATAGAGCCATAAAATCATCGCACTAAAACTTTTGATATGAAGCTCAGCATTATACACGCATTTCATATTTCCACAGTGAGAAACTCGAGCAAATGCCTCCAGGTTGACAAACTTTTTGTATTCGAAACGAATGTCTCAGAAACCAAGAGCGACCCTCAGTGGCAGAAGGGGCAGGATTTTTTTGTATCCTGATACATAACTTTGATACCAGATGACCCTGTGTGAACTGCGCAAGGACCATTTTTATGGACGACGTTTAGCGTTTTAAATGCATGTTTTTACTAATGTTACAAATTTGAGGAATATCAAACTCTATAGATAAATGTGGTGGATAAAAAAAGAAAAAATGCTTTTTGAGAAAATGAAAGACTTAGTCAAACTTGATGCTGTGACTTTCAAAGGTGATTTCTCCGCCTCGGTAGGAACCTCGCTTCTTTTTGTTCTTTTCCGCACGGAATCGATCGCCTCGGACTTTGATCAGATCCTGATGAGCTTTCCAGCCGTAAGATCTCTCATCCGAGCCACCTTTACCGACGTACGAGTTATCCCTTAATCGATCATCGACAAATTCCACTTCTTCGGGTCTGACGCGCTGAAAAGGAGTACCTGGCTTACGCTCATGCTTCTTCTTAGGTCCTTGAGTGCTATTGTGACAAGGCGGTTGATAAATACTAATACTCTTATACATGCTTTATTTATCTACGAACTCACCTAGAGTTCGTCTTCTTTAAGGGTTGGTTACTCTCAGGTTCCTCTTCTGCTTTACGTTTCAAGGGTGTTTCCTTCTTTTCTTCTTCCTCTTCGTCACTCGAACTGCTGCTGGAATCGTCGCTGGAAGAATCGGAATCGGAATCGTCGCTGGAAGAATCGGAATCAGATGAACTGGAGGATTCTTCCTTCTTCTCTTCTTTTTCTTCTTTCTTTTCTTCTTCTTCCTCTTCGTCGGAGCTCGAGGAATCGCTGTCATCGTCAGATGATGAGCTGGACGATGAGGAGCTGCTTTCGGCATCTTCTTTCTTTTCCGTTTCATTTTCCTTTTCCTCATCGGACTCGTCGCTTGAGCTGCTACTGCTATCACTATCGCTATCGCTATCGCTATCGCTACTGCTGTCACTGCTTTCTTCCTTGGCATCTACTTCCATAGCCACTTCCACTGCGACTTTGGTTTCCTTTTCATCTTCGCTGTCGCTGTCGGAGCTTTCAGAATCAGAGCTGCTGGAATCGCTGTCAGAATCAGACTTGGACTTGGCCTTGGTCTCAGCCTCAGACTCGGACTCGGACTCGGATTCGGACTCGGATTCGGATGAGGAAGAGCTGCTGCTGGAGGATTCCTCCTTCTTATCGTCGCTTGTAGCGCTAGGCGAGGATTCGGCTTCCTTTTCTTTGGGTGATTCGTCCTCACTGTCACTTTCGCTATCGCTGCTGCTGCTGCTCTCATCGGAGCTCGAAGAATCACTGGATTCGCTGTCAGAGCTTGACGATTCACTGCTTTCGGCCTCAGCTTTGGTGGCCTCGGCGGCTTCGGTCATTGGTGTGTCTTCATCTTCATTGCTGCTTTCCTCGTCAGAGCTGGAAGAATCAGAAGAATCACTGCTCTCGGAGCTAGATGATTCGCTGCTTGAAGATTCACTGCTGGACGATTCTTGGACCTTGATATCAACCTCCATGGCTGTCACTTGTTCATCCTCACTCTCAGAATCGGAGGAGCTGGACTCATCTTCCGAGCTTTCAGAGGAAGAGCTCTCGGAAGAGGAAGACGAGGAAGAAGAAGAAGAAGAGGAGGAGGAGGAGGAGCTCTTTTCATCTTCACTGTCGCTGCTGCTGTCGGAATCGGACGAATCGCTACTGTTGGAAGCTGATTCTTCGGGATGACTAGTTAAAAAGGCTCGGGTTAATCCTATAGTCTGTACAGGAAAAAGGTAGAATACATACTCCCTCATATAATTCTCAAAGATCGATGACAAGGAAATGGAAGCATCGGCATTGATCTATAAATGATATGATCACATTTTGGTTGGCTGATCGAAAGCTTTCATATACTGAATAACTTACGTTGGGATCGTCTTTCTTCAAGGCTTTAGCACTGCCTTCGAGACCATTCTCCAAAAGGTATTTATAAACGAGTGATTTCAAATCCGGTTGACCCATGGTCGAGAAGACTTTACTAAAGGATTGTTGAAGGATATATGGAAAAAAAAATTCGAAATGCCAAAAAAAAAAAAACTGCCCTTTCTCGAAAATCGGGAAAACGAGTCACACCAAGCCGCCGCTTTGCGCAGCACCACTTGGATGGGCCATTTTTCAGGAACCGCACAATAATTCACCAATGGACGAAATTATATAGAAGCCTCTTCTAAGGTTGATCGAAAAGATTACTCTACATTCAATGCCCAGCGTATCAGGCGACAAGTTATATTATCCATCTCTTGTTGTTGTTGTTGTTTTCGTCTTGAGCTATTTTTTAAAGCGATCTTTCAACCATTTCAAGCCATATCGACAAATTTAATCGTTTGTGACGGCAGAGAAGCGTTGAAACCAAGACGTTTTTCATCCATTATAGCACGCTTGTGTCCCGTGCATGAGGCTTTAGTTTTGACAGAAATGAAACATGCTGGCTGTAGATTTATTTCACGCAGAGCACATTCCCGCCGATTCTCTTTAGTGTGTTGGACAACTTCATGTCCGATTCACCGCGCTGCACGGAGCTCCAACCGCTTTAATTTTTATACAATTTTTCAAATGGCGGTGGGCCTCCAAGTCTTTTCACTGAATCTGACCTCATTGTTAAACACCCAAAAAAATGAATCGCGTCATTGCCATCACTAGAACCTGTAAAAGTGCAAGAATACTCCCTGCATATCGTCCACGTTTCGCTATTTCCGCATGTGCGTTGCTGGTTTTTCGTATACGCCAAATGTAAAATGTCACTCATGCTTTTGCGTATAGATATTCCCCTCAAGGCAGCTTTTGCTAAAGGCATGGCGGTGCCGTTGCGATCGTTCTCTTCATCCGTACCTGCCGCTGACCAGGGAAAAGAAAGAATGGAAGCTGCTATGAACAAAATTGAAGAGTTATTTGCTGCTGCCAAAGACGAGGTACTGTGAAGAAAAGAATCAGAGACCGTGATAATATTGTAAGAGAGACTTACAAGGTGATAGATGGAATATGCGGAGGAATCACAAGGTTCAGTTTATTACCACGAGGATCGAGTCACAGCGGAGAAGGCGGTGAAGGATTGCATCGATGCTTTTGATACATTTTTGAAGGATTTGCCGACGGACGAAATGCGTGCAGAAGTGCAGGGCAAAGTGGGCATGAAAATTAAGGAGCTCAAGATGGCTTTTGAAGCCTTGCCAGAAGAAGGCCACTAATTCATGATGGTTCGTCCCATCCGTTGCCATGTAAAATCTGTGTCTTGCAATTTTTTTTGCCGTTTTCCATCACATAAACCAATCAATCACCATTTCTCAATATAATGCACATAAAAAATGTTGGAAAAGATGAGAGATGAAAGCAAGCTTTGATTTTGAAATATATTTGAAGGTGTATGCTGGGAGATTTGTTATTGTAATGCTATGCCCAATTTGTGAGTTTTGCAGCGTAATTAGTCTGTTGGTCTTTTTCTTCTTTCAAATTAGTTGACATTTCTTTTACGACGAATGTAGATTGTTTGACAGAAGATATCATCAAGGTATTAGCTAAAATTCATGTTTATGTGAACCCGGCAGCTCCGCAATGCATGTTGGATGCTTTTCCGCAATATCAAAAGAAAGATATCACAAAATGTATCTAACCTTCTTGCAAGGTTTGCTCCATTCTTTTTTCGTACGTACAATTGTTTTTTGCTTTACTCCATCGGCAGGATACATAACAAAGGCCGAGCCAAAACGGTGGTGAGTGATATTGTTATTGAATATAAACTACTATAGGAATTAGACTCATAAAACTGGTGTCGTTGATAGTTACATTGATCGCGATGAATACTGTTTGTACTGATTGATATTCCTAAGAATGTTCTTCCTGTGTCACACCACACCGGGATAATCTATTCAGTAACTCAGTACTACAAGGGTAGCAATTTACGGGCATCGCGTTCGCAGCAATCAATTAAAAGTAAATGAGGAAATGTTCAACCTTTACGCATCCTGATACCTTTTGGGTCAACCTTATTCCTCCTTTGCTCAGAAAAAACATCTGGACTAAACTATCCAAAGTGAAAATTCTCGAACACCCTCCCAAGAAGCAAATAAAATGCGAATGAGTTTTTGAAGGGGTAATCAAATAACAGTAAATCCTGTGATACTATCCCTACTTTTAAGGCATCGTTAACAGTTTGTTAACGCTAACCCATTCTTCTTTCTCAATGGCTTCTTTTTCTCCAAGGTCGGTGCCTCGGGGGCATCAAAGGGCCGTCAGAAGTTTACAGATACGTAAACTATATACACATTTTGCTATACTGTCATACCAACTTGCTTCTTTTACGTTTGACTACATTATTTGACTTGTTATTACTGCAATTTTTTGTCTATCTGATTTTACGCCTGTTGCTTTTCAAATTTGAAAACATTGCCGGCCTACTAACGATATACGGTGATAATCTGTATAGAAAGCGCATCAAGCGTATTTCAAATTAAAAGTGAAGGCTACCCATCTACCAAACAAAATATCCAACTTTTTGGTTTGAGAGCGAGCAAAGGATTGGTTCATGATCTCATACGGTTATCACTCTGTCGAGATTTAGCGCTTATTATGCAAGTTATTCTCTGACATTTGATGATCCATAAACCCTGGATGGCGGTCCGTTGGGTGGGTGTAGTGATAACATTAAAAGCTAGGGATCAAAGCCACTGTATTATTGCAAGCCATGGCCTTTGGGTTAATGCTGAGTTTCCAACAATGACGTTTGGCTTTGTGCACAAACATAGCATTGTTTGTAGTTTTGTCGTTTTAAGGATCAGGATCTCTGGGTATAATGGGAAAGAAGGACATGTGGCTCAGTGTTGTCAGAGTCGAATTGAATTGCCAATCTTAGTTTATATCGGCTATCATTACCAATGATCCATCGGAAGTAGAAAGATAAGTGCCTTACCAAAACATATATCCCCGAGAGATCCTTAGCTTTAGATTCTTTTATTTCGTACAGTTTCATGGTGTCATTTTCATTTTACGTCGTGGTGCTCGCCTCGAGACAAATAATTCTCTGTAAGACAATAACAAAGACACGTTTGGAAAGTTGACTGACAAAATATGGTTACATGTATCGAATTTGATCACATCTGCTAACTAATTCTCAAGAAATATTCAAGGTTTTGAGCTTAGCATTGCGAAATACCATCTTCATCTATATTAGACTCATAACAGTGCATATTTTTAGGTTGAGTTGCATTCTGCAGGTGGCAATTAACCTACCATCTATGGCCTTGCTTATTATCGCAAAAACGTTTGGCGAAAACGCCGAAACCAGACACGTCGGACGGCTGTTTGACCCTTGGCGGCTGCAAAAACAATACCATGCAGTTACAATGATGTCACAGTTCAATCTCCGCCTTCTGGCACGTGCGCTCTGTTCATCTTCAAATTTCACATGTTAATCAAAGTCACAGTCTTCACCGCAAAGAGCATAAATAGGTGAGAAGGAAAAAATTCTTTCCCCCAATCACCAGAAAAACCTTCATCTTTTTTACTCATTCCTGTTTTCTCACCGAGATATGACTCAATATCATTTAGAAAACGCTATTGAAAGCGTACCCACCCACAACGCGTATGATGTTCTCGAGGACGATGTCCCTCTTGATAAGCGAAGTCATGATGACGCTACAGTCAATGGTACGTAACTCGAGAGAACAGAAATAGCTGGAAGTACTACAGATATCTAACTTTTCTTCAATATTAAAATAGACGAAACCAACAACAATGAAAATCACACTTCTTCCACCAGGGAACTAAACCCTGAATCCGACACAACCAGCGGTTCCTTCTGGACACGCGTGCGCTCATTGCCGATTGTTCAGGATAGCCTGGGAAAAGTTCAACATTATGCCAATCAGAATACGCTTAGTCGTTATGCATTACAACAAGCCGAGATCACTTTGAATATTGCCACTCAGATTGCGTCGCCATACACCAGCCGATACGAACAACAGCTCCGAAAAGCCGACGCTTTCGGATGCCGCTCGCTTGATATGATTGAACAAAAATTCCCCGCTGTTTGTCAACCGACGAATAACCTGATTGAAGCCGTCAAGCAATCGCCTCAACAAATGTATCAAGTCGTCACCGCACCAGTCAATCAGCGTTTTATGGATGCCGCTGATAACATTCAGTCTATTGTCGATAAATGGTTGCCCAAAGAAGAAGAACAACAACAGCGCGAAACCAAAGATAAGGAACAGAATGAGCGACAGCAACAACAACAACAAGAGGAAGAAGATAAAAATGCCAAGGTTCGATTCTATCGTCTGGCCAATGAAGTCAAGCATCGTTTGTCACATCGTTTGTATCGTGGAATGGAACATTTGCCGCACTCCAAGTCCGATTTGGCTCACCTCGCTGACACCAACCGTTTGTTGCAAGAAGCAGCAACAAATATTGGTCAGCTTAGCAGCCACCTCCACGACTGGGTCACGTATCGTAAGAACCTCGCCAACGAACAGTTACATCAAACACAAGCTACCGCAAACAAACGCATTAATGATCTGACGATGGAGTTGATCGGACGCTTGGATACTGCCTCTGCATATATGAAAGAACACAGCCATGGGAAAATACCAGGTTTTATGACGCCACTAGTTGATTTTGCAAGCCATGAATACGATATTATTCGCACCGAAGCACTAAAACCGGAATTGGCCCCGCTCCAGAAAGCATCCAACATTGTACAGTTGACCCACGCTTATGTTCTGCCGTTACTGCAATCGTCCATTGATGGTATTCAAGAACAACTTCGTTACTACACCGTCTATGCTCGCACTTCGAAGAACAGAGTGGTCCATGACTTCAAAGGTCAACTGAATCATCTCGGTATTCACGCATAAATTTTTACTTGATTGCCACTTTCCCCCGCAGCGCATGCCCATTCAGCACATAAAAAAACGTCATCCGGTATTTTTCTTCCCTTTCAAGTTAGAAAGAAAAAAAAGTTTCCCCATTTTATCATTGTAATCAAATAACATTGCTTTCTTCCCCATTTCCTTTCCCCCACTCCTTGGTTCCTCTAGCGTAGCCACTTGTTTCTGTTAAGCTCGCCATGAACATTCATTTGCAAGAAAATATATTTTAAAAATAAAAGCATCAAATCAAAGAATTTATCATCTCATCATTTTCAGGCAGCAGCATTCTGGACTACAACTGGAAATCGCAGTTTTACTTTCTGCCTTTTTGGGAAATATACTAGTATGATACTGTGTTTGTTTATAACACACAGCAGTGATGAAACGATGATGCAAACAAGATATAAAGACATATCACTTCAGGTGAAGATGGCGATGTATACAAACGCATATCGTCGTATGGATGAAGAAAGACGTTTCGATGTTGACTCGGGAATAGGAAAGTCTGACTCATTCGGAAACGGACGACTCTTTCGTTCAATCGATTCTCATTGGCCAATCTCTCTCTTATGTGCAAACCGGTTTTGAATGGAGGATGCGGGGTTCGATAAAGCAGCTTTATCATCGCCATTATCATGTCAAGTGCCAAGGATGCACCGGCCGCTAGTGGAGCCGAACTTATCGCAGTTACTTTGAAGAAACAGAATGTCGACGTTGTATTTGGTATTGTAGGCATTCCTGTAGTTGAAATTGCCGAAGCTTGTGTTGCCCACGGTATTCGGTTCATTGCCTTTCGAAACGAACAATCGGCCGCTTATGCCGCATCAGCTTATGGATATTTGAGCGGTCGTCCCGGAGTGTGTCTGACAGTTGGTGGTCCAGGTGTCGTTCATGCTCTTGCTGGTCTTTTGAATGCCAAACTCAATTGTTGGCCTCTGGTGCTGTTATCCGGATCGTGCGATTCTGACCAAGTTGATATGGGCGCTTTCCAAGAGCTCGATCAAGTGGAAGCTTGCAAGCCCTACTGCAAATACGCAGCACGCCCTACAGCCATTGATCGCATCCCGTTTGTTATTGAGAAAGCACTGCGCACTGCGTTCTACGGACGGCCCGGAGCAACCTATGTGGATTTCCCTGCGGACTTTATCCAATATCCTATTCGTCATCGCGAGTCCATTGAAAGGGTCCAAATGCCCGCTGTACCCAATGCACCTATGAGTCAAGCCTTCGAAAGCGATCTTCAAGAAGCTTTATCGTTGCTGAATAATGCCAAGCGACCTTTGATTGTGTTGGGGAAAGGGTGAGCTTCATAGAAAAAATCAAGAAAGGGACCCGACAGTAGCATGCTCATCAAGGAAATATGATTTATAGTGCAGCTTATGCCCGTGCTGAATATGAAATCAGACAACTCGTGGAAGCGACGCAAATTCCGTTTTTGCCGACACCGATGGGTAAAGGCGTTGTTTCCGACACTCATCCACTGTGCGTTTCGGCCGCTCGTTCCAAGGCACTCAAAGAAGCTGACGTTGTTCTGCTGATCGGTGCCCGACTTAATTGGATTTTGCATTACGGCCATTCGCCTCGTTGGTCCTCCTCTGTGCGTTATATTCATATCGATATTTCTCCCGAGGAAATTGGCAACAATGGAGCCCCTACGCTTCCTCTTTTGGGAGATATCAAAGCAGTTGTTGCCCAGTTACTCACCCAACGTTTACGGCGATTGTCCTCGCAAGACGCCTATGTTAAAGGGTTGCGCGATAAAGTGGAGCAGAATATCGCCAAAATGAAGGCAAATGGACAAAAAGGAACAGATACCTCCATTCTCAACTATCATACCGCATTCACAGTCATCAAGGACCTGCTACCGACCGATGAAGTCATCTATGTCAGTGAAGGTGCGAATACCATGGATATTGCGCGATCGTACTTTGACGTTCACGAACCTCGTCATCGATTGGACGCGGGTACCGGTGCAACCATGGGTGTTGGTATGGGTTATGCTATTGCAGGTATGTTTAAAAAATGTACTAGGCAAAACCATGATGATAATGTTATTAAAGATTACTCTACGTAGCTCAACAATACTATCCAAACAAACGTATTGTATCCATTGTGGGAGACTCGGCATTTGGATTCAGGTAAGCATTATAAACATCACGAGTAAGGGAGAGATCAGTGGCTAATGCTCAACTGCAATCTGTCAAAGTGCTATGGAATTAGAGACCGCCATTAGATCGAATATGCCGTTGTTGATCATCGTCATTAACAATAACGGTATCTACCACGGTCTGGACAAGGGCGAATATGAAGAATCACGCAACAAGGGTACTTTGCCTACGACGTCGCTTTCTCCAGAGACACGATACGAGCAAATTGCCGAAGCTTGCGGTGGTAAAGGATGGCTTGTGAAAAATCGGGTGGAATTACGTAAAGCATTGCAGGAAGCAATGGCCCTTAAAAATGAGACCTGTGTCATCAACACCTTGATCGCGCCTGGGGGACGTACAAAATTGGTAAGGCTATTTTATTTGCTTGATTAACATGCCTTTGCTGACGTTTGTTCTTTTTCTTTCTGTGGCAATTAGGAGTTTGGATGGATGAGCAAAGCCGAAAAGGCCAAGATGTAATTAGCTTTTCGTAAAACCTTTTTTGACACTAAACTTTGGACATGTTGTCTGCTGCCTACAAATTGAATTTATTTTGTCGCATATCATTCAATAACAATTTTCTCTTTTGTAACTCTGCAAGTGCATGTTACGTAATAGGATCCTTTTCTTGTAATATTTGTCTGTCAATCTTAGACCCAGAAATATCTGCAGTGAAAGTTTCCATGGATTTTGTGAGTGAATGGTATGAAGAATTTTAATGCACAGGAAATAAGGTTAGGTTTTACAGATTAAAGAAGTATTTACATAATAAGTGACAAAGCAGTGCTCTGTCATGCAATAAAATATGAATAATGGCTGGTCTTTAGGACGGTCCGCGTCTGTCATCATTCCATGCAAAGAAATTGCATGTTTGACGTCCACAAACAAAGAATTCACGACCTTTGTTGGGACCAGCCTTTCGAACTGTTTGACTTACACTGGGAAAGTCGCATTCACAAGGTGGACCGTTTGATGATTGATCGTTTGACGATGATTGTCCACCTCCGCGTCCACGGCCACGGCCACGACCACGTCCAGACGTTCGACGTCCAGCTCCTCCATCTCCACGGTTCGATGATCCACGACCTCCGCGACCTCGTCCACGTGTTCCGGTAGACCGTCTGGCGTTTCCTCCTCCCGAGGGGCGCTGATTATCACCATGATCACCGTCATCTCCACCCTCGTCCTCGTCCTCGGACACTCCGATGCCGATTGCTGCACCTGCACCTCCCGATTGATCTTCCGTCGCTCGATAATGTAGCTGCATAGAAGTGATGATCTTTCCAAATTCTTGTACTGACTTGAAGAACATTTGTCGATACCGCTCTATACTTTGTTGCAATACCGCATTTTGCAACTTTCGTCCTTCACAAATCTGCTTGAGATCGGCTTCCATCTGACGTGATGAAAACAGTTAAACATTAGGAAAAAAAATCCACACAGACATGCAAGCAAGTAAGCAAAAGGATGAATTACCTCTCTTCGCAAAAATGGTTTACTGAGACTCGAGTCGAATCCAATTTCATCATATCCCAGTACCAATGCAATGCCCAACGTCGACGGTCGAAAATACTGCCCGTTTTTGAATGCATATTGTCGATCCAGAATCTTTTGAATATGTTCTGCAATGGTCGCATCGGTACCAATTTCGTTTTTTTCCATAAGACTGATCAGATCGTATTCTGTCAGTAGTTTGGGAGGTTGGGTCACGGAGCTTTTCATTTCCAAAACCGTCGGCATAAACTGGTCGTTTTCATTGAATTCCGGTAAATAGTTTCCTTTCCATTTGTCATAGGTATAGACTTCCAAAAAATTCCGCTCCAAGATCACAAGACCTGACAAGATAGTATTGGTCAGCCCGGAATTACAATATTTATGGACCTTTCTTCGGTTCTCTTCGTTTACCTTTGGCATCAAATGTCTCGCATGCGACCTTGACCTCCACTGCCGTTTCAAAACCCACTGCGTTCTTCCAGCAGCAACCCAAGAAGCGACGAACGATAAATTCATACACGCGAAGATGATCACCCGACAAACCGGATTTATACTCGGTGGGATGGATAGGAGGATGGGCTTTGTCATTGTTCCGACCATTTCTTGGTCGTTCAAACTCTCCATCGCGTAGTCTAAGACAAAGTCATATTAGTGGACCTAACCACTCGTTTTGCCACATCGTCCACCCTCTTCCTTACAAGACAGCATATTGGCCCCATCGATTATCGCGAGTCTGTTTCTCAATCAAGGTGTGAAAGTCGAAATTTGAATCAAACTGATCTGTTTCCGTTCTTGGGTAACTGATCAGACCTTGTGTATATAGTTCTTCCGCAACCTATATAATGGAAAAAAAAGGTCGGATGAGGAGAAAGAGTCGATTATGATCCAATCGCTAAAGATATGTACCTTCATGATGCGTTCACCGGTCATTCGCAAAACACGGCATCCCACTTTTTGCATTTCCACAGTTGTCAATGGTAGTGGTTTCCTAGCGACATATGGATTAGCATTTCCAATATCCAACAAATACACAGCTTCCATGATAAAAATTTACCATTTTGTAACCTCTTTTCGTTGGACTTTGGTAATGGTAGCCATTGGATTCTGGTAACACATTTCGTACAGAACAAAAGTAGCCCAGCGATCAAATAAATGACCCCGTTTCCAATTGAATTGAGTCGTGATTGATTCACAATCAGAGTTGCGATCTTGCGTCTGTGTATACGAAAGATTGATTTTCCAAAATTCCTCAGGCACAAAGTTCTCGATAGCTTTATAGCGATCTACGACGAAGCCCAGAGTAGGAAACTGACAACTTCCTGTAAAGAAACGATCATCAGCATCCACCGGTTCAATGTTCCATAAGCGCCACCGCGTGGTCTCACCCTACCATAACTCACGACCTTGCGATCCTGGAAAAAGTTTGCTAATTTGAAGGTTTGCAGTCGTGTGAAAGCGGCGCCAATTCGTAGATCGAGTTCGGAGCGTACGAAAACTGCTTGGACTTGACGTTCATCCATCGTGGTAGGATTCTGGGCCGCGCGATGAATAGCACTAAAAAAAAATGTTTAAAATCACATACACTGGTGTAGTGAATTTTTAAATTCCATTTCGTTATACCTTGCATCCATGGCCGAGAATCGGGCGCGCCAAATTTCTAACCGGGGATTAACTGCACGACATACTTCCACGGCTTCCGCACCGATAGCTTCCCCTTCGCGGTCGCAATCGGTCCAAATGAACAAAACGTCGACATTACGCGCTTCGCGCCTCAGATTATCCGCAAGAGCTTCGTTATTCTGGCCACAGCAATATAATGTTTAGTCCGAAAAAAAAAATATAAAGCCCAGTAGATTTTGTTGAATCGTCATACCTCAGGAACTGATCTATGGACAGTTGCTTCGAACAGTTCAATTGGATCGCAGGCTCGCCAGTGTTTCAAGTGGGAAGGAAAGTCGAGCTCCAGCAAATGGCCGCGTAAGGAAGTCATGATCATGTGGGTTGATCGACCGTTGTGCGTATAATTAAAGGTATAATTTCGCGTGTATGTATCATTGGTGCTGATCTGATCCCCCACCCAATCGAGAACTGTCAATGCCCAGCTTTAAACGTGTAATATTTGTTAATCAAAAAGCATACCGTTCTATAGTTGGACTGCGAAAGGATATCCGCCACCTTTTTTGCTGCGCTCGGTTTTTCCGCTACACATAGTATCCTCATGTTGAAGAATGCTGCGGATGCGGCACTGCAATGGAACGGGCTGACAAGGTTGGCAGAGGCAATTCAGGATTCAATGACTGTCTTCACGAGCTGACATCCAAAATTGGGTATTTCCCGATTTGACAGATTGTCATGCTTATTTTACAGTTTATCCAACGGAAGTAAAACTTAAAAAAAGGTGAAATGGCAATAAGAAAGGAGAAGCAACAGGCAAGTTATGAGTAAAAAAGTCAAAATCATGGGGGTCAAAGGGGAAAAAATGCGATAATAGCAGATGACAGTCTAAGATAGTGTGGCGTCCTGTAAAGTTCTGGCGGACCTTTGTTGCCCCGAGGAACCAACCAAGTGGGCATTGCGATCTGTGTAATGTCATGCAATGCGCAGTAAGAAAAATAGGGCAACATCCCAAGAAGCATACAAGAAAGCTAGCTGGAATATTTGAAGTTCCGTTTGTATTTGATTGCTGGAAAGGATACCGCAGCGATTTTCCCATTCAAAGAGGATTGATATGAAGTTAGCGTTTGATCTTCTAATCAAAACATATTTACAGTAGTTAGTCCGCGGCTATCATTGACGTGGAGAACATTGGCATATGCACAAAGTTGATGGCAAAGTCAGCCAAAATGACTCGCCAGGTTCACCAGGTTGACTGGATTCACTGAAGCGGGATTCGCCAGATTCACCAAAATGGATGGCGAATTTCACTTGGTGAATTTGGTGAATCTGTGAGTTCCACTTTCACGAATCTGGTGAATCCTTTTGGTGAATCTGGCGAATCCACTTGGTGAATCTGGCGAATCCACTTGGTGAATCTGGTGAATCCATTTCTAATGGTTTTCCCGTTCCTGTGGTCTATTGATGGTTATTCGATAATTTTCATTGGGTGGTACTCGCTTGCTTTCTCGCTTCTGATGTGCTTACAGTGTTTCCATGCACCAATGACGTGATTGTGGCATGCCCGACCCTGTTGGTCCGAACACTGATGGAATGCCTATGCCATGCTCCGTCTTATTTTTCACCAGTACATTCTAATTCGCGTAGTAAATTGCCAAGCTTCTGGAACGCTGCAAAGACTATTGACAGCGAAATATGTCCCAGACAAAATATGTAGAGTGAACATGAGCAGAGAGGCGGCATTGGCATACGTTATATAATACACCATGATAGGGCAGAAACTCATTTTTCAGCCTATATCTTGATTTGAAAAGTTGATGAACATGACTGTCCCAATATCAGGACAGCAAAGGCGATATTCCTGCCAAATATGGTTGAGAACGCAATTGAGGGATTCATCGTGCTTCAGAAGGTGTTACGTTATATATGACTTGTATACCTGACGCCCCAAATTTTGACAGCATTCAACTGTCCCAAAGCATAGCACCTGGAGGAAGCCCTGAAATATTATATTGTCACTATATGCCTTGACCTGTTGCATTGAATCGCTTCGGTCTTTCTGAGCATTCTGGAAACTCCTTCTGTTAGTTCGATGAAAAGAGTTGCAAACTTTGTGTAATAATGTAGAGCCATTTTTCATGTATGCACGTTCGAGATGGTATGGAACCTAGTATGCTATACTTATGATCATGTAATCTATCGTACCCGTTGAAGTAAATATATTATTTTGCAGCGGAAGAATTTAGATTTTTATGCGCAGCTTGACTGGACGGGCACTAGATAAAACATACTGCTAATCATCGTACAGTGCATGCCAGCTAGCGAGATTTTTGACCACTTGCCATCTGGGAGTAACTGACAAATTTGATCATTTCCGTGCGACGTCGGTATAATTCTCTACAGCAATTCAATATATATATATATTGATGCTTTCCAGATTGTTGATACATGGCACTGCTGTAAACAACAAACTTCATCTTTTTGAAACGAAGCTTATTTCTCGGGACTACGGAGATTCAAAAGTAGAGTTTTCCAGGAGATCCATCATCCGATCCACATCCCAAGGGAGCTTAATTTGCTGCCTTTCAAAAATTGCAAAAACCTGGATCCATTGAACCATCCGCTCATTACTGTCGTTAAGATACGTCGTTAACCTATCACTTTCTTATAAGGACTTGCTGAATAGCCAAGAGCCGTTTCATGGAATCCTTTTATTTACATCTTTTAGTTCGCTACTTTTGATAATATCTTATAATCAACTGACGGACGGTTTGGTCATCGTTGACTTGGCTTGCAGAAATCGTTCCCGGACGGTCAGCCTCCCAACTTTACTAGGTTGAGAACTCATCGTGATGTGCAAAAACGTTAATGGTAGATTTCACAGATAAAAAATCTACGTAAAAGTATCACTATCATTTGATCAATACTAGCAGATCGTCTATTCATACTGGTGACGAGAGAAGATAGCATAACAGGAGCGGCAACTTAAAATGTCGTTTTCGGCGCTACTAACGATGCCATTATCAGATGTTGTTTCCATATCATGCTGTATCTTGGACAGCCCTTTCTCCGAAGAGAGCTTAATGCTTTTCCCGTGACGGAGTTGGTTATTTTTGCATTAGAATGGACCTGTGGATTCCACTAAAAATTGCGAAGAACTGAATTTGCTGGGACGCTGAGTGGTAATGGCCGGCTGACACTACTGCAACCATGTCCAGCTGACAAGTATCCGTATTCTAGTAGTAAGTGGCATACTTGCATAATACTCACAAGAAAAGATACCGCTGAAAGTACCGTTTTTTTATCGCTTGCTGAGCGAACCGTTTATTCACGTCATTTTTGCAACGATAATATCCCAGGCCATATCATTTCTTTCAAGGTGTTGGGAGTCCGATAACGCCGGGAGTTCCACGGAAGTAAAAAGGTAATAATAATAGGAGGGATGGTATTTTCACGATAGTTTATTGATTAGCGGCAAAAGCAAGCTGGTGAAACCCGTAGCTTAGGATGGGGCATGTCAAGCTTTGGGGCAAGGATCTGTTCCAGCTGTCTTGGAACCGTAAAATTTTCCTTAAATGTCTCCTCTTTTGTACATTTCTGTGTAACCATCGTCATCTCTCGACTTGCAACTATTTGTTTTGACCTTTTGATTTTATTGAAAAGGATAACAGGGAAAAGAAAAGCAATTTTTTGACAATAATTGAGAACGATCTAATGTAAAATGTTCCCTCATATTTTTATACTATACAGTTTTGAGAAATAAACATGGAATAAAGGGGTTGCAAGAGCGGTTCAAAGCGCTTATTTCTTGCCGAATTGATCTTCAGTGACACCCTTGCCCATGGCAGCAGTGGCGGCAACACCACCAGTGACAACCTTGATGACTTCATCAACGTAGGTGGCACCGGACCACTTCTGGTGCTGAAGGACATCGACACCGTGTTCACGTTCCTGGCGCTGGATCTTGGAGACGTAACCGTACATACCCTCTTCCTTGTAGGACTTGGCGAAAGTGGCAGTGGCCAAAGCGTTGGCGTGGAGACCACCCAAGGTAATGAATTGCCAGACGAAGCCGAGCTTACCAAGTTCCTTGATGAAGACCTTCATGTCGTCGTCGGTCATACCAGCAGCATCCCTAATGAAGATTAAAAGATTGTGGTTAGATACACCTTGTTCAATATCCATTTCTCTGTTTCCCAATGCTGCCGAGTGAAAAAAAAAAAGATATCAATGCAGCTTTCACTTTTCATTGATCCCTTTCCTTCAAACGGAGCTTCGCCAAACCATCCTTCCACAAATTAATCAAAAACTTACCAGTTGAAGGAGGGAGACAAGTTGTAGCACAACAAAGAGTTGGGCGAAGCGGACAAGACACCCTTGGAGAACTTTTCGGCCTGCGAAAGAATGGGCTTCTTGGTTTCCATCCACAACATATCAGCGTAGGGAGCGAAGGCAATGGCACGGGAAGTGGCAGCTTCGGTACCACCTTCATAGCGGTAGAGACCTTCACGGACACGGGGAAGATCCCAGTCCCAGAAGATTTCGACACCGTATTCCTTGGCAATTTCACGGGCTTCCTTGTTGGACTTGTAGTGGATCTTGCCCAAGAATTCTTCGGCTTCCTTAGCCTTACCCTGCTTCTGGAGCTCTTCGGCAATAGCAGTACCGAAACGCTTAAGACCAGCCTGAGCGATCCATTCATCTTCAACAGCCTGGAGCTCGGCACCATACTTGCCAGCAGCTTCGGCGGCGGTCATGACCTGAGCCAAGGGTTCGAGGGCAGGGTTGGTGCAACCGACAATGAATTCGTGGTCACGGACATCAATGTTGGAGGTAAGCAAAGTAGCAGCTTCGGCATCGGAACGGGCAACGATCAAGTTCTCAACACCCATGATATCGTATTGGACACGGATGGCAATAAGACGGTTGATGTGTTCCTGGATGGGGACAAGGACCTTACCAGCCATGTGACCGCACTTCTTGGTGCTGGGAGACTGATCCTCAACTGTCAAAAGATAGAAAAAATAAAATCATTAATGACTGATGACGACGAAACATCGTGATGATGATGATGATGATGATGTAGAATGACGACGATACTTACTGTGCATACCGGCAGCACCGCGTTCGACGAACATCTTGGCGAGCTTCATGACGGCAGTGATACCACCGTGACCGGTGTCACCATCAGCAATGATGGGACGGAGATAATCGATCTTGGGGGTGTTGGCACGCTCCTCGGGGGTCATGGCCAAACGGGCATTGCGCTGCTTGCGGTCATGGAACAACTGAGCGTAGAAGAGGTGCTGGACCTTGTTGGGGACAGTGTCCATGGGGTAATCAGCAAGATCTGGGCCGGGTTCGTTGCTGGTGGAAGCAGTGGAAGAGCACTGCCAGCCAGAGACGTAGACGGTCTCGAGGTGGGGAGCCATCTGGGTGATCTGGACGGGATCAAGGGCACCAAAGGTCCAGGTGGTCTCACCAGTAGCCTTGTTCTTGGTGATGAGGTCCCACATCTTCTTGGCCTGGGCAGACGAAGCGTAGGTCTGCTTGAAGGTACCACGCTTGGAGACAACAGACTCGGCAGTGTAGGGACGCTTGACGTGAGCGAAACGAGGAGAAGCCCACCACTTCTTCACTTCTTCGACTTCGTTAAGGAAATCTTGGTATTCTTGGTCCTGAGTCATGTTGTAAAAAGAGAATAGATTGCTCTGTAAAAAAGAAAAAGAAAACGAACTACGAAGCGATATTTGATGCTCTTTATATAACTTGAAATTGGAGTTCAAAAAAGAGGCGCTTCCCAATTATGGGAGTCCGAGTAAAAGTTCCCTTATTCTATCATATGTGGGCATGTGATAGATTTCGATCCCCGTCCCACTACCGGGTGTCAAAGCGACATGTGAATCTCATTGGTCAACCTGCTTATTGGGCATATTTCTCATCCCTATCCCGACCTTTGCTCGTCTATTATTTGTCAGCTGCATTTGGGTAGGAGAAGCAAGACCTTGAATTTTTGAGCAACCCACCAAAAGAGGAAAAAAAAATTTAAGAGTGCCTTTACAAGTAGCTATGAGGTCAAACCCTGAGAAAATAGGAAATAAGGTAATCCCAGCCTTGTAAAATTGTCTTTCTTTTTTTAATATGCTTTAGGTAAATTTTCTTTTTTCTGCTTTTCTCTCTATCGGCCTAGTTAATCGAGGATTATTTTATAGTGAGGGGGAGCCCCACTGTTTGATATCCCATCCATTTTCAGCACTAATCTTGTCAGTAACCTCGCCCAGAATAGTGGTAGAATATTCGTTTCGAGATACAGATCCTACAAGATACCGTTCCGCCATTTCTTTAATATCCTTCTGAGTTACTTGTAATAGTTCTTCTCGACGCCTATATTTTGTTTAATACCATATATGAGTAACATGGTCAAAATACCATCCCCAACAAATCAACAAAAAAAAAATCCAGTGTAGCGTAACAAAAAGAAATAAACCAAAACACAGCAGACTTACCATTGTCTCATTTCATCGGATATGCCATGTACAAACTGGAACATGCCTTCCTCCGATACGTTTTGAGGAGCATCCACACTTTGGAAAATAGACAACTTGGCTTCAGTAATCTCCTGATCCGTAAATTGTCTCTTCTGCACCCAATCCACAGATGAACTGTAAGTGTCCAAGGTTTCGAGCGTGCGAGGATCTCGGTAAGAATAAAATGAGAATAAACCTCCCAAACCAGCGTAACGAGCACCGCCACCGTAAGCGCCGTTCTTTTCTCGAATTTCTCGGTGCAAATAGTGGGTTGTCATTAATGACGATAACACCTGAAGTTTGGCACCATCAGGATGTGTGTAGGGGACACCACGGAGGACCTTGGCTGAAAAGTTGACCGAGAACGGCAACGGGAAGAATGTCTTTCTAAATTGAGGTACAAACACCTTCTGCATAATAATACATAGGTGAGCAATAGCCACACACTCAGTCCGTTCGGAGAATACAAAAGTTTCGTCCCAGAAAAATAAAATAAAAATCTCGATAATCCCACACGAACACTTACAGATTCCGACACAGATGCCTTGCCCTGTTCGGGCAGACTCGAAATAAACTTGATCAATGATTTTTCGTTGGTTGAAATAGCATCTTCACCACACGTCACCGCCACACGCAAGGACCCCTGTTTCAAAACAAGAGATGAGATCTCCTTTAGTTTGGCTACTACGTTTGACAGATCTTCGGTGGCCGCCAGTTGGCTCATGAAAGCGACTTGACTCATTCCGGAAAGTATCTCCGCATTTTGCATGGCAGGGGTCAGCATGGAGCTAGCATAGGTTCGGGCGAATACGTGGCCCGAATCTGCAATCGAATTCACAAGGCCCGACGCGTTCTATACAAACCCGCGTATTATCGTTATTTTTTTCAAACTCTTTTTCCATATAAGCAAATGTTAAGACTTACACCAACAATCAACGTCTTGAGCTTTTCCACATCATCGAAATTCGTATCATGGACCAGTTTCATAAAGATGTCATACATCTTATCGATGTTGCGATCCAGACAGTTGCCTGTGAGAGCAACACCTTCCTCCATATGGTCGATATCTACGTATTTCACCAGCTATGTCAGTCGTTGATGCTTCCATGAAGAAAAAGATCATTTACGTACCAGAGTGGTTAGTCGATACTGTAGTTGAAGCCCGGAGACCTCCGGTATACAAGCGAATTTCCTCGTCAATCTCGGCCATGGACTGAGATTTGGTGCCCAAGGAAAGCAGAGCCTATCATATCGTATATCCGAAAATCAATATTGAATTCCGCCTACCGCAGCAGCACACCATATCCCTTACATCGCAGAACAAGGGCAGATACAATTTCAAATCGTCTGACAGCTGAGGCAACGTGCTGATGGCACGGAAATAGGTGATACCATTGGTAGCGGTGGTTCTCCACTGAATGGGTGTATTGCACAGCCCCGTATGATCTAAAGCTGTACGTTTGACCGTCTTGGAGATATCCTCAAGATGGAGGGTAGGCAAGCAGGAAAGGTCTTCTGTTTTGTCTTGGTTCGACAAGAGCTCTTTGCCTTTTTCCAAAATTTCCTTTCGGTCAGCTTCTGTCAAGGCGCTGACTTTCTTGGCCAAACGTGCATTCTCCTCCGATACAAGATTCGATGAATACTGTGCATCAGGGCGCATGATGAACGTCAGCGTATGAGGATTGTTCAAAAGATACTTTTCGATGCGGGATTCAAAGAAATTGCCCTGGCTAAGCTCATGTTTGAGACGATCAATGTTCTATGAACAAAAAAAAAAGCTAGCATCAGTCATCATAGGTCAAAACTATCTATCAAAAACCAAAGCTCACCTTGTTGATCTCCAGCAAATCGATTGGATCGACTCCATTGAACCAATCCGAGGAAATACCGTGCATAATAGTGAGACCAAAATCAGCAGTTTTCTAAGAGCAAAAATTAAATGCATTTTCGTTAATTCCTCTTTTTTCATGTCAAAAAGTGCTGAAAAGAAAACAGCATCTTGTTTAGATACTTGCATGCTTTTGTCCTAGTTCCATCTGATGAATAGCGGCTTCGATACGTTTGGCATCGAATCCTTCCTGCTTGACCTGTTTCAGCACCGAGCGAATCCGTTCTTGAACCTAGAGAAGCGGGCTATGAGATTTTTTTTACTCAATTGATTCGGGCTCAAACACCAATTTTACCAGCTGAACATCGTCTTCCTTCACGCCTTGCAGACCGATCGAGAGACAGGCCGATCTACGGCATGATCAGTGTCACCATTCCATAAATGTTAAGTGTGCGTCACCTACCTAGTTGAGTTATCGTAGCCAGTGTTCGCCGAAAACTCGGAGCCCAAATTTGTATCAATCAAGGCTTTATACATTGGCGAAGCATGTCCATCCAGCAACAGATAAGACAGTAGCTTCATTGAAAAATTCTCGAATACATCCTGTAACAATCCATTGAGTCAGCTCAGTAAGTCCAAGGAAACGTGGTTTGGTGAAACGATGGTCATACATTGGAGTCGTTTGCCAGGAATGATAAAGATAGCTTGGTCTGTCGGTCTGGAGGACTTACTATTGTCATACAGAGTTAAGGTTTTCCATGCCTTGTATTTCCCCCATTCCATCCACTTACAGGGATCCAAGGCGCACATGCCAGTCACAGTTCTGGGACCCGTCCAAGGCTGTACAATCTTATTAACATGAGGTGGTTTAACTGCAGCATAGTTTTGTAACTCTTTGCCAATAGCCGATAAATGATCTTCGAGCGGGAAATTGCCTAGACAAATCCTTAAAAGTTAAAATTGCCTGACATGAAAAATAATAAAAAAGAGAAGATATTTACCATAAGTGTAAAAGCGTGCGTTACTTGGATGATAATGACTTTGGTGGAATTCGAGCAATTGTTCATAGCTAAGATTGGTGATGGCTGGTGGGTCACCACCACTAAGATGTTCATACGTAGTTCCCGGGAACATGGCTTGCTGCGCCTGAGAATAATACAGATAGTTTGCGTCGGACTAAGATTTTTGGGTCAGTAAAAAAAGATCCCTTTTTTTCCATCGCCCTATATCTAAAATACCGTTTGTCCTTTCATTTCGTTGTAGACGACACCCTTGAACTGAATAGGTGTGCTGGCATCTTTTGAGTAAAGCGACAAAAAAGATAAGCATCCGTGTACAATAAAACCAACTGATATCCTCCTAACCCACCTGTGGGTACTTCGTGCTCCAGTCGCCAACCCTCTTGCTTGAAATCCAACTTTTCTAGACGAGGATGGAATACAGCATCCATATACACGCTTCGCAAGTTTGCGTAATCGACGGGATTCGTAGTTGCAAAGGGATAGATAGTGTAATCCGCCGCTATTAAAAAAAAAACGTACAAAAGAACCTGTGAGCAACTATCAGCGACAAGAGAATCATGTGCAACCATCACATACCAGTAAAAGCGTTCATAAAAGTTGCAAGACTGCGATTCAACATTTTGAAGAAGGGATCGCGAACAGGATACTGTTGACTTCCACACAAAGTAGTATGTTCCTAAGAAAGAGTGCTATTCAGTTGAGTGCTATTCAAACTTAAGATATACACTGCTAGACATACAAGAATATGAGGAACGCCCGTGCTATCTTTCACAGGCGTACCAAATCCAACCGCAAACACATTGTTGACATCGTCTCGATCAATGTGCAAGTGCTGCGCACCGGTGGCTTCGTGTTGCAGAGCAACGGCTGTCAGCTCCAATTCCGGAACAGAACGCACCTAAAGGATCATGAGTGAACGAGTTTGGAAGAAGGGCGATCTGTACGAGTCTACATACTTGCTGCACACGGTAGCCATGCAGTTGCTGGCCTGGCGTCACTATTACTGCCGGATCAGTTTTGCACGATCAATATAAAAAAGATTAGTTGACCAATACCTTTTGTGGTATAGCTTTTCGCATTTTTCAATTGTAATGCTGCTTTTCTAAAAGCACGCGATGTGCAAAGTAGCTGCACCGACATGATATTATTTGCGAAGAATAGCACCAACTGTGTCCAGACAATAGCAAAGTGAAAACATTGTTCTAGTGTGCGGAGTTGTAAAAACGGTTTGCGCTGAGGGTTTTTCGCAGACGCCATCAACGGTTTTCTGCGTTTGCTTTTCGAGTCAGGACAGAGTAATGCCCCTTCGAATAGTTAATACATGTCTCCACACCATTCTATAGAGAAAACCATGAGCAGAAATGTTCAAAAAAAGGAGAAAAAGACGTATTTGAAAAAAGCTCAGAAAAATGCCGGATAAATACAAGCGAGAGATCTTACTGGCTGCTATCTTTTCGTCAAGCACAGCTTACTCTTTGAACCTCTGTAGTCTTTTTTTTTTCCACCAATCGCTTTTGCTGGATCCCAGTTATTGAAACGAAAGAGACTTTATGAAGACAAACTGAGAGACCGAGAGACCACCGAGAGACCGGAACAGAGACCAACACGAGCTTACAAAGAAGACATAGTGATTTATGCGATCATTTTCCGAGGATAAGAACCTGAATTGAAGTTTCTGGATCTTTGAACTTTCAAATGAATCAATCGCAATATTTATTTTTTTGTGCATCATTTCTACTAATCGAATTGCAACAGGATAGAGCGTTTCGGCGAACGCACGTCATTCATTTTGTACAAATCCTCTCTGTCGCAGAACATCTATGAAAAAGAGAAAGGGAAGACGTATATACATATAATTAAGGGAGTGACACGAAATAACACATTGGCGAGATCGCAGACGAAAAGCATTGTCTTGAAGATATCACATACAGTTTAGTCAACAAATGAAAGCGTCGGTCTTGCGATAATCTTTTTTATTGAGCATTTTGCTCTACAGAAAGAGGCATTGGCAAGATTATTGGTGAGTCTGTATCAGCTTTTTCATTGCAATTGGATTCTGATATTGTTAATATACTGCACATTGCGAGGGAAAAAAAGCAAAACGTTGCATAGAGTGATTCAAGAAAATGAGCTTGTTATGATGATAACTTTGCTGTAATCGTGTTTCTGAAAACTCGTCATCCGCAGCATTTTCTTCGGTGGAGCCGTCATCCGAATAGAAATCGCCATCGTCTTCAGTATTGGAGACTGAATTCAGATCAGGGTCTATGGGTGCGCGGCTTGAAGACGCCATCACATAGTCAATAAAAGGAAGAAAAAAAAAAATGGAAGAAAAAAAGAGAGAGGAGTCAAGTTGACCAAAAAAAAAGGTGCCTTCACGGCGCAGTTTGTAATAATGTGGTTTTATTGATGTATTGTATAAAGACTCCACTAAAAATCTCATCGATTCAAGGACCTCCTTTGAGTGCACCAGGTCGCCATACCAGAAATCAATACCATCAACCCTCCCATTGACTGCTGGAAGTATGATTGCTCCTTCCATTTACCACACTGTTACAGCCAGCCTCTCGGGAATGAGATCGGGCAAAGAAGTGGTCGATTCGCATTGCTTTGGAGTGGCGATGAGTGACTTTAGGTATTCGAAGGGCAAGTTCAAACAGACCGTAATTGTCTCCTCTCCTTCAATCAGAAGGTCGACAAATTCCGATGCAAAAATGGCAGTTTGTTTTCCTTTCGATTCTGATAGTTCAAAGATAATTCAGTTTGGGAGGTTGAACAAAACTTTCCTCTGCACAGCATTATCGTTGAGTTTCAACAACAGTGGCAAAACAAAAAGGATCATTTAAGGATTCTACGTGAAAAAGATCAATTTGAGATTGTATCGATATTGCATTTTGTGGGTAATCTCAATATAAAACATAAGTATAATGAAGAATATTTTTATTGTTACAGACCATGTCATAGTCGCCATCAATCAACGGCAAAAGGACCATTGCTTGAGTGTAAAAAGGTGATAATTCGAAACAAAATTATCCTAAGCTGTTCCATTTCGCATCACGTTTTGGAAACGGCGCACATCAACGTCAAAAGTGGAATGGTTGTTTGATGCAGAAAACGCCATATCATCGGTGAGCGTTCGATAGGCATCATCATCAACCATTTGCTGATCTTCATCGTCAAAAACGTCGGTCACTTGGCTTCATCCTTGCTCTAAATAACTGCTGTCATTCTCCTTCACCCAAGCTTCCGCAGCCATCGTTATCTGATACACTTTGTTCGTTTGGAGCATCAGGCTCTCCAGTCATGTATGCCAGCGAATTATTGGCTTCAGCAGAAACTGTACGGCAACCTCTTCTGGGAGACGGTGAATGGCAAGCATGCAGTATTTGAGGTTTTGCTCGCTTTTCAAACAGTGAGGGATTTTTTGGTGTAGTTTTCAGCATTTTTGTGTACTTCTTTTTCTTCCATCCTAACGATGCCGTTTTGGTTCTCTTTTATGCAGGATGCGTAAGTCGAGTAAATGCTGTCCGCCATTACTGGAGAAATGCATAATTCTTTGGTAAGAGAAAAAAAAAATGTTGAAAGCATCGTGGCAGCTCACATTAACTTGCCCTTTGTAGGGTTTTCTGACGCGTTGCTGCCCAAAGCGAGTCATTACGTGATACCAAAAGACTATATGGCTATTCAATGCTACTTTGAATCTTAGAGCAGCTATACTACGTAAGTTTCTCGCAAATAATAACCAAATAACGATAAATTTTCTAAACTAGTTCGTATAGTAGATCTATTGTGTTGTCTGCTGGTATCAATGTGAGTCCCATAGAAAAGTAAAGCCATGAGTTTTTCACTGACTGAAGTTGTTATGTAGATTCTCTCTGACAAGCCCATCTGGGTGAGCGTTCTATCGCCTTAGCAGTAGTCTACAAAGTGAAGTGCAACATCCGATTGTCTGTCAACTCAGTTATCTCGCTTTAGTATCGAGTGCACACCTTCGTAGTATTTTGCACAGGTAGGTTTCTAATGGTTATCAAGGTACGTATAAACGGCCTACAGGGGCGTATTTCGTCGCCTCCAGCGCTGTCAACCCCCGTGAATTTTTTGAAACTCCTATAGTCAAAGTGTCTTTTTTGGAGCAGTTGCGAATTGGGTCTCTCCTTGCTATTTTTTTTGGGTTTCCTTCTTCCTTTCTACTATTATAGACTCCTTTGCTTAATTCCTTTTTATTGTTTTCTCCGATTCCTTTCCTGAAATTCTATATAACCTATGCAAGCCATTAAATGTGTCGTTGTTGGCGATGGGTAGGTTGTTTTCCACTTTATACACCTTGTTATCTACGCAAAATCCAGCAAGAGCAACGGACGAGATGATGTGCCAAGGCAGGGCAGCGTTCAAACGTATCCTAATGGCTTGACATGCTCATGTTGCTCCAAAAGTTGAAATGCTTTTTGCCCTGAAGCATCTCACCGCGAACGCGTACGAAAACAAACTACGTTATCGGGTGCACCGTTGTCATCATGTTCACCCATCCACGACATGTGGGGCTATCGAGAACTATGCCCTTAGATTACATTACAAACCAGTTCCCGGGATCAGACCATTGGCTCATTTGTTTTTCGCTTCTTCTTTTCCCGAATAGTGCCGTTGGTAAAACCTGCTTACTGATTTCATATACTACCAATGCGTTTCCCGGTGAATATATCCCCACAGTGTAAGTTACCTTGGTGAATATTATCTTGGAATTTCTTCTTATCGTGTGATCTCCCTATCATTACGGTGCATTTTATACATTGGATACTATCTTTTTATGTATCGATAAGAATTTTTGCTAACAGTCAAATGATAGATTTGACAATTATTCTGCCAATGTCATGGTCGACGGTAAACCGATCAATTTAGGATTATGGGATACGGCAGGTCAAGAAGATTATGACCGTCTTCGACCACTATCGTATCCACAAACCGATGTATTTCTGATCTGCTTCTCACTGGTCAGTCCTCCATCTTTCGAGAACGTCAAGACCAAGGTAGGTTAAAAAAGGACCAAGCTAAAATATTCATTTGCTGGAAGGGGATTGGGTAGAAAATAGTATGTGGAATTCAGGGGAATTGGAGGAAAAAATAATAAACGCAGGAATATCGTGTTTTCTAAATTATCTGTTTCCAGTGGTATCCCGAGATCAGCCACCATGCTCCCAACACACCCATGATTCTGGTCGGAACGAAACTTGATTTACGCGAAGATCCAGAAACCATTGCCAAATTACGTCAAAAGCACATGGCGCCTATTTCGTATTCACAGAGCTTGCAAATGGCAAAAGATATCGGCGCCGTCAAGTACTTAGAATGCTCCGCTTTGACCCAAAAAGGTTTGAAGAATGTATTCGATGAGGCTATCCGTGCGGTGCTCTGTCCTGCTCCGCCGCCCAAGAGACAGAAGAAATGTACAATTCTGTAAAGGAAATCACCCCATATAACCAGACAAAGGAGATCATCTAGTAGAAGCAGAGAATAATAACCAAAATAGCTTTGTTTCTTCCACATCATGATTATCATTTTACTATTTATTGATTGATTTTGCTCGTTTCACACTTTTCCGCCTTTGCCTTTTTGTTGTTTGTTGTTTTGTTCTTATTTTATTTTATCAAATCAACACAAGATATAGTGTCGATTCTTTTGCATTAAAATGTGGCGAAACACAGAGGACGAATGGCAACTGCAAAGAACAGCATACATTTATCTCTACAGTAGGAACCGATGCACACTTGCGATAAAGCAATTCTTGAGCCAAACGTTCGGCATGCTGTTTCAAAATGCTCTTTGGATGACAGGACTCATATCACCAGACATTGAGTACCATTGCGGTGCTTGTAAGACGACCTCTACAGACGAACCTGATATTTATTTGCTGCCAATGTAAAAAGGCAATCTCATTTTCCAGAATGATTATTATTTAGTGACACGGATAGCGGGCAAGGGAGATCATCTTATTTCCAAACATGGTCTGACTTTGAAATGTGCATTTTCTTGTATCGGAAAGCAAACGAAAGCCTTTCGGGTGATGGATATTTCCTGTTCTGTACAAATAAGGTGTCTAACGATAGGATCTACAGTGTTTATCGAAATGAAAAATGAATTAAATAAGCAACGCAACATGAGGGAAGAAAAAAATGGAATCAGCAGTCATCATCATCATGCGGAATCACCAAGCACAATGTAACTAAGAAAATGTCGAAAATGTCGTTAGCAACATGAGCGTTAGGCCATTCGCCTGAGATAAAAGCTTACCCTTTGTCGGCAACGACACTACGGCATTTCACGAAAACATGGTATTTCACAACCCATCGAGGCTTCAAAGTCTTTTCGCTGTCAATGACATTGTGTGAACGGAACAGAGATGTGAGCTCTTCGTCAGAAAGCATATCTGGAGCAAAAAGAATATTGTATCAGAAAAGTACTTGTTCACCATGCCCTAACCCTCAGTGGAACTCACCCAAGCTATCGCCATTGTGTAATAATTCCACTTGATTGCGCTTCGCCAAGTCAATAAGATCGGTGGGTAAATTGCAGCAGTGAGCTACGTTGATCTGGTCAATGGTCGGTTTCACTTTTATCTCCTCGTGGTTTAAGAATGCCTCAAGCTGAGCATGTGAATAGTCAGAAACACCCAATGCCTTGACAGTGCCGTTTTGAACATGGTTTTCCAAGCTCTGCCATGCTTCCTTGATATCTTCCAATTGTTGATCTGCGGTAGATACGATAAATGTATCAATAGACTTTACCGCCAGGATCTTTTGGAGGTGTTCAATGGCTTGGTCAATGTGAGACGCAGGGTATACTCGATTCAAGTAGAATAATTTGGCTATAAAATTCGACATGATTGAGCAATTCATCGTAATGTGCAGCGGCATAAACTAGAGCATGCAATAGTTACCAGTGACTTCAACATCGCCACGGCAGTCCTCGGGAATGACGCTGCTGAAACGAAGGTCAGGTATCTCCAGAAGCTCCTCATCCGAATAGTATCTGTAGGAAGGTGTGGTGGTAGCAGAGATGGAAGTCTTCAATGTATCGTCAATGGCCGTATATAACTACATAATGAACCAACCCAACAACATATAAATCCATTGATCTGATGTAATAGGCTTGTTCGTCTGTTGCTTTTTACCTCTTTGTTGGATTTCTTGTGAACATTGGCGTTGCGACCAGCTACACTGGTACGCATGACATTCCCTGTATACAGTACCACCTTTTTAAAGCTTGGCATAGCAGGGGAGTGTGAAATATGAGCGGCAGGCATGGAGATAAAGGGTTTAGTGAGGATCGTAGATAAAGAGGAAAGGGAAATATTATCGTTGATCAATCGTCCCAGGACTTAAAAAATGCCATCTTTTTTTTCGTAATCCAAACCCCGCCGTTTATGTGACTGCATTTCTGACAAATTCAACTTTTTTTTATTTTTTTCCATCAAGTTTCTGTTGCATCCGCTTTCAGTCCATGGAGTGCGCAAAAAAAAAAAAAGCGCAAATAAAAAAAAAAGTTCTGGAAGGCGTGACCTAGACCGACATCTATAGGATAACAATGGCGACATTACTATTGTTTATTACAAACAGTCAATTTGATAATAATTTTTTGAGTTGATTTGGATCAAATTACGGGCTCCAAAACCTATGATCTCATGATTGTCGCAGCAGGGTTTTACGTTGAAGAACCTGAAATTGTCGATCAGCAGAGATATCTCGCTGATCTTTACCGTAAAGTAAAGATTACAGCTTCCGGCCAAAGACAAAGCAATAAACTTTTGAGTTTTGATTTGGACTACTATCATATGCTCGTTCTTTGGCTTTGGATCCCACAGGGCAACACTTGGGGCACTCCCAATTCTCATTATCCGTGACTGCCTGTACATTGAATGAGCCTGAACCACACTTAGAAGGACGAGACGTTCCTTCTCCTTAAAAAAAGAGACCTCCTTTTTCCCTAAAGTTTTTCAAGTCCACATCTTTTTAACACCTCACCAAGATGACCTGCCTCTCTAACCTTTACTGCTGCTGTCGATACTTTCAACAATCTTATGCAAGTGCAAGTGGAAAAAGCGGTGTCTGCTCTTCGTGAACATCATTCAGTTACCAACATTCCCGCTGTCGCCGAATACGGACGGAAGTTCAACGCCATGATCAGAGTCAAACGATCGAATGACCGTGGAATCTGGTTCGCCTGCAAGCATTCCGGAAAACAAAGATTCCGTAAGGATGATGCCGACAATGGCTGCTAATGCGACGTCTTAACGATTGAACCACCAAACTGCGTCAAGAGCCATTATGGTGTCAACTCAATAACCGAGACGGACATATTGGACCCGGTGACAGCCATTGTCCCAAATGCAAAAGATATCATCAGGTGGGCTGGCAGCCCACAATACCGCCTGCATATCCTTTGAAGAAGCAAACGGCCGAAGAAAAATTTAAAAAGCAAGAGGCAAAGCGACAGCGCCTCAATAAGACCAGGTGGTCGGGAACCCGAAAATGCAGATCATGCACAAACTCCGACCAGAGTTTCTTGCGCAAAACCCACATGGCTTAAATAGATCAAACCTCTGTCCGGACCACAAGCCTTAAGAAAACAAACCATAGAAGCCCAATTCGGTGGGAAGGCAGAAAAGTTCATCCGCAAAACGAAGCTCACAACCATTTTGAAAATCGAGCATACTCAAGTCTGAAACGCCATTCATTTAAGTCCTCGACTTCAACCGCAGCGTGGTATTTTCAAGGAGGCGCTTCCATCCATGCTCCAAACGTCAACATCGGTGGAGTAATGGTCATTGGCACCAGAAATTGGCGGGAATTCGACAAGAGCCTCGGTTTGGCATTTGCTACAACCAGCGAAAGGTCAGTTGCCCGTCCTGCAGGATGGTGGAACTTTTGGCCTTCCCAAGTCCATGCGTTCAAGGCCATAAAGTAATCAAAGCAAGGAGTTTATGGGTAAGTCATCTTGGCATTATAATTGGATAAACGATCGAAACCGATGGATATTAATTTCTTTTTTTTGGTGGGTGGGAAAGGCGAATAGATGAAAATGACCTTTAATCGCAAGTCGTTCCGTCAGTCCGTGGCCAGGAACCCTATTGGGTAACAATCGGTACGTCATGCCTTGGCTATGACTATTAACAAAGCCCAAGGTCAAACCTTTGAATCCATTGGTTTATTTTTACCGGAACCGGTATTTTCCCATGATCGCTCTATGTTGCCATGTCCCGAGTTAGAACACCATCAAAGTCATGTCTCACATGCGTCCCACAATAATGGCAACGAGGTTTATACGAACAATATAGTGTATACTGAAGTTTTAGCACAAAAGTGATCAAAAGTTATCAATAATGAGAAATGTTTAATAATATACTCTCCATTCAGTTTTTGATTGCTCAATTCAATTTACAACGACTATCCTGCACAGACAAATGCAAGCGCGAAGTTTGACTATAACCTATCACAAAATGAACAATCGCTCCAACCTCCTCTTTAATCAAGTTTTAGTCTCGCTTTCCTCAGAGCAACATCCCCAACTATACATCCAAAGAGCCGACTTTGTGATCTTCAAGATCACACGCGCAACTAGTCTAAAGAATTAAATCGTTGGGAAATCTGTAAATCACATCAGATTGGTTGTCCTGGATTTTACCGGGCTTTCTACAAGCTCCTCTGATATCCATACATTTATCAGGTACAGTACTTCAAAGATTTAGAACACTATAGCAATTAGCAATGGCCAAACTAATCTGTTATTTCTATCTCTTCTGTAGGAATACCGAGGCTATTAAGCAAGCTGTAATCGATCACGCCCACAAGTTAGAATCATTTTGATCGAGAAGAACTGATGTAAAGTCTGTCTCATTAAGGATATTATGCTTATGTAATAAAAATTTCCAAAAGGCCTCGGATAAAGTAGATGAGTTTATTGATTCCTATTTCTACTGGTTTGCAAACAGATGTTTGCATTAAGCCTCCAGCGGTTACATTAAGCTTCCGCGGTGTCAAAGACTGAAAGGGATTTAGCCCAGAGCGAACAAAGGTGTCAAATGCTTTCCAGGGAGGTAAGGACAGAAGATTAGGCGTTCAGGAACAGAAGGTAAGAACCAAGTAACAAAAGTCTTGAACTTATAACAAGTCCGCCAATCCTCTTCTTGATCGCTTGCAGGGACGTACTACACAGTACAGCAGCAAATTCTTCACAACCTTCCTATTGAAGGAACTGTTCTTGTCGAGTAAAGACAACTGGGCAGAGAAAGACACTGTACATACTACCAAAAATAAAAAAAAATGGGATGGGGTACTATTGCCGTACAGTTTAATTGAAAGAATCTGGGTAAAAATTTTACAAATCAAAATTTTTAAAAGAGGCAAGGTAATGTTGTTTTAAGGTATCAAAAAAAGAGAGAAAACCAAAGGACAAAGACATACAAAAAAAAAAGATGAATGCATTAGGACAAGTCACACTTACTCTTCCTTGTTTTCACTTACAAAAAAACTGTCGTCACCACACTGTGGGAGCCGCCACCGCACACCACCAAGGCATGGGCTTTGTTCGTCAGTTATTTTAAACTACACAGAAGCACACAAAGCAAGTGAGTGAGTGATTCGGCATAACATTCAAAAAGTAAATAAGGCACTTTATACATTACCTTTCAAAAAAAAAGTTTCTTTGTTGGCCACAAAAAAAAAAAAAAAAAAAAAAACGTTTTCGGTGCGCAAGCTATTTGTGGAGGTTAGTCGTTGATAGCACAGTTGTAGTCATCATGGGTATACGTACAGGATGGGTGTGAGCAAATGTAATAGAAAAGGCAATAGAAAATATATGGCGCGATAGATGGATGGTTTTGGGCAAGAAAAGAAATAAGAAAATAGATGTGCGATGAAGAGGAAATAAAATGGATGGAAGATGCGTCGTTTTTCATGGACATGAAAGAGGCGATCCCTCGACTGTAGCTAACCGTTATTGTCCAATAATGAAGCAGGAAAAAGACGCCATGTGTCTTTTCTCATCGCTTCACCTCATATTTTATCCTTTGATAAGAGTGGGGCCTCATCGCATGAAATAGCTGCATGAAGTAGGTCTCAGATACTGTTAGAGAGAGATCGATCAGGATGTCTTTATTCAAGTGTTCTTATGTTGGCTGATCGGATACACCAGGTGCACATAACTTTGGTACAGACGTAATGCGTGGCTCCTTGAACTATATTTCAACTTGTATCATACACTTTATTGAAAATAGAAGTCATCCTAATGAAGATAGCCTCTTCTTTTGATGAACAAAGTCGTCAGTTTCAGCGCATTTTCCCACCAGGATTACGCAGGCATTCTACAAGGCCAAGATAATATGACGAGATCCCCCACACTTCCCGCCAATACAAGACCAAGTCATGATTTTTGCTTCCTTGCAACTTCTTTCATTATTATTTCTTCATTTCCCGAAGAAAAATGAACTGAAAGATGAAAAAGACATTAGGGAAGTCAACAAATTTATTGGGATTACGAAAGAAATTTTGCCAGGGCACTGTAAAGAAGAAAGTGTAATTTGCCTTCTGCTTGTGAAATTTTCTGGTACTGTAGTGACAACATGCATGTATCGAACGCTCGACTACCCCAGGGAACTCATCCAATATAGCCAGAGATACACAACCTTATAAAGTGGAGGCATTGTTAAACGCATTCTGATGAAGAAAGCATTAGATACAACCAAATGAAGTAACTGTAATAGTTGAAATTGGCGTAAATCCACCTATTTCTGGACTTTTTGATTTCTTGCTGCTGAACGCCTCAAGTCATCCATATTTAAAAGGGTCCTTCACTTTATGTGTGCATCTCGTACAAAGTCGCGCAGAATAGTAAACTTCCTTTGCTTATGGAAAGAGATTGGAACCTGCACATTTGAAGGCCATTTGGAAGAAAAAAGAAGAGAAAGGTTCGATTTGCAACTGACTTGATCCAGAACGTTACGCTATTTTACAAAGAAAAAAGTAAAAAGGTAAAAGAAAGGTCCAAGTAAGAAAATAAAGTAATAGACTATCAAATTGGTATGTGCCATTATTTAGTTTACACGAGCTTTCTTATGTAATACGTAAAGAAGACCACTTTAAACTATTGTACCTGCTGAAAACTTCACATGCAGGTGTTCAAAATATGTGGTGTTTTGTCTGGAACCTTCACCAATTTAATGCATCATTTCTTGAAATCTGACCGACTGATTGGTTATGAGCACACCCCTTATCCTCCCTTCACTTGTGACAATGAAAAAGAGTAAAAATATGCTGCACGCTCTTCCTCTTCTTTCCACTCCCATCCCTTCTTTTCTCTTCTACCCATGGTGCTTGAAAGAAAGTATATCGGCCTCATACTAGCGATATGCTCCAGTTGTCTTATTGGTACATCGTTTGTTATCACTAAGAAGGGTCTTCAGCGATCATCGACCGAACATGGTAGGATGCGTACTCTGGGAGACAGGGGCGTAAACAATAAACCGTATAACATGGTGATATCTGGTAGGATGTGCCACCGACTCTCATCGCTATTTGAAAAATCCAATTTGGTGGATCGGTTTAACGACAATGGTGGGCGGGGAACTATTGAACTTTATAGGTAAGAAAGGAAGCGGTATATCGCTGACATAACCTGGGTGCAGGATAACTGACGGATTGTCACAACAGGATACACTTTTGCTCCTGCGATCCTCATTACGCCATTAGGGGCTTTGAGTGTCATTGTTGGGTAAGTGATTCAAATGAAAGTTGACAGGCAGTGCGGCATGCCTTGTTAATTAATTTTATAGTGATGATGCATTCTTAGCGCAATCTTGGCTTCCATCTTCTTGAAGGAGCGTATGGGACCTACTGGGATTATCGGATGTGTCTTGTCTCTTATTGGTGCGGTGATTATTGTCCTGCACGCCCCAGAAGATCCAGATGTCCAAAGCGTCCAAGAACTTGTTCAGTACATGACACAACCAGGTAAAATCACTTGATGACTACATACGCCAAGATAAATCATTGGTATACTGATAGCTGAGGATCTTTTTATATTGACTGAAAGGTTTCATGATTTACGGAGTTCTTGTGATAATTGTTACTGTTGGACTGATTTGGAAAGCCGTGCCCAGATGGGGAAAAGAAAACGTCATTGTGTACGTGGCCATATGTTCGTTGATTGGTTCCTTGTCCATTATGGCCATCAAAGCGTTCGGCATCGCTGTTCGCCTGACGATTGCGGGAAACAACCAGTTCAAGCAGCCATCTACTTATGTTTTCGCCTTTATGTGTGTCATATTCGTATTGACCCAAGTGAACTACTTTAATAAGGCTTTGGATACCTTTTCCACGAATGTGTAAGAAAGGGAAAATGGAGAGAAGGGGGGATAGATGGGGCAAACCCGTGGTGGACTCGTTTTTGCACAGTTTTTGCTGATACCAATTCTTTAAAATGTGATAGTGTCAATCCCGTTTATTTTGTGTTTTTCACAACGGCGACCATTATTGCTTCCGCGATCATGTATCAAGGGTGGCACACGAATGATGCAGTCAACACTATCAGTCTAATTTGTGGATTCTTGATTATTTTCTGTGGCGTTTATTTACTTGATAGCATTGCACGTCAAGCGGCGCCGCCGGCCATGGCTTTACCAGATGTCGCATCAAGCTCTCTACGACACTCGCCAAGCCTTAACGGGAAATGTCATTGGGACACGGAGGAAAATGTGGCTATGATCGGATTGGGACGCAGTTCCAATTGCAGTCGTCGATCAAGGGCTGTGTCTTTATGAAGCAAAAAGAATTTTGGTTTCGAGGAAAAATAAAGCAATAGAAAAAGGACAAGAGAAAATGACATCGCACAGCCATGAACTGGTCACTGTTCACATGGTGCCATCTGTTTTTTAGTTGATATTTCGTATTCTTTTTAAAGGTTCGTGTAAGGATTATATGGCAAGAGTGAAGTAGAGCATACCTGAGACAAGCGCTTTGATTGTATTCACTGACGCGGTCTGTCTGAGATTGAAACGCGGAATAGATCCATGAACCAAAGTGTGTGAATGCCTCCTCATTGCTGCCATAGATGCCTTGTCAGACGGATACGCATTCGTGATTGGAATGAATATAGGCACAAAACACAATATCAACGATGAGCATGGATAATTGAGTTGTGTTAGAATAGCGAATGCTGTCCTTGAATTAGAGATCACAACTGCGCCATGCATCTCGTTTAAGCGTTCTAATGTAAGTTGAGTGAAATCATAGCAACGCCAAAAAGAGTAGCATGGCTACTTTATGTTTCTATATTCAAGCATTTTTTTTATCATGTTTGTTGTTCAGTCTTGCCTTGAAATAAATAATTGAAAAAAAAATTCTTAGATTGTACATGAATGTCATAGTCAAGCTGACTTCCTTGAGAAGTAGTAATCATCAACTGAAGAAAGAAAGATCAGTTGGGGTAATTAAGGGCAGAATAGTTGATAGCCATGAGGTTTTGAGTATGGGTAGAAAATGAGGAACAATAAAATAATGTTTGATTTGGCAAGGCTACTTGAAGCGGAGGTCAGGCGAGAAAATCCGAAGAATTGAGCCAACGCAAGGAAGGTGACTGGCGATGGGCGAACCAACTGGAAAGCCAGACTGCAAACAAGGCTTCTTCCCGCTGTCCGCGCCGCTCTTGCTGTTTTTATTTTTTATTTTCCTTTCAATTTTTCCCTCTTTTTTTTTTCTCTGCTTCTTGCAAGCTGACACTTGATGAGCTTTGATTCTACTAATCCTTCAGTGTCGCAGCAGCAGGGTCAACGCCACCCTGGGCAAGAACCTTCTCCACCCGGATTTCGGCCGCTTGCATACCAAGCAGACCAACAACATAATTCACCCTCATCTGACCATTGGAACGAATTGACACGAAGACCTTCCGACAGCAACTCTTCCTATGGCACCAATGAGCACCCACCCGCGCCTCCTCTTCAACACACTTCACCGTATCGACCCTCGCCTTCGTCTGCATCGCCATATCCCTATCACTCTATGCCTAATAACAGTTATCCATCTGCTTCTTCTGCCTGGGACTATACTGATCCGACATTTAACGAGAGACCCTCCGCAACAGCTCAGGTTTGCACCTTCTTCTCCTTTAATTTTGCCACGCTCCATTTGCCATAGTAACATTGTTCTTGGTAGACCTACGCAACTGCCAGAGATTATCCAAAAACGTCGTATGATCAACCAGACCGATATTCGCAACATACTACTGCCTACGATCCGGTCCACGAAAATGCAATGAACGTTGACCCTGTACGTGCATAGTATACAAGTGACGCCTTTGTTAGAGACTGTCTTCCTCATTTATGTCCTCTTTACAGATCGTACCGCTGCACAGAACATCTCACGATGCAGTACAGGTACGTCATTGACAGTCTGACCATGTTGCATTTATATTCACCACCGTACGTGTACAGAATGCTCCTTCTGCACCAGCTTACCTTAAAGAACGAAAGACCCACTCGCCTGTGATGTCCATTTCACACATGCTGTCGTCTGATACATCTGACAAGCCGGCATCGTCAGCGCATCCAATATCCCCTGTTTTACAACCAGCGTCTTCTAATCCTCCAGCAAATCAGCCGTCCCGTAATGGTATCCACAGTCTTTTGAATAGCACAGAAGATACGTTCGAAATGGCGGATTCCGACACCGATACAGAAGACATTCCCCTTTACTCCACCGCTCAGCCCATTGTCACAGAGGTACGCATGGGAAATTGACAAAAACGTTCTGAACAACGCCCAGAAATTGATCATACTCTTTTTTTTTTTCTCCCAATGGTTCCTAGGTGGATGATACACCGGTGACTGAACCAGGTAGATGCCCTTTTTAGACTGCGAGGAAATTATATCCACTAACAGTAACTGCTACTAGCACTCCACGCCATCCCGTCAGCAGAGCCTTCCACCTTCAGTGCCAATGTTTCTGTTTCTAGCGATCAACGTCCGATGGAGCCTGCTCATGCTGATCACGAAGTCGACGATCATTTAAGTGATGATTCCTCTGTTGATGATTTCGCCCGCCATAGTAGCAGATCAAGACAGACATCAAAGTCTTTAGCTGAGCGGACGTTGGAAGAACTGCAATTGTCGGATGATGACGACGACGAAGATATTTTATATACGCAACGTGACGCCATGATCCAGTATATGATCGACGTTCATAATCGAAGAAAACGCGTTATTGAAGCGTACGAAAAAAGATCATCCGTAAGTGGTAACAAGCATGAAATGGTACACAATGATCATACTAACGACCATGTGTGCAGAGCAAACACAGCAAAGTTCATGAACGGTTGCAGCAAACTTTCATGAAACGATATGGAGTGCCGATGCCCAAAGTGATATCCGAACCGCTGGGACATAAAGACCGTTTACGACACAAGAAAAAACGATTCAGACGACGTTTTAGTGAAGATCTCAGTCAAACAGAAGAAGATATCACTGTAGTGAAATCACCCACCCTCACATCACAAGAGAGAATGGAGGAAGAGCGAAGGAAGATCTGGCTAGCAATTGCCAGGAAAGACATTCCAAGAGTAAGTTTAATTATTTTTTTTTTGGAGAGAAGACTCGACTGAATGTGGAATACTAATGTGCGATCGTTTTCTACTTTTTTTTTTACAGATGGCAAAGATCTTGACTCGTGTGCAGGCTACCAGAGCTGGTAATTGTAAAAAGGTTGCTCAGTATTGTCAAAAGGAAGCCAAACGTGCAGCTACCAAGGGCGGACGCCTAAACAGGGATGTTCAGCTAAAGGCGAAGCGTGCCATGAAAGAGGTATGCGCCTGTCACAGGTTGTCAGTAGATGTTAAAGTTCCTATTAATACTAATCGAATGTCGTTGTTATTTTCGGCCACAGATGCTTATTTTCTGGAAGAAGAACGAAAAGGAGGAGAGAGAATTGCGCAAGAAGGCTGAAAAGGAAGCATTAGATCGATTGAAGCAAGAGGAAGAACGAAGAGAAGCTCAACGTCAAGCGAGAAAGCTGAATTTCTTGATCACACAGACCGAACTCTACAGCCATTTTATCGGAAGAAAGATAAAGCAAGATGTTGGTGAAGACGACGAAACCGCTGTTCCAGTTTCCGAAGGGGCTACACCTGCCGCTCAATCGGAAAGTGTGGATTTGGACGTGACCGAAGGAGAGCAACCTTTGGGCGAAATCGATTTTGATGAAGGTAAATGCGCTTCTGAAATATTGATACTGTTGTATGTTATGGCTCACTGTTAACTTTCTTTGCTGCTGACGAAAATAGATGATGAAGAAAAACTGAAAGAACACGCTCGAATTTCTGCTCAGAATGCGCTCGCGAAACAACGAGAGGCAACGCGGCAGTTTGATGAAAAAGCCCGTGAAAGACGCATCGCTGCCGGCGATTCAGCCATGAATGTAAATCAAGCTCAGTGTAAGTTGTCGATTCTTGCTATCAAAATTTTTGTTCAAAAAGCAACAAAAACTCAATGTTATGACTGGCTGGTTAGTGGACGAGATGAACTTCCAAGATCCTACGAGTATGGGTACAGGCCCAGAGATCAAGCAGCCGTCCATTCTAATGTGTCAGCTTAAGAGCTATCAGTTGAAAGGTCTCAACTGGTTGGGCAATCTGTACGAGCAAGGCATCAATGGTATCTTGGCCGATGAGATGGGTCTAGGAAAGGTACGTGTGAGAGGATCTTGAAAGGTATGGAATGCCGAAAGCTCAACTTTTTTGACGCATGTAGACTGTCCAATCCATCTCTTTGATGGCATATCTTGCTGAAGTACATAATATTTGGGGTCCTTTCTTGGTCATTGCTCCTGCCTCCACACTGCATAATTGGCAGCAGGAAATTACCAAATTCGTACCATCATTCAGAGTAAGGGCGAATGAAGGTTTTTTTTTTTTGGTTTTGATGAAATGCATGACTCAACCATGAATTTTATATTGCAGGCTCTACCTTATTGGGGTAACCCCAAGGATCGTAAAGTATTACGGCAGTTTTGGAATCGCAAGCAATTGTACGGTCGCGATGCACCGTTCCACATCGTTATCACCAGTTATCAACTTGTAAATATTTTGCAAATCCAAAGTACTTGATCGTACGAAGATTACTCACACTACGGCTTATAGGTATTGACGGATGTCAAGAACTTCCAGCGTGTCAAGTGGCAATACATGGTTCTAGACGAAGCGCAAGCGATCAAGAGTTCGTCCAGTGCCAGATGGAAACAGTTACTTGGTTTCCATTGTCGAAATCGACTGCTGTTAACTGGTACACCCATCCAGAACAGCATGCAAGGTAATATCCCTGCTTTACCTTATTATGCCAAATCACAGCACAGCTCCTTACGAGGTTTTCTGTATTAGAACTTTGGGCTTTGCTTCATTTCATCATGCCAACTTTGTTTGACTCGCATGAAGAATTCAGTGAATGGTTTTCAAAGGATATCGAAAGTCATGCGGAGAACAAGGGCAGCTTAAACGAACACCAGCTGAGACGTTTACACATGATTTTAAAGCCGTTTATGCTTCGTCGTATCAAGCGTAATGTGCAACATGAACTGGGTGAAAAGGTATATTGGAGAATGCATTATTCATCAAGAGGATATCTGACTGATTTTTTTCCGTGTAGATTGAAGTGGAAGTGTACTGCGATCTGACGGCGAGACAGAAAGCACTGTATCGTGGATTGAAAGAAAAGATTTCTATTTCAGAATTGTTGGAAAAGGCCAAGTCTTTGACAGATGTGGAAAGCATGGATAGTTTAATGAACCTGGTCATGCAATTCAGAAAGGTACGTTGACGGTAATTACTATAGTGCATGGACTAGTTTTTGACTGACAAGTAAATGTCGTTTAGGTGTGCAATCATCCTGAGCTCTTTGAGCGCGCCGATGTTCAGGCACCTTTGTCTTTCTGTCAATTCGGTATGACTGGGTCGCTCGTCAAAGAAGCCCATCTTTATCTTCCCTATGCAACCCGCAGTCCTATCACCTATCATATTCCTCGTAAACTGTATCGAAATGGCGGTATCCTCCGCGTGCCTGGCCCACAGTCCAACGCAGGGTTTACGACTAGATATCTTGATAATCTAATGAATATTTGGTCTTGCGATTATATCCATGAATCCATGTTCTCCTCTGAATCAGGCAAGTATCACCTACTATTGCTGGTGATGATCCAAAGACAAAGTATTGACTCGTTTGTTCTTTGTGTAGATGCCGCATTTTCCTTCCTTCGGTTCACTGATATGAGTGCTCACGATGCCAGTTTCCTGTTTAAGCAATCCATCATTGTGCGCTGGGTTGCCCATCTGAGTCGATTAGCGCAACGTGCTCAACGAAAGTTTTACATTGATGGTGATGAAAGGTGAGTAGTTGATGGAAGCTGTTAAAATACAGATCGACTAACTTGATGTTGTAGTTACCCTACTGCTGCTGCTAATACATATGCCAGCTTCCTCATTGCGGAAAACGAATCAATTCTTTCGCCCGTGACCATGGTTCCAAACAGTCCTCTGGATCAGTTAACTCATATATCCGACAACGTGATTTATTTGGTTCGCAAATTTAATCAGTGTTACTCGCCAAAGGTAAGGTTTCATCCATCTCACCAACAAGCCATAGATAAGAAATTGTGAAACTAAGGCATGGGTATCGTCTGTAGGCGCAAGCCGTCCCGATAGATATGGTATGCTCTGATCGATCGTTTGAAGTGGAACAAAAAGAACTTCTTTTCGACTCTACTATTCGAGCCACGCTGTTCGGTCAAGCGCAGTATATCAATTGGTCGCAACGAGAACATGCAGCACAGTTGGCTGATGTTATGTCTGCGACGGATAACCAAGGCATTATGACGGTGCCGGCATCAGGTCACGGCTACTCTCACATGAGAATACCAGGTAAAAAAAAATATGCCCTTACTATAGAGAGTCAAAGGGATGATACTTGGTGCTAATGATTGGTTTTGCGTAGCTATGAGCGATCTTATTCTGGATTCCGGAAAATTGGCGAAATTAGACGGCTTATTAGAGAAACTGAAGGCCGAAGGTCACCGTTGTCTCGTTTACTTCCAAATGACGCGCATGATTGACCTGTTTGAGGAATACATCGCCTACAAGCAATACAAATATCTACGATTAGATGGTTCCTCCAAGATTTCGGAACGTCGTGACATGGTGACAGACTGGCAGACGCGACCTGAAATCTTTATCTTCTTACTGAGTACGCGTGCTGGTGGTCTGGGTATTAATTTGACCGCTGCCGATACAGTCATCTTTTATGACAGCGATTGGAATCCTACCGTGGATCAGCAGGTACGTACAACGAACAATTTGCATTTTTCTTGCCAAAACTAAACATGTCCAACTCTTAGGCCATGGATCGAGCGCATCGTTTGGGCCAAACCAAACAAGTCACTGTCTATCGTTTAATTACAAAGGGAACCATTGAGGAACGAATCCTGCAGCGTGCCAAACAGAAGGACGAGGTAAAGTATTGCATCAAAATTGATGCTGACAATACTCGTGTGTTTTTCGAAGTACTAACAAATCTTTGTCGAACTTTTTACAGATTCAAAAAGTGGTTATTTCCGGTGGCGAATTCAAGCAAGTCGACTTTAAGCCTAGAGAAATTGTTTCATTGCTTTTGGACGATGAAGGTAGGTTTAATTTTACTGGAATGATTCTGGAACCCGTCATTTTGCTAATACATTGTCTACACAGAGCTTGATAACAAACTACAGCAGCAATTAAAACGTAAAGCTGAAGATGAGGAAAGCAGTAATCCGGCGACACCTACTGGCAAACGGGCAAAGAAGGGATCAGGGAGCTCCACACAAAATCCAGGAACGATTGATCAATTGTTCAGTGCCGGAGGTGATACATTGCCGGAAGATAACCTTGGCGAATCCTCCAAGGGTAAAAGAGCGCCAGAAAGAAGAAAAAGTCGAATCGGCCGGCCGAGGACAAATATTTCCTTCACGGGTTAAACTGGAGAAAAAAATTAATCGTTAGCCATTCACATCATTCGGTCTAATCAGTATCAATACGAAGAATACGTAGCAAAACGGGAAGGCTTCTAGAAAAAAGACGCTCCAAAAGAAGCAGATGTTCTTTTGTGTAAAAGTTTTTTTTTATTTAGCACCTATCATATTCTTTGAATTTGTATCTTTATCTGATGCTTTGAAAGAAACTTGTAGATAAAAAAAAAAAAATAACGAAATGGGATTATCCAAATACTCTCTGGTTTTTTTATCAGTACTGTATCATGTTCATCGATCAAGGTTACATGGAAGAAAGCTCGATGTCAAAAAACCATAGACAGTTACGTATTACAATACAGCAGATGTACGCGAACCATTGATTCGTCCAATGCAACATTGAGTTTGCCCGGTTTAGCCATATTTTAAAACAATTCAACTGTGTGGAGGTAAAAAGAATAACATAAATCTGTCAATGTCAAGAGGCAAGAAAGGGTGACTCAAAAAAATTGTAGAAAGAGGAGAAACAAGAGGGGAAATGATAGGGATATGTATAAAAAATGAGAGCATCTATCGGTTACGTGATTTTTTGTGATAACTGCTGTCATGACTGGAGGAAGAATTCATTTGACGTTTCCTTCTAATAAATGCATTTTGGTTTGATTAGATCATTAAAAAAAGATGGGCGACATTTGTTTGTACTCACGAATCATTTGAGCTGGAACGGTGTTCTGAACGGCCGTCATCTGATGGCGCATTGGATGGCTGGTTGTTACGAGAGTTCCAGCTATGTCCGGGACTCCCCCGCGTCATTGATCCACGGGGAGCAGGGCTACCACTGTTTCGCATTGGGGTGCGACCACCACGGAAATCGCCACCCTCAAAATTCATGGGCGATCCGCCGCCGGGAAAGAATGGCATACCCATCGGTCCGACTGGCATATCTGGAGGGAACATGTTCATCGGCATACCCCCTTGACCTTTGAATAAAATGTTAAAACCTTTTTTTTTTCTGTGAAATATATTTTCAAGTTCTTTTTTACCTGGAAAGTCCATCCGCATGAAACCATCATCGCCTTCCATATTCATACTACTCAGAACGAAACCATCGTCAGTGACCATGTGTAACGGACAATGTCAATCCTGCAACATACTTTGGATCTCCATCTCTGTCATTATCGCCTCCTGAGCCTTTTAATCGACCTGAAATAAAATTGATTCTCGTTAGCCTTTTCTCATCAACAACATACGATACTGAAAAAAAGAATATGTACCCATGGGCATCCCTGGTCGACCGCCTGCTCTCGGGTTAAAATTGCCGGGACGATTACCACGCATGCCCGGACTACCGGCGCCTGATGTGGGTGGCATAGGCACTGGGGGCGGCATTCCCATGGGCATGCCCATCATTGGATTAGGCATCCCACCCATACCCATAGGCATAGCAGCTTCCATCATGGCCGGATTCATCATCATATTCATTGGCATAAAGTCTGCCATATCCATATCTCCCATCATCTGTGTACAAAAATTGATTAAGACACAACGCAGGTGTATCCGATCAATAGGTAGAACTGACCTTTTTGTTCTCTCGCAACATCTTTTGTTTCGCACAATAGGCTCTCCAGGTAATTTCATTGAAACCGTAATTGAAAAAATCGGTGATATCTGCACCGGGTTTTCGCCAAGGTTTATCTTCCACCATATCCAGATCGACTTCGGTGATGGGTTGTCCGTTAAATTCGCCCACAGCCTCTAAATCAATACCACCTGCTGTGCCCTTGGTGCCGGTGCTGGTTTCGTTTGTGGCGTTATTGGTTTGGGGTGTAGACGATGATTTTCCTTGCTGACCCGGTTTAAGATTCACGACTGAAGTTCCTTTTCCGTTCTCACTGCTGGTCTGTTGTCTAAAATTGAAAGCATGAATAACTCGATTACGTGGATTGATATTCGCCAACGTTGTTTGTTGCAAATTACCCTTGGGCTTGTTGAGAAGAGCTCGTGGCTTCTATTTCCTCTGGTTCCAATATAATCTCCAGATCCTTGGGAGGGGATTGATCAATTTTAAAATTTAGGCCTGGTCGTCCGATATATATGCAAACCTACATCATCGCTGTCACTGTTTTCCTCTTCATTTTCATCGTGCGCTGATTCTTCTTTCGTAGAAGGTTCGTTTTCGCTTTCATCCTTGCTATTCTGTTTTCTGCTCGTTTGAAATCAAAATCCGTTAGAAAATATGCACCTTTAGTGTTCTATCGTCTGCGGAAACCTACTCTCCCATTTCCTGTGCTCTTTGAAAGGATCATCGTTAGTGGTCAGCCACATGCATTAGATCGATGGCAGGAAAAAATAAGACGTACTCATTGGCGGTGCTTCCTTTGTAAAGTTGATACAAGTCTTCGTCATATTCTTGGGAGGTATCTAGATCCATCAGTTATTTAATTTGACGCGATAGGACGTGCAAAAGCGATCATGGTCGCTTACCTTTTCGGTCACTTTCAGTGGCAGGTCCTGATTCGTAGTTGCTCACGTCGTCTTTACGAGATTCTGAGGCGGCCGAGGGTCCATAAAGAAACTCGTCGACGTCGTCTTCATCCACAATATTGTTCCCACTCATGACAAATAAAGCTTAAAAGGTCAAGATAATTTCTTCGTTCATGGAACTCCAAAAAGTCGTTCTCAAGTATGCAGTCACACATGACGCAGGTTTTTTCGATTGAATTTTTTGAAAGTTGTTAATCAGGCCTTTTTTTTTTCTTTGCAAAAATGGTCGTTTGCAGTGATGAATATGAAAAGCATGAATTCACTGCTGTAGACAAAGTTGAAAACTCAAAAACTAGGCGACTAGCATGTTACATCGCTTGGAAAAAGAGAGTGATGTTCCTGTAATCATTATGCCCATTTTTTACTCTTTGTAGCGGACCTTAGTTTCCTACCCTTCCTCTCCAGGATCTCTTCCCTTCCTACTGAGATATCATCTACGAATTGCATTAAACTTCAGTGTCATCCAAAACAGACTCTAAGAAACGGGTGATCGTATCGAGAATAGTATATCTCACGTCAAAAACTTTCAAGCTGAAAAAATGCACATAAATATATTCCTTTTTTGCAATGGACGCTGGTCGCACTCTACGTGTTTTATATATTCCTTTAGATTTTTCCTTCAGCTTCTAATTGCTTAATGTATGCGTCAAAGTCGAAATCGGGGTTCTCGAAATCCACTAGTGAATTCACTGCAATTAGTCATTGTCCCTATTTATCATCACACGAATGGGGCGGGTTCTTCCGATTTACCTGCGGTGGCCGGGGTAGGAGCCGAAGGTTCCTGGGGACCAGCCTGCTTCTTTGCATAGGCAAGTCTTGCCTTTTCGATAAGTTCTTCCTTATGACGGTATTCAGCCTGTTTCTGCTTCTCTTCGGCCTGCTTCTTCAAAGAGGCATTGTGCGTGTAACCGTAAACGAGACCAAAAGCGAGTGCTGACCAGCGGCCGACCTAAATGTCCAACGATTAAAAAACTGAATGACAAAAATAAAACGATAGCAGAATCTCGATAATGTACGTTTTTCACAGCGGGGTTGACCATGATGACAGTTGTGGGCGGAGAGAAGGAAACAAAAGGTTGTGTAGCGAATTTTTGCCCTGATTGCTCGGTGGCGAAAAAAAACATGGGGGCCAAATTTGCCCAACTGTGACTTCTGATGACATCACAGGCTTCACATTGGGCTTCACCTTCTCCTTTTTTGCCGCAGTAATGTTCGTCCCAATATTTAACAATCTTGATCCGTTTGCGCTGCAAACGCCATGTAGAGTGTATGTCTTAAGAGATATTATTTCTGAATCGTATTCATGAATTCAAACAGACAGTACGTTGCAGCTTCGCTATTCTTTGAAATTGTATAAGGGGTTCAATGTGCTCTGGAGTGTGTTTTTTTATAGAATATTAAACTGCAACTGATAATACTTCTGTGGATAATCGATACCTCGTCGTTAGTCGTTATACTTTGAACTACTACAATACTCGTAAAAGAGCATGCTTGGCGTTGGAAGTTAAAATCCTGAGATAAAGTTGCACAATTCGTTGCGCCAAGCTCTACTTCAAAGTCCTTGTGCCGAACTACGCCAGCTTATTTTTATAAAATGTACCAAATCATTTTGGAAAATGTAGTTCTGATGAAATGACAGAGGGAATTCATATTTTCGGGTCAATCATTTTGGTGGGAATGGAACCAGTGGATGTACGATTATCAAGGAACGAGTGCGGAGAATGAAAGTATAAGTCCTGCCCCGTCACAGTGAGTTAAAAGATTCAAAAACGATCTCGAGCCACGGGCATCAACGACTGATCATGAACCATCTCCTGTTACGTATTCAGCTCAGATCTCTTTCTCGTTCATATTCATATAACCAACGTAGGTAGCTGCTTATCTAGACACCTATGCTTTAATGAATAACAATTAAAGGACTAGGCACGATTCGTGCATTCACGGCTGGTCGGACATCGTCGCGTGTGTGGATCCTAACCGATGGTGGCCTTGAATCGACCTTGCAGAGTTACGCTCTTGGTAAGCGACTAGCTGCCAGAGGCCAGCTTGATTTCAAGACGGTGACTTCAAAACCAGGTATGGTAACCTGATAATTTATCGCTTGACCTGTCACTCACTTGATTTATTTTTTCACAGCACTACAGATGTTCCCTTCTATCTTCCAGAAATATATCGTTGAATGGAATGTGCAAAAGTCTGACAGCTCAAGCGACTCGTTACCGTGGTATTTGACGTCGTCTGGAAACGATAATGAAGGCTCTATCGCAGGCGATCGGCCGGATTATGTGATTTGCAGTGGCACCAATGCCATTCCGACCTGTTTACATCTTGCGCACGCTAATCAGACGGAGAAGAGAAGCTTTTCAGGTAACTCTCATTGTTTGTTTACCGAGGAACTTGGCAATAACCATCAGATGATATTTTTAGTATATTTGGGCATGCCGACAATTCCTTTTATTAGCTTTGATCAGGTGGTGCTGCCAAAGTACGAAGCAAATGCTAAGCTCGGTATGTATTGCTAATCAATCTAATCGTATTTCGCGTCTAACAAGCGGGGGTATAGCCAAACTAGGACCGTTGGCGCATCAGAAGAATTGTATTATACCGAATGTATGTTGAATTCTCAGGATCAAAATCAAGACGGCGGTATTGATGTTGACGATAGATGCCACTGCTTGATTTCGATATCATCCCAGATAACGATACCTGGAAACAAGCAATGCCCACCTCTTTCATGGAAAGCCTAAGCAATACAGATAATGTTACGGCCGTTGTGGTAGGAGGTTATAATGCACAGTGTCGATGGTACTCTGAAGATGCAATCACTCTGGTGGATAATATGCGTGTAAGTGCAGAGGGTGGAACATTTAAACGGGTTTGATTTGAGCTTATTCTCTCGTTTTTTTTTTATCAAAGCGTATGATCCAGAACCTGAATAGCAAAGTTGTACTAGTTTTCACTGATAAAACGACCGATATGGTAAGACAATGTCCTAGTTTCCCTGAGTTATATAGTTAAACCCTGTTTTCCCTTAGGTCAAAGACAAGATGATCAAGGCGATAACCACACAGATCGACAAGCATGAACAACAGGTTGCTATTTGGGATGCAGCGGATAAAAATCTCGAAAGTTTGTCAAGAATTGTGACCTATGAGGGTATGCTCAATCGCGCTTCTCGCATCGTTCTCACAGCTGATCTGGACTACGCTACTGCTCATGCGGCCTCCAAGCGGTAAGTAATCCATTTTTTCAAGAAAAATTATCACATTTCTTATTTTGAGATGCATACAGAAAACCTGTCTATACGGTATTTGCCGGTCGTTGTCGATCTTATTTACTGCAATTTCATCATTGGTGCCGGGAAAACCAGATCACTAGAAAATTGCGACTGGAGCGCAAGATTTTCGGACATGGGCGACACGGAGGCGATCCTTACAGCTATCTAGGACATCATGAACCCTGGGGAGATTCTCAGCGCATTCTTCGCAGTCATGACATGACAAACAAGGTGAAAGCTAAGATAGAAGAATTACATGAAGAAATGGTCACAGGAAAGCGACGTCGGTAAACTACGCTAAAGACAAAACCATACCATTCCTACCAACAACACCTGCCATTAAAACGCATATTACTATGATATGTGGATTATTCTCGAACAAACGCGCTTCCTGAAGCTTGATCTACATAATGGGGAATAATGACCGAGAATATGCGCTTCTGTGTCTTGTTCCGCTTGTATTTTCAAACCCTCAAACCACGCTTAAGATGGTGTTAGTTCGCTTGTTGCCTAATAGCTTGCATGATGGAAGCGTCAAGGACTATTGCGGGCAATTCTCGTGATCAGTGAAAAAATGATACAGATCAATGATCCAATAGTAATAATGGCGGTGGCTTTTCGACGTTTACAAAAATTTTATAGCCCATTCTTTGGGTCTGTCATAAAAAAAATCCTATGGTTGATTGCAAAACACTAGTCTTCTTCCTCGCTGCTGTCTTCGTTGTCCTTCAACCATTGAACAAAGGGAGCCATTTGCTTCAAAAATACGGTCTTGCCTTGGGGTTTGTGTGCCTTTTCGGCCCAATACAAAATAGCATTGTCCGAGACAACGTCCATCTTGTACAAAAGTTGGATGATTTGACGGAAGAACTTGGTTAATTTGGCATCTTCATAACAGGTAACTTGCACCTTTTGGAGAAGCACAATTTCGGTCTTGGGAGAGGTAGCAAATGTCTCCAACATGGGAGACCAACGCGTCACAGCACGAAGAGCCTGCGATTCCACTTGATCAGGACGTGCGTTGATCAAGTCCACGGTAAGCAAAACGGCGGACCAAGCAATTTGAATCACTTCTTGTTCGCTGAGTCCTGCTTCCTTTGTATTTTGTTTCACATAGGCCACAACCTATCAATATCAAAAGCGTTAAATGTCTGTGTCAATATGACTTGTTTACAGAGAAACGGAAATAAAACATTACCTCGGAAACGTTGGCTTCATCATGCATCATTTCCTTCAAATCGATCAACAAATCACCTTTCATGGAGTTCTTCTGATTCTTCATATGAAAGTCAACCAACTGCTTCATATCTTCAGCTTCGAAATGGCGAATCAAACATTCGTCTTCCCGCTTATTCGGTGGGAACAATTCGATCAACTTGCTATCCAACCCAGAGGCAATCAGGGATTTGCCAAATTGTTCAATACTCTGTTCGTTCAAAACAGTGCGGAAGACAGTGGTCGAGAATTCAAGGGAGTGGCCTGTATAAAGAGCATACAGGTGTTTAGCAAACTGTGACTACCTATTTGAGTTTGGCAAGGGCACAAAAGACTTACCGTCTTTGACCAAGTAATCCTTGAAGATAACCTTCAAAATCGAAGGCGTGATAAGCCCGTTGATAATGAAACAGCCTACGGCGATCGCCAAGTTGTTGTTCTCAACCGGTTGCCACTTGTTGATATATTGCAAGATATTCTTGAGAGTCTCTTCAAAGGGTCGTTGCAAGTACTTGTAACGACGAATCAACTTGCTAAAGACATCGGTATGTCGCTTGATTACCGCGGCATCATTCTCGGCGCCAAATAAGCTAAAAGGACTGCGTTCAGCATCAGCGTTAATAATTGCTCCTGGTTCTAAAAAAACGAAGGGAACTGTATGAGATACGGGACGAGAGTATGATAGGCATATGCCCTATCATCTTTTTCATGTCTAACCTAGAATGCCTCCAGTGATAAGAATTTCAAAAAGAGCCTCTCCGTATTTGCGATAATCAAGGGTATTGCTACTAGTGTCAAGTATCTGGGAAACGTCTTCGAGATTGCCGGTCTTTGCGTTATTCAGTTGCTTCAGTAAATTATCTCTGAAAACTAATGGCAAGCAATCGTCAGATGGGCGATCCAAAACAGACATGAAGCACACTTACTTTCAGGTTCGTGCTTTGCTTGAGCTTTTTGAGCGCCCTATTGATTGCAAATCATTATTAAGGGAACCATCTGGGACCAATATAAACAAAACATCCAGCAAAAAAATATTCGAAACTTACTTTTCTCTGTTTTATTCTAACACCATGCAAGGCAGGTTTAGCATTTGTAGCCGAGGTTTGGGTAGTATTCATGTAATGTATGAATTGATCGTTTTTTATACGCCTATCTCTTGTAAATGAGTACGCAAGGCAGCCGCTGGAAGTGGAAGAAGCGAAAAAGTCAGGAGCCAAACAAGCGCTCTCTGGAAAATAAAAAAAAGGTTTTGGTTGGACAGCACAATCCTAATTTTTTTCAAGTACGTCACCAAAATTACTAAAAGTGGCAACTGCAATATTTTTTTTAGAATTCGTGACGCAACCGCGACGCTAATGATTCAAAGCGATCATGCAGAAACACGCGCTTCAACCGATAACAACAGTAATTCGTTTGCGACGAGCGATCTTTATCAATGACCATAGGGTTTAATAATTTTATAAAATACAATTCGCTGCACGAATATGCTCCAGCAGTGGCAAAAGTGGGACAGAGGCTTAGCCGGTTGGTCAATATCTTTTCCCGCTTTGGATATCCCAGTCAAGGGTCAGACAAACATACAGCATTCAGAGCCATATCTTGGCCAGGAGATAAGATTTTAGTAGGAAACCGACTTAATTGCTAGCATGAACCATGGTTGGTCGGCATATCATAATATTATGACCAATCCTGAGGCTGCATCTGTTCCAACTTTTGATATGACTTTCGAATCCAGATTTCCGAGTCATCCTCTTTCATAGCAACGCTGGGTAAGATATATTTCCCAGTCGCCGTAAGCCTAATTGGATTTATTATTAAAAATCCGATTTGTGGCTCAATGCTAGTAGCAAGAGGTTCCGTTACGGTTCGCAATATCGATCCGTTGCGACCAGCCTATTTTATTCCAAATGGAAAGCCGCTGCCTTTGGTTGAATGACTGGATAAAAGAATCACTGCGCCGTGATAATTAAGAGCACGGCAATGTCTTGCTGAGTTTCTAGAACAGCTAGTAAATTCGATTTTATTTCAATCATTGGTTCCTATTATTAAAATCATGGCGCATTGGCTGCGCTGAAAACAATGCGCAGACCTATTAGCCAGCACTGAAGCTAATTAGAAAGGGTTACAAGGGCGCGCGGTTTGATCTAGTGTTCAGAAAAAGTTTTTATTTGCTGAAGCAAAAGTTTGATCGAATAACTTTTTGACCAAAAAAAATCATCAACCGCAGTACAGGTAGCGCCATTGCATTGAAAGTTTTTCATATCCTTTGATTGGTCGACAACACTATTTTGCCATGCTCGATTGAAGGACAAGTTAAAAACTGGGAACTGATGCAAGGTCTCACGGCGGCAGAGCTTTGTGTTGCTTCAAAACATTCCTCCCTGGGATACATAAACGATGGCAAAAATATCGTACGGCTAGCATCCATTGTTGTCTTTCATCTATCTGTTTTCTACCATGACAATGGTTTCTACCGAACCGTATAAACTTTCCAGCATTTTGACCGCAAGGATTTGCATTTTCGGTGAAAAGGAATCATGCACAGTTTTGACAAATCTTTGAGGAGCCTTCTTTTTTTTTTCCTCCTGGAGAAGTCTGCTTTAGGAGGTGCTTTCTCTCTCAAAATTAAATGGAGCTAGACAGTAGCTTTATTCACACGTTGATGTAATAGAGCGCCTTAACTACCGGCAAAAAGAGCACAAACTGACATGAACCGTTCGCGCTTGTTTTACAATTAGCCTCTATTCTCGCTGGCTTTCGGATCATGGTTGCATTACTTTTCTGTTTCCTTCAAGGCACAAAGCAATAATTTTGCACAATACACTGTTCCATCTTCTCAATTATAACTTTGCATATGGTTTTACTTCTCCAAATTACTAGCTACAGAAATGCCCCATTTTTTATGATAACAGATTTATAAAGGAAGCTTTTTCTTCTCAGCTGGATGAATTTTTACTATGTGCGGTTGCCTATTTCGATTTCAAAGCCCGTTATTTTTTTTTGAAAACCCTCACTTGGCAGTGGGAAAGGACGGTGCCACAAGAATTCCCTCGTTTTTTTTTGCTCTCTGTTATATAAATTCCAATCGTTTCTCATGGCAGAATCCAATATGGACCACTACGAATCGATCGATGTGCATATACGCTGGACCGAAGGGCAAGATCTCGTCTTTCGACTTTCACCTGCGACCGACACTATAGCTGACATCAAACAAAAAGTAAAGAGACGAGGCACATGAGGCTCCTTTTGAGCATGGTCACTTATATACAGAACTGTCTTTTTTTGTTCTAGATTCGGCAATCAGCACCTCATACATCCAATAAAAAGATTCGTCTCATTCATAATGGACGGATACTCGAAGATGCCTCCACGTTGTTAGACTATGGACTAGGCAAGATTATATCCAACAGCTCGTCCAAAGCCAAAATTCCACCTCCTTCACCTGTCTATATCCATTGTTCCATATCGGACTATATTACCTCTGAACGGGATAATGTAAGTGCATTACATGTGGAAAAAATTGCATCGATCCTCTGGCTTATTTTTAATTTCCCTTGCACCGTAGAATCGACCGCAGCTCACTATACCATCCGGTTTCGATCGATTGCGAGAATCCGGATTTAATGAAGAAGAAATTCAGAGTATTCGTACACAGTTTCATCGTATGCACGGAACTGAGTTTAATGGAGGTAAAATGCCAATGAATGTATTCTATGACGCAATGATGTGGCTGAATTTATGTATCTGATTTTTTTTCTGTTGCTGTATTGAAGAATCTACCGAGGAAACTCGACGACTTGAAGAACAATGGATGGATAACACGGGCGATACATTACCGGATGGCAGTAAGTACAAGTTGATGGCGTTGTACTTTCCAATGCTAAATGGATTTTCGTTCTAGCTATACAAGGAACTTATAAGGAAATGATGTGGGGGTTGATGCTTGGGTTCTTTTTGGGTGTCTTGTGCCTATTCTGGTTCCGCGAATCCGTGTTCACACGAAGACACCAAATGGGTAAGTATTTCCTCTTCGATTATCGGTCATGGAATCTTTTTGCTAAAATTTTCTTTCAAACACTACCAGGTATTCTCGCCGGCATGCTGATTAACATATCTTTTGGTGTGCTACATGTGTATTATTAGATCGCCTTTTTTCCGTTAAAGATTCCTTGTAAATTATGTCTCAATACTCTTTTTCTTTTTTTTTCCTTTCCTTGTACAGTTCTTTTAAGCAGAAATTTGCCGCAGTAACATCGTCTTCAAAGGAGACCATTTTCATTCCAACACCCTACGGTACTTTTGTAAATGAATTTACTACATAGTATGCTATTATCAAAATCACTTATACAAAGATGTTGCCATGCTTGTTAGTGAATGAGGGCTATATAAAAAAGATGCATAATCATGATGCAGTGCTTCTAACGAGTCAGTGTCATATTTTCACCAGAGGATTACAGACTTTGAAAAAGGGAAAGTGCTTATTTTTCTGGGATTTGTTGTTCTTATCCCTGAAACATGTTTAGATATTTGGCTCCAAGAAAAGCGCTCATTGTTTATTGCCCATACTTCTCTCTCTGCAAAGTAAGCAGACAGCGATGGTGGAGCAGATTCGCCGATTCGATGATGTATTGGCAAGGTCTCTAATTTTCAAAGCTTTTGGAGTTGGAGCTGCTGCGGTTTCCACAAGATTTTATGGGATAGTACAGATGTTAGAAGAAATTTAAGATTCGTTAGAAAGATAAAACGAATTTCGGATTATCAGACAACCCACTCATATGCATTGAAAAGAAATAGACCCATCTAATGCATAAGGCACACCTGGTAGTAGATTTATCAGACAGAGTGTAAGGAATGAAACTTGAGCAAAAACAATATGAGGACCTTTTTAAGAAATGGGCTGGCAGTATTCCATTAGTATAGTAGGCATTTACAGCTAATTGCTTGCAGGGGTCTCAAGGGTATTCTCAAAAATTCTCTAAAAAGCGACCAGCTGAACAACCGCAGTTTACAACCCCATTGTCTACTAACGGCTCGTTCCATTTCCAGATACTTCTCCACTTTTCCTTCCAACATTATATTCTTTAAAGTTGCCCTCTTTTCGGATGGGTTGGAGGTTAGTAATGATGCTAAAAATATACCGTTCTTTCCTGATTTGACGTTTCACATCTTGGCTTCGAGCTTTTTCTGGCGGTCTTTAAAATATGATGAATAAACCCAAAAAGCTTACAAAAATTGGCTGCTTTTGCGCGAAAGTGCCGGAAGATTCCACACAATTCCCGAAATTCCGCCATCTATAAAATAGCCCAGAATTTTTTATGCGAAAAGAAACAAAAGAAACAAAGAGTACAACCCTTTGATATCCCTTTCCTCTCTATTTTGAATTATTTTCTTTATAGAATCCACACAAAACAATGTATTTTGAATATTCTCCCGTAGCCCCTGTGCTAGTTCAACCTCGGTCTCGTTACATCCAAAGAACTTTGACCTTGGACGACTACCTGCAATTACAAGCTTTACTGCGCCATGAAGAAGCAGAGCGAGAACGGCAACTTCGAGAACAAGCAGCCATGGAACAAGCTCGCCAAGAGCGTTTACGCCTTCAACAAGCAATGAATAACCTTCGTCTGTTAACAAGCCACTATCGTCGAGAACGAGCTCGAGAAATTGAACGTTGCTTAGCTGAACGACGTCGTCGGGAACATCAGCAATCCATTTTACGAGCGATCCAGCAAAAGGAAGAAGAGCGCGAACGCATGTATCGTCAATACTTGGCCGCTGCTATTGAACGAAAACGAATTGATGATTTGTACCATCAGTATTTGAAAGCTCGTGAGCAAGAAGAACAGCAACCACCGTCGACGGCCAACTCTGCATGGGTTCAGTACCCTGAAGAAGAAGAAGAAGAAGAAGAAGAATCTGGACCCGACACTGCGGATGGCTTCGATGACTACCACGCGCAAAAGCTTGCTTCCCTGGTCAATCTCATTTTTGGGCAGCAGCAAGAGGATGAACACGAGGAATCCCCGGTCCAGCAAAAACAAGAGTCTCAGAGAGCCACCAAGGACGATGACTATCGAGACAACTGGGATGACCTTATGCGTTACGTTGCCGAAGATGATAAGCATACCAAATTGCTCGATGAATCCAAGGCCGTTCCGTCGACAGTCGAAAAAGCCAGGGAATCTCAAGCTCCTGTTGCGCTCAAACAAGTAAACCACTCGGAAACCCAACCTGCTACCGACGAGTCTGCCGCTGACATGGATTCTGATACCGAGAGCCAAAAGAGTGGCAGCAGCACTGACAGCGTTGCCGAAGATTACTTGCCTCTAGACAAGCACATATTGACGGTCAAGGATTTGGTGGATCATCTGGCGACCATCCCCCCCAAAGAACCGTCGCCTCCTCAACCGGTATCTGATGAAGAATACGAGCCCACCCCTGAACAAGATGCGGTTATGGACGATCACTTGAACATGGAGGAACCCCACGAGGATATTGCAATGAAGGAGCAGTCGGATGTACCGCCGACGGTGAACGATCCAGTGAAACAAGCCAAGAAAGATACCCTTCTCCAGCTTGAAGCTCAACTTCGCATGATTCAAGAACAACATGAAGCTACTGTTCTTGGTTCGCAACTGGAATTCCAGCAAACCGAGCCCAACAAGTTGGTTTTGACGGCTTCGACTAGCAACAATCGCGAGTTCTTGGGTTATGAAGATGAAATTGTCCGGGTCATGCTAAAGTTGGATACGGTCGAATCCGATGGTGATGAAGAAATCCGTCAAGAACGCAAGTCTTTGGTCAAAAGGGCGGAATCCCTCTTGGAAAAACTCGACGAGCACAAGCAGAGTGAATGGCAAAGAGCCAAGAATTTGGAACATTCACGGAAACGGAAGAACAAGAATAAGCACAAAAAGCGAAATAAGCACAAGCAGAAACATCATCATGTCCATCTCATGCAGCTCGCGTAATTTTTCATCTTCTCCTCTTTTCTCAACGTCCTTTTTTTTCATAGATCCCTGTACACTTTTACCCTCTTTTTTTGTATATTTATCCATCCTGTATCATAAAATTCGGTCATAAAAAAATACATTTTTCATTTTCGCATTAAATGATGTGTATAATATCAGTCGGAAATAGTATCATGCTCTCTAAGCGACGAAATCCTTTGCTCTTTCGAATTTTATTTCAATGTGAAGAAGCCTCTAGAACACAGGATATTAGTTTACTGTTCATCAAAAGGCACGAATGTGCTTGCTTTACAGATTTGCAGCGGTTTCTTTCATATGCGTTCTTAGAGTGCGAGATTCCAGTTGTGATTGTCGGGGGCTCTTTCTTTCATTGGGGGGTCTGCTTGTGCCTTGTGAGGTATGTCGATGGCTCTTTCTCAAGATGCACGAGTTTGTTGAGATATGTCCCAAAATATTGATGTTTTAAATACCGTAACCGATCAGATGAAAAATCAAGACTCTATGTCATCGGTGCGCGATGCATGAGTTTTGCTGATGAAATATCATTCGATGACGATGTAATTATAAAGTAGCTCTGTTAGGGTCGAATGGACAGTACGTCGGGAATCATGAAATTCGTGCAATTTGTTTCAAAGATGTTGCTTTCAATTGTATGTCTGCGTCAATTGAAAATGGAATATTGTAAGGAAAACGGAGATGGAACTAGGATGAAAGAGGTAATGAATGATAAAAAGCAACAATACCTGCTCTGCTGTTGGCCTCGGGTCTTGTTGAAAAAGCAATTTATATTGATTTTCGATAGATATACAAGGGAAGAATCGTCTGCTGCTGCGAGCAGTAATTGATCGCAATACAGGTTCGCACTGGTCGGATGACAGAACCCTTATCGCTTGATACCTCGAAATAAATTATTTTTATTTTACAAAAATAGAGAAACTTTTAAGGGAAACGTGGTGTGTGTGCATCTATAAGATCTTCCAAGGTGATAATGTTCAACTTATACTTCGCCAGCGGCCTGCTTTGCTTTGTATTCGTCGGATTGACGATAGCTAAGGAGATTTCGTCAATTTTATCTGAGATTCCAAGCCACTCTTAAAATTCAACTTACTGCAAGATTCTGGCAACTTGGGTGATACCAGTGGCCGCCACGAACACATTCACAGTGAAAAGAGTCCAGTTCTTCGGAATGATAACAGTCGAATAACGGGTCCAAATGAGACCAGTGGCCATCAAAGCTATTACCGACTCCCATCAGTACCTCATGTCTTCAGTGCATTTTTTTTCAAGTGCAAAACTTACAAGCATTCTGTCCCAAGCTCAACTTATCAGCAGGACGTTGAAGATCACCGATACCGGCAATGACAAGTGCCTAATGAAAGAAGATTTGATTTGAGACATCGGCGTCAGGTTGCGAATTAAATTCCAAGACATACCCATTTCATGGCAGGGGCCCAAAAGTGGACCGTCTTGGGACCTGCAGGCGAATTAATGAATTTCGAGAAAGCAGACTGAGATGCAGCAGAGGCAGCCATTAGAGTTGAATAAAAGAGGTATAAAAAGACAGTGAAAGATATAGTCGGGAAACTTTAGAGTATAAAAAAATAAAACACACCCGTGTGTAACCAAATTAACCCCATATGGGAACGGCAAAACTGATTAACATGAACTGACGAATCAGATCAAAGTATTCGGTCTGTCCCTGAGATAACGACTCTGTTTTACTTGTCTAGTGCATACTTCATACATTGACAACAGCAGTATATATATAGCGTCTATAAAACCAATGCATCATCGCTTGATGATAACTATCCAAGGTCAAGCGATACTCCAAAAAGTCGACATCCATGGTTATTTTGGAGGCGGGGTAGTTCCATCTGATTGGATCAATGAAACGTCACTTTGGTTTGAGCAAACCATTCTCCGAAATATGTACCAATGCAACCACAAGTGCATTGTTTCAGAGTAATGAACTCAACTGCAACTGGGGATTCTTAAACGAGGACACAAGGTTAGCTTTGTTTTAGGTATCCATCACATAAAAAGCCTTTGGTCTGATACTCAAGGCCAAAGCCATGTTCATGGACGAACTAAACGATGGAAATTATCATAGGACATTTTTATATACAGGATAAGCAAAAAAGATTTTGAACAGGAGGTATGCAATCTAGTACAAGTGTTCGCTTTTCTTTATTCACCTAATATATTACAAGGAGGGATATACAATAAGGTGAGCATTTAAAAAAGTGACTAGCAATGAGCAGCAAATGCATGGGATATGCTCAGCATAGTATTGGCTGCTTCATGACGTTGATGTTCTTGATCGAGAGGAATGACTGGTAAGTGGTGCGGTTGGTATATGGGTGCTGGGTTCAAGGGAATAGGCGCTGGTAATTCTCGCGATACTCTGTCGTCCAATACGTCTGCCATGATGGCTCTTAATGGGGGAAGACGTTCACCCCAATGCTTTTCATGGGTAGTAACTTGATGGATATCAGCCAGCATGGGAGGTGGGGTGCACGGGCGTTGTTTCATCGGTAATCGTAATGGTTCTGAATACATGTGGTAATCTCTTAAGCTGGTTGAAGGAGGCTGTACGGTAGCGATTGGCATAGATGGCGGAGACGGTGTGTATGAAGGATGGTAAGATGAAGGCATATAAGGGACGGAGGAAGTCGGTGGATAAACAGGTTTACTTGTTTCTACGTGCGTATAGGGAGGCGCTGGCCATGAACTTGACGGTGCGGATGACGACGTTGTGTATCTTTGCTCGTGCTGATTAGACCAGGGAGGAATTAAGGTTGCATCTTGTGTCCACGTTGAGTATCGACGAGACGAGGGCGTGGGTGCATCATACAATGGCTCAGAAAAGGAGGCTATCTGATCGGAATGATATACTTCTCTTGAAGGACTGCATATTGAGGAGGGCGGTGAAGGGGGATGGTGATGATGGCAACGGAACTTGTTGGTGAGGGTCTTGTAGTTGGCTGGCGTGGGTTCGGGGGTGGTCATGGCAGTGTACGGTTTATTATTAGCATCGAGAGATGATGATGATTTGTGCGACTTGTACTGCAGATACTGTGCTTCGGTAGGTCCAGAATGGACGGTGCTTGTGGAAGAAGGATGACGATTGTGGCGTTTATATGAACGATCAGGATCATCATTCATTGAATGGCTTGCATGTTGTGAGTCTGTTTTACGTTTGCGACCAGAATTGGATTGCAATCGATGTTCCTTCCGGATACGCATTTTTACGCCCTGGTCTGAGAAAGTGCGTGATAGAAAGGTGGCTTCAAATGGGCCGGGAAACCGTTTGGGAACGTAAACTGTGAAAACATCGGATTGCATCGTTCGGCGATTTTGTACAACATCACTAATGATCTAAGTTCAGCTACTTGGATGGGTTCGCCTTTACGTTGAATGTAGCGGCTGGAACACTTACTCAACGATTTCAAACAGACTAAATTGAAGCTTATATTGACCGTCTTTTTTTACAGCAAGATCTCCGAAAACAAAAAAGCCGCCATCTACAAATAAGTATAGGTTAGAAAAAAAAATAAAGGATGTTTTTTTCAGAAGCCGAATTGGGAGCATAAACACATACCTGTGTTGTCAATATCGCGTAGTCTGTATAAAGAAGAAACGGTGGTTCCCGAAAGATATTCATGTGCTGGTAAAATCGCGTTGCTAGGATCATCTGCCGCAATCAGGTTAGCGACCATAAAATAAAAGGGCGTTTGAAGATATTTCCTTGAGAACAAAGAATAATGACATCAGTACATCGATCCTGATTTATTCCAGTTGGCAAAAAAACAAAACTCGACGTACTTGATTTCTTCGGCCGAACAGTCCAGCCATTGCATTTGAAGAATAGGTGGAGGCTCAATAGGACGTCGATCTGTTGGAGGAGAAAAAGAATTAAATAAATTTTTTTGATACTCGATGAACGAGAGGAGTTGGTTCGTCATGGGACGTATTCGTACCTCGTTCGTTGACAACGCTCATTTTGGCACATTGGGGTTGTTGACGTATAACAATATCATAGTTTCTAACCGATATTCAAAAGGTGAGTTTTTCGTCCTTGTCTTTTCTGTTTGCCAAAACTTTCATCTATGTAGTCAGAGGTGGGTAGTTCTGTTTTACCGTACCTTTCTTCTGCAATATCGTTCAACGAGCTAGAAATGAAACGATAGGTACACGCGTTGGAACTCGCGCTGGTCGATTTACTAGTCATAATAATGAATGCAGCAAGCAAGCATAAAAAGGATTCGAGGGAAAAGATGGGATGAAAATCGAAACATAAAACGCTTAAAAAAAAAGAGACATAGGGAAAACTTTTGGCGGGAAAGAGAATTCCCGTAACGTCAAAAAGAACTATTTTGGGTAAAATATTCGCAGAGTTCAAAGCCAGCCATTTCTGACACTAAACCGGAACCTTACAATTGTCCAAAATGAATAAATTCACTCAAAACGGCAATGCCAAGACATTTCCGGGATCTCAGCACCCCAGTGATACCGAGCATTTGCATCACACACGTGTTACGTACGCAATATACATTTGCTTATTTCGACAACCTCCATTATGTTATATGATCATCCTCCGCCTGCTGCCATAATCAACCGTAACATGAGCTTGATATAAAAGCCGACCCATCCATCATCCTATTCTGGGATAAAGTTGACCCATTCCGCCAAATGCTGGAAATATTATACGCGGTGGACCCTAGAAAAGATTTTTCCTCAAGTCGCATGATGTACTTTTAGTATTTTCTGAATCCCATATTCACCCCCAAAATTTTTTGAGTCTTCTTCGTTACGCCATTGCACGCTTTCTTTGAACCATGCTATCGTCCAATTGCAACAGAATAGATTGACAGTCGGTATACGGCTAGTTGTCTCCACGTTATGCAAACAAGTTGAGAACCATACTTGTCCCAATCGTACAATTGCTGCTAAAAACAAAAAATAAATAAATATAATGCGTTCCTCATTTCGGTGCTTTCTGCAAATCGTGTTGAACGACTTAAAGAACGAGACGATGTGCCACAAATGCAATGAATTGAAGCTAACTAAGCTTAAGCTTGACACTCCAATGTGGGAGCTATAATGCTATCTCCTCAATGTCATTGACAGGTTTCAGAATAATCAAAGTAAAAGGATGTTGCCATGCCCAGGGATTCCAGGCCCTTTTTGTTTTTGATGAGTCTTTTTCATTGGAAAGCCCGTTATTAGGTTTCAGATATTGGTTTTTATTGGTATATTTATACGGTAGGTCAATGTGATTTTAATTACTTTCCTTCTATGGAGATCTCAACACAATCAGATTATGGATCGGAGCTCCCTGTAGCTTCAAAACCATGGTGGCACGAGAGTCGCTGATTGGCACATGAGATGGCTTAATTAAGTCGACGCTGATGATGCTGGCTAGCGATTTAACCAAATGCAAACCCTCCTTTGTCGTCATGGTTATGCTGGGAATCACCGTTTTTTCCACAGGCGGGAGATCGGGTTCTGTTATCGCCAACGCTCGAAATGATGTGTCACCGCCTTCGTTATTTATAAAAATTATCGCTTTCGCTCCTGCTTCTTGCGCATGGACCGCCTTTCGATAAAATGTGCATTCTCCTCGGCTGATCACTAGTATCTTGCCATCCATCTCTTGTGCATTGCTTTTGGAATATGGATCACAACCAAAAAAGCGACCATCATTCGGAAACGCTATCACACCCAGACCCGTAATAGACGTTGGCCAGTAACCAAACTGAGATTGCACACCGTGATACGATGTTGAGTGGGTTTTGCTATGCACCCGAATCTCAATATCGCCTTCCATCAATGGGTATACATGATGATCATCAGTGATGTCCAAGTTATCCAGTTCCAACACATTCCCTTGAGTAAATGGCAGAATGGCATCCATGGTGACCATGAGCACATCATTTTCTTGGAATCTATAAAGTGTTTTGAAGTATTAACGAGTTGCTGGATAAATCGATGACTTTATGTCATAAACATCTCAAAAATTACCTTATATCTGGATGGACTGAAAGATGAAAACCATGATTGTATTTTGTAAGTGGAGATGTAAAAGAATGATAGAGCGCAAATCATGAGTACATAAAGATACAGCGTTCCAATTTCTTGTTAAAAAGATAATACAAGGCAAAAAAAAAAAGCAACATTGAAAGAGGGTATACAAAACGGTATGAAAAAGAAAAGGGGGGCAATGTTCAGAAAGAAATCAAGTGGGGTAATGAAAACACGTACAACGTTACATACTCGTGTGTGAGTATATATGACATGAAAAGTATAAAATGGAAGGGAAAGGATAAGAATGAAGAGAAAAAAAGTGTGGTAAACTAACCTCTAGTGATCAGATAACCTCCACCTTCACTTTTTGGTCGCTTGACGAGTTCCATTTTCAAACCTGATAACGATCGTGTCAAAAAACCTCCCACAAGTTCGACAAGCCGCGGAGACCGTAGACGATCTTTTGACCTTGTGTCTTCACCAAAGGTCAATTCGTACAAATGGGTCCTAAGGTTAACCGCCTCACAATAGCCATTGGGCACTGCAACACGTATGCTACTCTCTGCGTTACCGACCAACTCTGAAGCATAGTCTGTCTGCGGTTGATAGGGTACGGATGTCAAATCGAATGATTGAGGTTGGAGTAGGTACGACGTTGAATAGTTGGTGTGAGGTCGGTAAGGGGAACATGTTGAACTGGCTGCGTCCAAAGGATCTTCTTCCTCAGGATACGTTGGCGACAGATATTGTTTTGATAATGGCAAAATATGGCCCTCTAAAGAACATTGTCATATCAATTAGGACAAGACAGACAACAACAAAAAAAAAAAAAAAAAAAAAAAATCCATCTCATCATCTTTTATAACTTACCGGTAGTGAACACAAAGTTGGAATCAACCTTATTGATTGGATGATCTGTATTCGCCCGAGTTGCGTTAAGTCACAATGCTTTTGTGTGCATGCATTCAACGAAACGTACCTGTGTCAAAAAGCAGATAAAGATATTTGAGCGTTTCACTTAACAAAAAGCTTTCCATCCGATCTTCCAAACGTCCTGTTCGTACGTCGCCCACCGTAGCAAAACCGCAGGGTAGTCGAGTTCGGTTATTCAGATCTTGCACAATCATTTCTCCAACGTGTAAATAAAACGGGTCCTTCGTAGCTTGATACAGGTAATAGGTGGATTCGACAAATTCGGGCCGAAGAGGATAAAATCCAATATCGACCACCTTTTGATAAAAATCGAACCGTTCCGGCAGGGCATGGTATCGACGCCAAATGTTGTAATGGATCAGATGCCCTTTGATAGCCGCATCCAGATCACCATACAGTACTTGCATACCAGGCATGAACGAACTGAGGCTATCGATCCATGTCGACATGAGGGTACCGGAGCTCATGTGAACGTTGCGGTAAAGATACCCCGTGGAATCGCGGACATGACGCATAAGTCCATCGTAAGCTGCTTCGAACATATCAAGGTATTCGTGCTCCCCGAATAGAACATAACTTTTCAAGAGGTATTCGAAAAACGAGTCGATACCCGCCCCGGTGGATGATGCCGTATGAATCCATTGTCCCGTCTGAATATTGATCACGTTCCCCAACAAATTCAGTTTGGACCGTCGGTTCCAAATCGCCATCAAAGCGCGCTTGGCTAATGTCTAAATCCACCATCAATACTGATGCAACTTAGTCCAATTTTTTTCTTTAACAATCTTACCTCATATCGAGGATCACCCGTTAATCGACTTAGGACGCCAAACTCCAAAATGAGACTCCCGGCACCAGCAGTACATGTCTCGACCGTTTCTGTCGGAGGTACACCATGTCGAAGATTGACCTAACACCATCATGTGTGAGCATGACTTTTTTTGAACAACGAAAAATTAGGACTCCATAGCGTATAGAATAACATACTCGAGGGTAAGGAATGCCAGTATTCGTCGCTTGGAAAGCTGGAACAAGGCGATCGGCGAGATCAATAGCTAGTCGCAGCAAACCGCCTTTGTAATTTTTCAACGAATATCCTAACGATGGATCGGTCGCTAGAATATGGGCTGAGAGCTACAATGAGATACCACGATCGTGTTCAATAACGGCTTCTCTTTCAATGGCAACTGCCCTGTCCACTTACCAATCCGCCAAGCGCACGGATATTTAGCTCAAATACTTGGACCTTATTATCTTGATCGAACGATACATGCTCAAGGACAAGGTTCACCGCTTTCTCAAATTCTTCTTTTGGTCCCAGAATCTACACACCGTCTTAGATTGTGCCATTCATCATCGAGAACATCTTTGTGCAAAAACCATTACCGCCAAAGTATCCAAGGTATCTACTAGGGTGAGGGAATAATCGCCCAGGACATCATTTACATTGATATTATCTCTGACAGAGTTCTTTGAGCCTAAATGTTCAGATAGTATAACACTTGATGCTTCACTTACGGATTGGCTTTATCACTTCCTCTTCCAGTACACTTGATGGGATTGAGCTTACGGTTTCCATTATGTTGTTAATAAGTGATTACAGTCTACTATTTTGTCCCTTGAGAAATACTCACTTCATCGTAAGGAAAAGCATGCAACAAATAGTTATCCCAGCCGTGAAAAAACATTTCCTGCGTAACCATCATTAATTGATGATTGATATTTTTCTAGATACACTCACGAATTTTACCTTTGTTTGATCTCTATCGAATACCCGCGTGAACAAAAAAAAAAAAGGTGTGTTAATATAATAAATAGGTGTTACACCCTCACAAACCGTGTTCAAGCATCTTACCTTAGTTCAAGCCTTCGCTTTTCCATCATGAAGGCCATTGTCATGTGGCAAAAGATGAGGCAGCAGAATATTCTCATCATCATTGTAGGCATTGGCGAAGAACTGTTGTGAAAAAAGAGTCGATGTCGTGGACGACCATTCAGACTTGCCGTCATCAAGATGCTGGACCGCGGAAAGAGAGCACTCCACTGTATTGTAATAAACGTATATCAGGTTATCAGGTTTTAGGGCCGCTTTCTTTCCCTTTGTGACAATCTCATTTGACTGCTTTTTGTAATCAATCGAACAATCAAAAAAGAGCATTTGGGCACTAGAAAATTTTTGACAACCGGTTATGCAAGCTATATTTTTCATAACCCTTGAAACTCTATTCCATGACACTTTCTGTAACCTGAAAAACCAGAGAGAGAGGCAAGAGAAACGATAAAACGCACACTTATATAGTCCGCTGTGAATTGCACGCCCGACGTGTGGCATGCTTCTCATATCTGAACTCTGTTCAAATTAAGATTATATTATTCTGGTTCCGTATTACAACTAGATTCTACGATAACTAAAGCACTAGCATCGCCAGCATTACAGGAAGGAGATAAACAATTCGGGGGAACTCTATGACGGAAGCAGATGAATGTCTTGAGTTATCTGAGTGGGAAGGTCGATAGTTTGATGAGGACATGTGATTATCGTCGTTATGAGACGAACGGTCGTCGTGATGCTCAGAGTATACACTCTCTGGGAAATCGGCTGAGGCATCGGGTGTCTCTGGCACTGGAGAATCACGGCGAGCAAGGGCAAAACGACGTTTCGATGGAGAAGCTGCTGGTTCGCCTTTGGAAAGATTATCTCCGTAACCAACACACACGGCCACTGGTTGACCTGTAGTAGGATCCGTGATTATCATGCAGTCGCAATTTGGCGGACAATCAGGAAAATCCATGTCTTTGCCACTAGGGAGTCCGGGCCTTTGTTGATACGAAAGGTTGACAAAGACTGCAAGGAAGCAGAAAAGTAATGAAGCGTATTGGGTAGGATGCATAATATGCAGGATAGAGGTGATTGTTTACAAACATTTCCCTTCATTTCGAAGCTTTTATATATATGTTTGCAGGAACATGCATAAATCATCGTGCTGCTGCCGTTTTCATCATTGCACAGCATGACGTGACACAAGATACTTTTTTTTTGCACTTTGGCTGTATGTTTTGACCTCTTGGGTCTTTTTCTGGAAAAGCCGTGTAACGGACATACTGTAAGCATCACGCAAACCCAAGAATCGGTATAATAGCTTTTTTCTATTTGATATGGAAGTTACAATCACTTTTCTTTATCCCCAAACATCTTCGTTGTAGCGGTTCTCGTCCATGAGTCGTTGCAAGTATTGGTCGGCTTCTTCGTCGGTTTCGACCGTCGCGAAGCTTTTGGACAGGGTGCAAAAGGTAGAACGAACATCCCGACTCAGGGCACCGCTGCCACAAACATATACTGATGCAGGTGTCTGCATAGCGTCATTGGGCACCAATAACCGCCAGACATCGGCCGCCTTGGCTAGAATTTGATGCTGGACATACTTGCGTGGAGGTGTCGGCAATGCGCGTGAAAATGCATTGTGAATCGTGACAACCCCCTCCTTGGCCCACTGCTCCAATTCTTGGCGATAAATGTAGTCCTGATCAGCCCTTCGGCAACCAAAGAAAAGTAAACATTCACCAACATCTTGACCCTGCTTCCGCTGGTAAGCCCGCTCTTGCAGGAAACCTCGGAACGGTGATAACCCGGTGCCAGCTGCAATCATGATCAAGGGTGTCCGGATATCGGCCGGTAATGCAAAGGAACTCTTGGATGATTTGAATTGTGCTCGGAAAACAGGTGCATGTTCACCCCCTTGGTCGGTTTGCATGCGAGCCAGGAACGACGAAGCGAGACCAGGATAGTGTTTGCCATGGACCACGTCATCTACCACACCCACCGTAAGATGGGCTTTGTCAGGATGTTCCAAGGGAGAACAGGCAATTGAGTAACGGCGCGGTTGAATGACGCCAACCGCCGCCAGCAATTGACCGAAATCCAACTGTTTCACCTGAGGATACGCTTTTTGTAAATCGAGCAAGGTTCGATGCTGATTGATAAATTCGGGATATCGGTCCACGTTATTGGCGTCTGGCATGGTCAAACGATCAAATACATCCGCAGTCTCTGGCGCTGCTTTACGTAATTGCGAAGCAAAATGACCCAGGAGACGACGTGACGGAGGCGACGATAAATCGGCATAATAAGTCAATGCGTTGCGTACGGTACAAGGACCTTTGATGGCCGCGGCCATGGATCGGGGAGAAACGTATTCGTAAGTTTCCGGATCGACCTCAAAGACCGAATCCAGCACAAGTCCAAACCCAAGAGCAATGGCTTCCACGGTCTCGGCACTATTTTGCGGCATCACTTCCAGATGATCGCCGGCTTGGTACGGCCGACCTTCATGCAACGGCGTTAATGATGACACATCCAATTCGATATGACGCGTGCTGCGCTTGTTGTGTTCGTCTTGATGCTGCAGTTCGATATTGGCCAGCACCTTTACATTATGCTCTCCGTTCATGTTGTGACCGGCAATGGACCATTTTTCCTTGTCGCTCGGGGCAATGTAGTGAATTTTGGCGGGCAAGCGATCTCCAGGTTTTCCACTAGCCGAGGGGACAACGGAGGATCCTTGCGTAATAGCAAGTCCGAAATAGCTCAAAGCATGTGTCCAGAAATGAGCACACCAATCGTTGAATTCGGCATCCATGTCTTCGTCCGCATTACCCTGACCTGCTGTGAAGAACCGCTCGGCGCCAAGGTCTTCCAGGTAAGCATCAATCTTCATCGGATAGCGTTGATAGGTACGCCACTGTTTATTGCCGAGACCAAAAACGGCATACTTGATCCCATTCATTAATGTCGAGTTACCCGTCTCTTTGGCCTTGTCCAGGAACTTGTCAAAGTGCTCACCGGAATCGGGGGGTTGACCGTTGTAGGTGGCCGTGCAAATGACGACAAGTTCGGTCGGCAACTTTGAATCACTCTGGCTGTTGTTCAGCTTGATGCTCTGCAAAGTATTCCATCGGTCCATTTCGCACATGGTAATGGTTGGGAATCCGAACCGTTTCGCTTGACCAGCCAGCTGCGAAGCATAATCCTGAGCCGTACCGGTCTGTGTGCCGAAGAGGAAAGTGATCGGCGGTAACTCGGTAGATCCCATTTTCGTAGGCTCGGCCAATTCCGGCAAACCTTTTTCAGGTGATTTCTTTGAATTGGCCTTCATATTGGCTGCTTTGCTTGACACTTCGGGTAGATCGGTACGGGGATGGATGGTCATGAACAAATCCAAAGGCTTTGTAGTGGCTTGCTTGGGATCATATCTCACAGGTGGACCGTCTGTTACAGCCGATACATCGTCAGCTGACTGATTCCAAATCCAACAGTTCTTTCACACTTACCGTATTTGAACTTGAATTTGTGCAAAAACATGGATAACACGGTTTTAGCCTCTTGGAGAGCAAATGCCATGCCAATACATGCGCGAGGGCCTGTGCTGAAGGGTAACCACGCAAAACGGGAACGCTTTTGTTCTTCTTCGGGGGAGAATCGATTCGGATCGTAACGTTCAGGATCAGGGTAGATCTTATCGTTGTAGTGCATTGAATACAGATTGACGCTCACGGCTGATCCGGCCTTAATACGATAACCGCCAGGTACGATACAGTCCTTCTGGCAATACTTGTTCAAGTTTCTCACGGGTGGATGCATACGTAACGTTTCCTTTAAACACTGATGCAGATATTTGAGGCTGCTGATCTGTTCCGAGGTCGGCATAGTATCGTGGCGGATCCCGGAATCGACAATTTCCTGAAGTACTTTAGCTTCAATCTCTGGGTTGCGAGCAAACTCATATAATGTCCATGCCAAAGTATTGGCTGTTGTGTCATGACCGGCAATCAAAAACGTCACTACTTGATCGCGGATATTTTCATCCGATAGACCGTGATCATTATCGTCTCGTGCATTCAGCATGAAACCTAAAAGATCTTTGTGCATATCGTTGGCATCGCTACTCTTCTTGCGCTCTTGAATGACTTCCGCAACCACGTCGCGCATCAACTGCACCGATTGGTCATAACGTCGGTTGGCCTCGATAGGCAATAATTTCATGAATTGGGCCTGCTGAAATCGGGTGATACTGTGCTTAAGACAGTAACTCATGGCTTGTATAAATGGATGGGCAGGAGCATCGCGATTCTCCAGTAGATTAAACGAGTAACCAAACCCTATACGGCCGATGGTTTCAAAGGTGAGATTGGTGGCCCAGTCCAAGATCTCGACTTTTTCTTCTGGTGAATATTGTTCAAGAATCCCAATGGTTTGCTCTGTAATTTTTCCCATTTCGTGTTGATAAGCCTGGCAACAAATATAAACCAAAATTACACGTGAATATGGGGTGGTCCCTTCTTTAGTCCCTTTTTTGTGGAAGTAACTGACGGATTTTTACCTTGATTGCGCGCGGGCTGAATGCCGGCATCAAAAGCTTATGTGCAAGAACCCAATCCTCATCGTCTGTGTCGGTGGTGAAAAGACCTTGTCCAGCGAATTCCTTGATTTCCACCAACGCGCTTGTGATTTTCTTTGTAAAGTATTCTGATTCCTTGACTACCAGCTCGACGATGGCGGGATCATTGACGCCAATCACTCGTTTTCCAATGATGCTGACATCAACTATGGGACCATAGGTCTTGAAGAGGCGCATCCAGCCGGCCGTGCTACATATAGGGAAAGTGCATGAGTTTCCCCAGTCGATGAACAAAGCGCGACGCAAATTACTCTTTCGACTTACAAATCAGGAGCCAAATCGTAAAGATTACCGACATACGGTAACTTGCGTGGTCCGGGAATGACATCCTTGATCTGTTCTTTCAAAGATAGGTAGACGACTTGTTGACTGCGGACGGCGTCGATTTCCGTTAAACGATTGCCGCAAGCGTCTTCCAGGGTAATATCGGCAAGAGGAGCCGAAGTAGCGAGTTTTTCGGCGGCCAAACTTTTCACAGTATCGATGCTGGCACCATTACCCACTTGTATAATATGACCTTCTTCGGCGACGTTTGATGCATTTTTCAATGCGACGATTAATGGTATTGATTGGGCCATAATATTTAGAGAAGAAGAAAAAAATGTATGTGAAACCGTTGTTGCAGGATCATAAACTTGTTCTCTTTTATTCGATTTTCAACTGCCGAACCCCCGAGCAACCTGGATGATCGGTTTTGCCATAGGGCTGCGGAGAAGTGAGAAAAGGCACACTTTCATCCGCCACACCGTCCGTCCCAAAACTGCCACTATTATGCTTACCAGAACAGAACTATACTTTAGCAAATTGCAATCTATAATCAAGCTGCTACACATTAAGACATTGGTGATCGTTCACCTCACATTGCCTTCATCGAATAAGGCCCACAAGTATCTCTGCTGACAAAAATAATTGTCGGGTATTGAATTAGATACTTTCTGGAGGGTCCACTTGAACATGAGGTCAGTGACACAGGAGTGATACAGACGCTTTTTGTTGCCATATCAGTGAGATCGTTGAACCCCGGATCAAAAAATTACTCATAGTGCTGTTTCGACATTTTATCGACACTTTGAATGAGTCAAACTATTCTCTTAAAGAGGATGGGCCAGTTTATTTATACGGCTGGGATGCAAATGGACAAAAGAATCCGGCCGTTTGATATCATGATCAAACCAGCACCTGTTTGCATTTTACGGTTAAAAATTTTAAAGAAATACAAGCAAGGAATACATGGCAGAAGATTCCGACTAGACTATTATCTATCCTTCTTTCTGTACATTCACTATCATGTCAGCGCCAATCATTCTTGGCTGGGTAACTTTCCACGTGGATTTGTCACACATAACCCGCTTTTTAAAGTTTCCAGCTTTTTTGTGTTTTTAAAAATTGCAACCCCCATGTGATGATGGTTGGCAACGACAGAATTATAATCGAAGCATTGTCCTCTTTTATGGTATCACGATAGCCAGTGACTAGCGGCAACAGGCAATGACTGGTCCAGGTAATGGTCACACTGCCGTGTTCCCTGTTATTGCAGACCCATTGCAGTATCGTACGATCCTTTTTGTGTACATTATTGAAGGGATCATTTTTTAAGAGTATTCTTGAGGGCGAGTTGTTGTGAATTACTCAACTAACATCGCTGTGCTCAAGAATCACCACCTTGTCGCACAATTTCTGCTACTTCCAGCATGTCTCTTGTAGAATGACTTTTTTTCTCAGCACACATGGAATCACTTATCACCCTCTACAGCAACTTGTCTCTTCGTTTGCGATGAGACATCTCAATAAATGGCTGAAGTAAAAGAAGACTCTTATTGTATGCTCAATTCCTGTAGACCAGACGCTGTTCTAAAAGAGTTCGTGGAGAAACGGCCATTGAATACGAAGTCTCGGTGCGTACATTGGCATGTTCGCACGGTTCAAAGTAATCATTCTAACATAAATCTGATTCAATATGATAATATCAGATGTAACGACGGTTATGGATGACTGAAAAAAAAGTAGGAAATGAAGACAACGACAAATCAAAATATTTTAATCTTCTTCTCTATAATGAGAACAACCACGATCAGCACAGCTGACGAACACGGGTATCTATTTTTGTGGGAAAAAATAATCTATAATTTGATTGGAACTGCTTTCTTATCGTGTTGTCCAAGGTCACCCAGATCCCACTTGAAAACATTGCTCAAATTAGCCTCTGATCAAATGTTTATGAAAAAAACAACAGATTTATGAATACTTACGTTATCTTCAATGGTGCGCAGCAACGAATAGTGGTTGTATCGCTTATTGTCTTTCCGCTTGGAGGATGAGCGATGGAAATCGGGGCCGAACAATACTGTATAAACTTTGTTGTCATCGCTACCTCCATCGTCTTCATCAAAGGTGGCAACAAACATGGTGTTTTTGCTGAAAGCAGGATTATTGATGCGCTTCTGCAAAAACTTTTTAAACCATCGAGAAGCATAACTCATACTCGAATCATGGGCATCATTCATCAACTAGAAACGACAAAACAAATCAGCCAATCAGCGTCGGTGGTCAATGACCTCTTTTGTGTTACTTACGTCCGGTGTGTAGAACGCAAATTGAGGCACAGCATTGTTCGCGATATCTTTATCCAATTGCTTGCTATTGACGATCTTGGCACATCGCTTTTTGTTGCCCGAGATATTGGTGAAAGACATGAAAGGGTTATGTTTGCGTGCATAGTTTTTGATGTCGGTTTCCTTATTGCAATGCCCAGGATAGTCTTCTTGGTAGGTTGTCCACGAGATGTCCTTCTTCTCCAACAGATCGACAATCGTCTTTCGCTTGATATTAGACTCATCATCCTCATTGGTACCATCGGTTGAACCACTGATCATGGCGATCTATCAGCAGCCACAAAAAAAAAAGAGTTTTAATGGGACATTCTGTAGATTCTTGAAAAGCTTGTCTTGCTTACATAGTTGGGTTGCGACGGATGAGTTGTTGCAAGGTAGTTGGTCAGAGTGACACCGTTGTAGCGATCAGCGAGCGAGGACATGAATTTGTCTTTGGCGGCTGTTTTATAATCTTGATTTTCAAAAACCACAATAAACACTCTGTCGAAATGTTTCCCAGGAACAACGTCGGATGCAGCATGGGTGCCAGTCAATAGCATCATTATGCTTAGGAAGATCGTCAACGAGGAAGCCCAGAAACAGGAAATCATATTGATGAAAATGAGTTTTTGAGTACTAATAGCCTGCTATGAGTAAAGTACTGAACAGAGTCTGCCAGACGTTGTCCTTTTATACTTTGTGAACAATGACATTGGCGCAGGTACCCGGATTTGCTGTAGACCCTTGGATATAATGGATACAATGAAGCTTAAGGAGCTTTGAAAAAATAAATTGGACTGGTTACACGGCGATGGGTTGCTAAATTAGTTGCCACTGGATTAGACAACATTGCCAGGTTGGCAGTGACGGAGTTTTACGAGCGACTTGCCAAAAAGAGTGAATAAGGACATATTTCCCGGATGCCACTTCTGTCAAATTTACCTTATTTGATTCGTAATTTGATCCGAGGTCATATCATTCTACAACGGGGCGGGATCGGGCACCACCGTAAATGTCCACAATTAATTACATTCACTGCATGCATTTGATTCCAGTAATGATGATACTAGCTAAAGAAGGAAACATCATAATTATCGCCAGATTGACGCCCAGTATCCGTTCCTGAATCCTTGCTGCATAATACGGTATTCACAGTCCGGTAACCTGGCTGCACGGTCAATCAAGCAAACAAAAAGACACAAAGAAAGAATATAATGATGCACTATTCTTCACGACATATTATATTTCTGCAATTCTTGGAAGATTTGATCTAGTCGCATTTTCCGAAATTTTTTACCTTGAATGGTAATTTTTTTTCTGCAAAGGAGTTAATTTTCCTTCCTGAATGGGTCTCGGTCCCAGGCCCTTCCTATTTATCAACGATTTTCAGACACAGATAACTTTGTGCTTCAAGGCGAGAACCTGGCTTTGACAGAGCAGAAGCGATTTGCAACGGAAGACAAAGAAAAATGTACTAGTCTACAATGTCCTGCTGTGATGTTAAAGACAGATGAAATGTTTTTTACTAGGACATAAAGCACTGTACAACGAAGCGTTTTTGGGTGCTTCAGGGGGGGATATACGTTAATAAAATGTGGCAAAATGATACAGTCGCGCATCTAAACGGTATGACAAATAAGTAAAAGGGTCAAATCTACAGAGCAACCATTGATAAAAAAAATGAATCGATTCAAAAGGGATATCTAGTTTATGCAGCACCAGCAGCAACACCTAGTATATTTCTTCGTTGTTCTTGCCAGCCCACGGCTTGTGCACTACATCCACGTGGCCAACGTACGTTCTTTCCGTAGATTGCTTGCATTTCCTGCATGAACTCGCTAAAATAGTTCCATTGATTTTTCGCCTTTTGCGATTTCTCGAAACCGCCGCCAGGCCAGACCATTTTTGAGTGATCTTTGTGAATCATAAACACATGGTGCAGCACCATGAATCGATAGCCTTCAGCATTGAGTTGAAGTGCGTGTGATTGTTTATCACCGCCCTGGTTGCGAAATCGGACATCGTAAAGTGGTGAAGCTTTGGGAACAATGTAATACGGCTCCCACTGAGATTCAAAGCATACTTCGTATCCTGTGGTTGATTGTTTCATTGGTGAAGCCAACGCAATTTCTTTCGCCAAGGTAGGACCGTGGCCGGCCCCGGGATCCGTAATATAAGCTATATTCTGATCGACCAGCGAACGCAAATCGTTTATGGTGCGAGGGAATGGCAGATGACGGTATGATTCACGGATAGCATAACATGGCACGACAAGCGCAGTTTTCGAATCCATGGTCGGTAACAACTTTCTCACGTAGTTGTACAGATTTTCCGATGGTAAAAAGTCGGCGTCGAAAACAAAGATAAAACCGGTAGACGCCGCCGAAATGGCAAGGTTGCGCAAATGATTGATAGGGTACCGTAGTCGATCAAGGTTCGTAAAGTCGGGTTTGAGAAGTGTAAAACTAACACGAGAAAAAAGATCCCTATTTTCGACATTGGAGAAAAACGACTGTAACGTATCGATATCTTCCGGCTCCGTCAGGTAGCTAAGGTTAATGAGTTCATCGAAAGGATCAGTTTTTGGATCATGCGGACCTTTTGACTGCTTACTTACATTGCAATAGAGATAGGCCCTTCCCAAATCTTAATAACTTCCGCGAATACTGATAATCGATTAACAGAAAATTGAGATATTAAAGTGATATCGTCGGCGACAGACGATGGAATAGCGTGCGATATCACGGTTTCTTGATCTGTGGCAAAATCAGTGGCGCAAAAAGGACAAGTACAGAAAATAAAAGGTTTAATCCATTGTCACGAAAACGTCAGGTATCATCCAAATCGTTACCAGATGGTGTGTGTTTGAACTGGGACGCCAAAGCATAGATATCCGCTCGAAGATCCATTTCGATCAGGTTGCGGCACTGTTTTCCACCCAGACAATCCACTTGGTTTACCACCGTCATCCACTCCACATCATCCATCGCTAAACGAGGATCTTCGCTTTGCACCTTTATTCGTAAATCGCAACCGACATCGACATCAATCGTAGCAACATCACGATACAGGTTTTGTTCCGCCAACTCGGACCACGTGTAATGGCCTGGTGTCCATGTTGAACACTTTTGTGCAGGGTTACAAAGTCGGGCTTTACACAGTGAAAGCTCTGTGTTATATGTAGGCTGGTCACGCAATTGTCGATAAGATGCAGTGGAAGAAACCGAGCTTCGTAGTAGCATGCACACTAAGATAACACCGGCAAGGAGTAATATAATCCGCGGTGCGCGATCTAGTCGCGCTAGTTGTAGTCGGTCTGTAATGTGATTAGCGTGAAACGACTGACGGTAATGCTTTCGTTTCGTATATATGGGAGTCTTGTCCACCCCATTCCGGGATGGGCTGCCAAATAGCATATTTGAACAAGTGAAACTGCGTTTAAGAACCGAATCGTCGAGTGGAAAAACGACGGAATACAATCAGTGACCGCAAAACAAACTGTGCTTCAACTTGACGCTGATCCCGCTGATCTTCCATATTTTCGCGAATAATCACAAATCTCGTTGCCATGGTTTGCAAGGGCAGTTCTCGATAAACTATAGTTTGTCAGAGCGTGGTTATAATCATGTCTGCATCACCTGATATTACGAAACAAGCATACATGGAGCCGTACAGCCTTGCTACAAGCTGTGTCATAGGGTCATAAAAACGAATTTCTTTCATTGCCATCATTTATCGGTTGTCATGGAGATCTGATTTATGGCATCGAATGAAAACAATTCATGCCAAGTTTCCATGGTAATAGTCTGTATATGCCATTGTAACATCTGTTGGCAGTTCTGAATAAATATCCTCACTCTCAATCTAAAAACTGCTTGTTGGTATAATTTATGAACCTATTTTCTCGATTTGCTCGGTTATCTAATTAAATTAACAAAAACGCCATTGGAAATAAGACATCCGCGATTAATGGTTTACTCGGATTACTCACGATCGGAAGCAGACTTGAATAGATACGTTATCAGCTGCCGACTTGGGAAAAGTGCCATCAAAAATTTGTGTCCAATTGCGCATATGACCTATTGCCAATGGAAATATTGCACAATTGTAGAGTACAGGTAAACACTGCAGATTGGATTTGAGCACTGTGAAAAGCTTTTCAGTCATTTCCCGTTGCTGATGATGATGTACTTCACATAGATTGCTCTTGAGCACAGAGATAAAATGTATAGAGGTATCGGCAAATTTTCTGGGACAAATGAAACCACTGTTGCATCATTGCAGCGTCGTCGGTCAGTACGCGGTCTTTGAATGACTCTGGAAATCCCCCCCCCCATTATAAAATGTCGATAATTTGCACATCAGTGACTTGTCCCCATACCCTACTATTGATAACTGATAACTATGGATCCCGGAAAACCAAAACTCGAGAATTTGAACAAGGTTCCCAACTTGGTAAACGAAGATCCGAGCATGAGCACTCCAGAAAATACATCTTTCACCGACTCTCCGTGGAGCGATGTATCGTCTTCGTTGACAAAAGAAGACCAAGTTCGACCTATTGATCCAGCCATCAATGACGAGACATCCAACCCAATTAAAAAGGCCCAAGGGGATGTGGAAGATCCATCGCTAAGTAACTGGGACGCCGGAACCGGATATCAAGATACTGTTCATAAATAACATAAATAACATTTTCTCCTTCTCTTTCCTGTTTTCTCACATACAACCAACCACGTTGCCAACCGTTGTCGTTTTTGTTCTGGGGTTTCACGTGCATTAAATCCAACATGTATCCATGAAAATATAGTATGTACAAGTGCCTGTGTGCATAGCGTTATTGTGCAGGGAATGACCCTTTTGAGATGCAAAACTGTGGGGAGACGGGCATACTGCCTTTTGAAGGCACAAAGAATGAATCGAGAAATTCTATTGAATGTGCAGGATGCATCACTCTACAAAACAATGGGCAAACCAATTAATATATCCTTGCCTCCGTTTGGCATACACAGTTATCTAGCGTCACGATTGCCCTAAATTGGTTCCCAACCACCACGGTCATGATGCATTCACCAAACCCAGAAAATAAACAGTTCTTGATCACTTTTTGTACTAAACAAGTCAGCAGGATAGCGAATGAATGTCATTTTCACAGCCGGTGGGACCTTCTTCTTTCAATTGATTTCTCCTTTCTTCTTTTTTTGGTTAGCTATGATTACACGAAAAAAGGTTAATGGGTATACTGTACATGACGACGAAGAGAAAAAGATGAGGGAAGAAAAGGAGAAGTGAAAAGTAGACGAGGTCTAGCGAAAAAATATATGGTAACTGATGCAAGGGATATGAAGAAAACAGTATCTTTTTCTAGCGTTTGCGTGAAGCCAGGGTGGCGGAGGTATGATGATGGCGTTGCCCGCTACTGTCAAGACCGTCGTGACAGACCAGGATGGATTTTACCCAGGGTTCGTTGAGAACGTCTTGGGCGGATATTCGCGTCTCAGGGTGAGGATCAAGCATTTTGTAGATGAGTTGTTTGGCATTCATGGGAAACTTTTTGAAAAGCTCAAAAGTTCGACTGGGATACACGCGGACATAGGTGGCATAGGCAGTGTCGGATTTCTTGGCTTTATGCCAGGCGAGTCCACCGAGCCAGATACAATAGAGCACCACACCTGCAGACCATACATCAGCGGCCGCACCCGAATATTCCTTTTGTTCAAAAGCTTCCGGCGCAATGTAAGGTTCAGAGCCAACGAGACCGCGACTTTTATGACCTTGAGATTCCCATGGAAAACGAAACACATCAGACACGCCAAAATCAGTGATTTTCACTTGACCATCTTGGGTTAACAATAAATTCTCAGGTTTGATATCTCGATGAGCGACTCCGACCGAGTGAAGGTAAGCCAGACCCTGCATTATTTGCTTGAAACAGCAAGCCTTTTCGCGCTCCGTCATGCGTTCAGACATAATACATGAAAACAGATCACCGCCAGGACACTGAAAAGCGATAGAAAAAGAAATAAAAAAAAAAGAGAGAGCAAAAAGATTACTAAACGAACGGGCATATAAACGCAGTTAGGGGGGAGACACCTACGTATTCCATGACCGTGCAGTAACGTTTACGGTCATCTAAAACTAGATCAATAGTTTCAATGACATTGCCATGGTGAAATGTGGATGAAATACAAAACTCGCTTGTGAGTTTCTTCATGTATTCTTTTTCGGATTCGGACTTTTGACGTTTGCGAAATTGTTTTATCGCATAAAGTTTCTCGCTTCGACCGTCGTCGCCCAGTTTCCGGACCACCATGACCACCGCGGTCGTGCCTTCGCCTAAGCGACGATAACATTCACCGTATTCTTTGAGACTGGCAGTATCGGCACGGTGGCGACGGGGCAGTGAGGAAGCGGATTCAGATGAAAGGGTTTGTGGTGTGACGGGAGTTGCCGTTGAGGATTTGATGGGTGAAGGGGGCCTAAAATCGGTGTCGACCGGTGCCGGTGCTTGTGCTGGTGGCGATGACTGTTTTAGCGGGCGTCTAGAGAACCAGTTTTTTTTCCGTATACTGTTTTTCTGACTGGACTGACTACTATCCAGGGTGGACGTGGGACTGATATAGGCAGAATCTACCATACTGCTTGAATATGAGTTGGTGGTGGATGAGGAGAAGCGTCGATTAGCGGAAGCTCCACGTGTAAGAAGACTGGATGGAGGGGTTGATGTAATGTTTGTGCAGTAGTGAGGGTTATTAATAGATGCGTTGGTGGTGGAGGCGCTGGCAAGTTGATGAGCAACGTCTTTGATGATGGCTTGACTGGCGTTCTTATGAGGGAGCCAAATATCGACGGAGGATAGGAGAGGATGATGAGCCATGATGAATTATAAAGACATGTGTAAGTTGGAGAAAGAAGCAGAAATAAAAAAAATAAAAAAAAAAATAAAAAGAGGGAGAGAAATAGGATAATATAGATATCGCTTCACCGGTGCGTACAAATGTAGGAATGTCGACGGGATATGAATACAAGGAAGTGCAATTTAGTACAAAAAGTGTTATATTGAGGTGTTTTCTTTTCCCTTGCCCTCTTTCTTTTTTTTCGCGCTTTTTTATGTGTTGCGTGTTTTAACCTGGGGATCCGAGTTTTTTGTCAGCCCCTGGACAGACGTATTTTTTTTTTTTTTTCACTCCCAACCCCTCGTTATCTTTACCGAACCTTTTTATACACGTCTCCCTTTTAAGTTTCAAAATAAAAAAAAAAAATTATAAAAAAAAAATTGGTGGGCGCACCTAATCTTGGAAAAAATGCCTCACCTCGAATAGCAAGTGGCTTGACCTTCCGTCCAATGGCACAAACGACGCGGTCACCACGCTCCGGGCATTTTGAAACTACGCCTTTTTCGTCGCGCAGTCAAAATCACACGAAATTAGAGCGCCGGACGAAGCAGCATGCCACCCACTTTATTGCCAATAGACTTTTTCATCGAATCGCACATGATCGTATTTCTATGACACATAACCAAGTGATCAGCATGCTTGAGGATGAAGATGATGACGACGACCATGTTTATTGATGGCTTGTTCGTGACAAAACAATATCCGGGTTTACCTGTTGGGGGTTTACAGAAATGGCAGAAACCCATACCGGGATTCGGTCGTCCAGGATTTCTTGTCACCGATCACCATCCTGATAGTGATTCAGAAATCTTTTTTTACTCTTTCTGGGTATGGCGCGCAAATTAAAAAAAAAAAAATAATGTCCAACCTCGAGCACTGGCTCCCTGAAAAGAAGAAGGATGGACTATGGGTTTCGAAAATAAAACCACATTTTCGGTCGATAACTCAGAACACAAGTCATTGTAAACATGGCCCGAACTCGCTATCCCTTGCTCATCAACGTGGCTGTGAAGGGAAAATAGGACACATTTTGGCGACAGGCCTTGCTGTGGGAAATTATTCAACTTGGCTTGGCAAATTGAGTTGCTGAAAATCCAAGCGGAGAGCACAGGTGACAAATATCTGTTATGTATTTCACAGCCTACACAAAAAGTTCACTTTGCATCCATCTACATCGTTTTTGTCAATTCAGGACGTCATTCGATATTGCACTTCTATCACATTTGTAAGTTTCTCTAGATATCTCACATGTTAAACCTTTTAGACACACGGATGCATGATACTCCACTGCTGTTCATAGTTACATCACCTTGCTGGGCAACGACTGTCATTCTTGAATGGAGAAAATCAAGTGGAAGCCAAAAAGAGTCTTGGTTTTGTGCAACATAAATAAAAGGTACAATGACGGCGCAGTATCCTTGATTGAAGAAAACCTTAAACAAGCCAATGTAACATCCTCGGTAGTGGCTTGTTAGTTTCCAGAAAGTGGAAGTTGTGCATTTCTCTAATTCGATGTCGTGCAAACATTCTCTTGGCCAAATGATGTCATTTGAAACATGAACCCAAATCGTACTCACTTTTTCTCTTGCCCTGCACGGGCACCAAGTAGTCTCCTTTTTTTCCTTTTTTTTCGATTGCTCGAAAACTGCCGCTTCTATCTTTGATGAATTTAAAACACATTTTCTCCCTTTTTTATTATTGCCAAACATATGCTGTGGATAATATAGAGTTGCGTCAGTGGATCTCATTGCTGATAAAGGACCATTCGTCAGCGGGGTCATAAGTTCTCGCAGACAATCCTTGATCAATCCTGTTCGTCCTTAATATCTTATATATTATGGTTAACAAATTCATGTTGAAAAACAATCTATTCTTTGATTCATACAACCCACAGGTGGAAAAAGTTACTCACGACGGTCTCACGCAATAAATGATACGGACACGATTCCCCTTCATGGAAGAAAAATGATTTTTATCGTTTTATCTTTTTGAAATGATGCATGATAATGACATTGTCATATATCCAGTCTTCAAAATGAAAGAAAAAGCAACACCTTCGGCATTGTACGTACCGTAATCACGTACCGTATTCAAGTGCAGAAGGAAAAAGGGTGGCATTCATTATTCTCTTAGACTACAAATATATATCGATGACAATCGTACCCATTGTATTGGTGTCATTGTAGTTCTACAGCATTGACTAGGTAAGTATGTAGGCCTCAAGACTTGCTTAAATAATATCCAACGTTCTTATGGTGAGAGAGGGACTCCTTAATGTTGTCATTACATTGCTGGCTTTCCAAAAACTAACGCGATTTACCTTTACACATTTGAGTTCAAACGGACGTGATGATAAACATATACATTCATTTTCTCAAATACACTTGAAGATGTCCACGACTTCATGAATCGAGTCGTTCTCTTTTACCACTCAGTCCCTCTTTTGTATTAATAAGTTATTCTTTTCTTTGGCAGGATGCTCTCAATCTGCACTTAGGTAAATACCACACTGTCAATGTCGCTCCTTAATTTTGTGTTGCTCTAGCTCTGAGTTGTGATGCTATAACAATTGCAGATGATCCACATCATGACTGCGTTTCATGTCGATATGAAACCGAGTAATCATCAATAGGGCAAAGACTTTTCCAAAGGCCATCTCGACGAAGGCCTGCTTAAGCATCCAATCAAGGCGTTATCGGACCTTGAACTCTTTGATAACATCTACAGACTACAAAGGCTTTCCAAAATATTGGCAAAGTGCCGCTTCGGCATCTTGCTTCATTAGTTGTTTCCGGACATCCATATTCTGTCGACAATATAGATTAAAGCTCGCTCACGGTCTTTGGCGGGCGACTGTCGATTTCTACGCTTTTTATAAAAAGGTTTCGTCGTATATTGGAGGGCATATCTTTGGTACTGCACCATATGAGTTTCGATTTGTCGTGCAGCAACTGATGCAGTTGAGTCTTGTGCAACACTTTGACGGACCATGAAGCGCAAAGACATTCTAGTTACAACGACTACTATTTGTTGTCACTTGTGACTTTGCCATTGGCTCTTGACGACATCTGATTCTGATCAAGAATGAAATTTTCTTTTTGTTGCACTGGAGTACTCTTTTTCAAGTGCCGCGCACGGGAAAAGTGGATCGATTTTTGAAAGGGAAGCATTGGACGTGCACGAGCTGTGAATCTTTTATTCTCGGAGTTGGTTCCTTGGAGAAAAAAAAATTTAGAGGTTTTCAAGAAACGCTCTCCGACTCAATGTGTATCATTCACTGCAACTTGCCAACAGGGTTTGTCATGCGACACCAAGGTTTAATAACAATATACATAACAATAGAGTATCAGCTGGAAAAAAGGAGACATCCTTCTACAATCCCTGTTCAAGCGTAGTGGATGTGTCAATACTATATCATCATTGTCGTTATTGTTTGAGGCAAACCACTGAATTTATGCTCAGGGTTGCATCATGTTCGGGAAAAGTAAATTGATAACGCTTAGAAGAAATCAGGATGTGACTCGCTTCCAAAAATTTTTGAGAAATTTTTTTCTCTGATTGGATCATGGGTTCATGACCGAGAGGGTACATTTTTGAAACGCACGTTGGCAGCTTCATTAAAAAAAGACCGCCGTTTGCACTACCGGCTTTCTTTATTACTCTCCCTTGCACTTTCTTCTCCCCACTTTATATACCTTTTCTTTATTTATTATTGTTGCGCTGTCGATCATGGTCTCTTTGAAGTGGTCATGGCTATTATTTTTTGTATGGAATGGAATCGTGAAAGCTCAAGAGCTCGCTCCCGACAGTGAGGAAGGAGCCGAGTGCTCGGCTGAACAGATTCAGGATTATAATATGCCATTACGTATCGGCGCGATTTTCATTATCCTCGCTACGAGCGCTATTGGTGTCTTTGCACCCATGATACTTCATCGTATCAGCCCTTACAGCAAAGGATCGATCCGCGATTGGGTTTTGACGTTTGGACGATTTTTCGGTACGGGTGTCATTCTTGCCACAGCGTTTGTTCATATGCTTCCCGAGGCTTTGGAAAATTTCGAGAGTCCCTGTTTGAGCGCCGGATGGAAATCGTATTCAGCATTTGCCGGTGTATTCTGCATGCTCGCATCGTTTGCCTTGCAACTTTTGGAGTTAGCCGCCATCGCCAATGTCGAACGAGTTCGAGCTAAAAAAGCGTTAGCGAGTCCGCAAATGGACCTTGAAAAAGCCAGCTATGCCTCCGTCGCTTCCGAATCCTCCTTGTCTACCGCTGCAGCCGCCAACGTCGAAGAGACTCCACAACATGTCGGCCATGTGCATAGCGCCGGGCTCTTGGAGGGAGATCAATCAATTAAAAACATCGGTACCCTTGTTCTTGAACTGGGTATCGTCATGCATTCTATCATCATCGGCATCACTTTATCCAACACAGGCCAAGAGGAATTTGTTACGCTTCTTATCGCCATTGTGTTTCATCAGGTAAATTATAAATCAACAAGTCATGTTACAATGTCAGCAAAAACTCAATTTACCAATAATTCTCGCAGTTTTTCGAAGGCGTCGCATTGGGAACAAGGGTCAACGACATGCATGCGTGCAACTGGAAAAAACCTTTCATTATGGGAACTGTTTTCACCATTATGACTCCTCTTGGTGCAGCCATCGGTATTGGTATCCATTCATCCTTCAACCCTAATTCCTCTTCGTCCATTCTCGCCAGTGCAATTCTTGATTCCTTATCTGCCGGTATTTTGTTGTACAATGGCTATGTTTCACTTATGAGCCTTGAAATCAACCAAAACGAGGCTTTCCGACGCTCTTCTTTGGGACGCAAAGCCATTAGTTTCCTGGCTATGTATGCAGGTGCAGGCCTTATGGCCCTTCTTGGCAAATGGGCGTAAATGGCTGATTTGCGTATCTCATCTCCCTTTCATATTTCATCACCTCATCCTCTTAGTATCATTTTTGTTACCTATCACCTATCATTTGTACATATAACTTACGCATTCAATAACATACCGTGAGCAAAATCAAATACTAGGCTCGAAATCACCAACTTAAATAACTAACCCGAAAAGCATAACCGTTTCCATGCGTTCTAATCTAGGCATGCTCTTTTACATGCGCTGCCTTTGCTTACAGATGATCAGTCTAGGTCATCCGATAAATAACAAGATCGATGCATCAAGAGTCAGCCGAGAAATCTGATCCACCATAGCTTCGGTTTCCCGTTTACAACTTCGAATTGTTGATCCCAAGAGTAGATCCGGCGCTAGTGATGTGCGAGAATACTTTACATAAGGGCCGGACCACCCTTTCGATAGTATTTGGGCAGAATCCCATTAACAACACGGTTAAAGCGAACAAAGCCGAAACAGCGCAAATACGCCTACAGTTGCTTCATGAATCATGTTTCTCATATCCAAACAGAGAAATCTGTCACACTCAGGGCAATGCTGATTCGCGCCTACAATATGTTTCGAATGTCTTTAAAGTCGAATAACCGTATTACGGAAGTACCAGCGATAGTTTGAAAAGTAAGCCAACTCCGTTTCTTGAAAGAATTGGCTGCGAAATCTCGAAACGGCTAAAAATACTTTTTATGGTAATAATACGAATCGCGTTGAGATCCCCAAGTTATACAAGATTCAGAGACTTTCTCTTTACCTGCTCATAAAGTCTTATCTCCTCAATGGCCAATACATGGGTATGCAAGTCATACATCACATTGAATTTACCCCAAGTCTTATTTAGTTATAGAAAGACATCCTCTCCTGCACTGCACCGTCGTGTATTCAAGATGACGTGCTACCGATGCAAAGAGCGGCTCCTTTTCATCATACTAAGTCCTATGGAATATCAACGATGTTGACCACATACAGTGTGCTGCCGTGACGGGAAGAGTTTTGGAACGGTGGGCGGGCCGACTTGGTTCATACGCGATGCGTTAAAGGAAATAAAAAAAATGAGCCAATACATTCGTCAATGCATATACATATTTTGAGATCCATCAGATGTAGCAATCTCACCGATCAGTACTTCCACAGAAATGTAACGCCCCTCACGGGGCGCACATGGAAGAAGTCCGTCATTGTAATATTGACTGTTTGTAAACATATATCCCACTTTTCATAGAATGTTCGAGATAACTGCATGCTCCTTTAGCTTCATTAGCTCCACTGTTGATTTGAAACACAGCAGATTAGGAGCTCAGCATTGATTTGGACCAATATATGTTCCCATTATCTGACGATAAGGGTTAGCTCATATGCTCTATGATATTTGAGGTTGACAAGGGTTACCTACAAGACAGTGCGTATTATACGGAAAAACTGCATATTATATTTGTGTCCCCATGCACGCAATATCATGAGAGGTATACCGTCACATAGTCTAATAACATTGATATATACCAACGGTGCATAAGCCTCTGAGAATCGGCAATTTTCCTGACACATCCACCTGAGCTACAACGCTTTATATCGCATCTCTGTCTCGAAATACACCTTGACTTGCAGAAGATCGGATACAAAATAGTACGTGATGAGTCACTCTGCTTCTGTGACGTTTTTCAGTAGCTATGTCGTTGGCGGGAATCAATATTACAGCCGTCAAGCAACTGGATCAGAAACTGTTCAAAATGCAGAACAACTGAAATCACTCTAGCGTGTAACCGGTTTATATATATAACAAGCCGTACACCCGCTGTGCAATGGATGCCACCTGCTACTGGACGTCGCCCTCTTGCATTGAGCGACATTCGTCAGACAAAAGCCTAACGCAATACGGCATAACCTGGGCGAGACTCTTGATGGAACTTTGGTATATTAATGTCAATACTCTGGCATACCGTACAGTCATGATTTCCAAACATGTGTGCAGCAGCACTTATTGACCCCCTCAGTCCCGTCCCGCCCAAGCTTATGATAGACCTAGAATGATGTGTGGGAATGTTGGGTATTTAAAAAATGAGTTAGTAAGCTCTTTGATTGATTCAAATTTTCATCAAGATATTTTACCTTTGTTATTTGAGTTTGCAATAGCCATTGATCGCTTGACATGGCTTGGATTATATGACATTGAAAAATTTTTGAATCAGTATACGTTCATTATACATCATAGCAAAGGAAAAGAAATTGGACTTGCCTTTGAACCAAATGGTGTACTGGAAAAAAAAAGATGATACGGACCGCCAGGTAAGCTTCTTCTTCGATGCGGAAAATAAAATTGCTTCCAGGGACAGTTAAGCGATGGATCGGTGGTGTCAGCTTGAGCAGGCAAAAAATCGTGGCCAGAAGTGTCGGTAATTTCGAGCTGGATTCCAGATATCGAGAGTCCCCCGAATAAAAGAAAAAAAAAACAAATAAAGTACATGATGATAAAAAACCAATGGTCGCGTCAGTAAAAACCTCCTAAAAAACCCTGTGGGAAAAAAAGAGAAAAAGACTGCGAAAAGAATATGTACATGAAAGACAAAATACAAACTATGAACTACAAAATACAATAATCGGGAAGACATCTCGAATACCGTATGATGAGAAGCAATCCAAAGGAGAGGAACATGAAGAGAACACGTAAGCGTTTTTCTGATTAAAAAGAGAGCCACACCACCAACGATGGCCTTTGACGTCATCCGGTTTCGCCAGATGGATGGATGGATGGATGGATGGCGAGAGAAAGTCAATTTGTAGTATCCAGAACTTGTCAGGCGAAAAGAAAACGGAAACCGGAAGCTGGAAGAAGGATGGAAGTAAAGGAGAGGTAAGTCTGTTTTGCCGGAGCAAAATCGATGGTAGACCACTCGACGCTTACCTTTTTGAGGATGGTGGTCGATTTAACCAAGTCAGATACACGGGATAAGAATGGTCTGGATGATGGATGCGGATGGGATCTTAATACAATGATAGTGAGGGTTTATCAAGCAAACAGAAAGAGAGAGAGAAAATCAAAAGAAAAAAGATAAGATTGAAGACAAAAATATATGGTTTTCCATGGATGAAACAATAGTCACCCCACTGATGCATGAATTCATAGATCGAAGCGCGTCTGCTTGTGTATTATTCGATTCATTGAAAAATAAAAGAGAATGAAAGGACATATACAGTATAACTGACAAATAAAAACAAAATTGAATGATGCTACAGAAGAACGCCAGTCGTATCATCAACCACTTTTCTTCAAAAAGAGCTCTACTCACATCTTTATTCGAAAGACGACGATACTCTGTTTAACCACAACTGGCGCAAACGGCATCTTGCTGCTGATTGTTTCGCCTATTGTCGTGAAAGTGGGCAGCGAGGCATGGTTGAAAGATAAAAAAAAAAGGTTTAACAGGTCCTGATAACTTAGTGTAGATCATGTGATTTACAAAATCGCTAATTTCCCAAAGATTTTAATTATGTAGACTAGTAGCGCCTGTTGATCTTAAAGATCACAAAGTTATGCTCTTTCGGTCTGTAGTTTTTTGTTAATCTGAGGCTAGTGGGAATAGTAGCTGATTAAAGATGCGTTTGGAATGGGATGCTCCATTTGCAATATTCAGAACTCCGCACTCGAATTTGTGTATCCAAAGGTCTCGCTTGATGGTACTCTAATCTTTTGTCAATAAGATCAGGAAATCTCTCTCTGTCCGGAAGTTCGGCACACACATACGATCATAGTCATCAAGTGTTCTCGGCTTTTCCTCCGGATGTAGCACCAAAAGCAAATGAAGATGCGGTAAGCCTCGCTTCTGAAACTCGACCGTGTGTACATGGGTAACGTCTCTTTCCAAAACATGGTTCTTCTTTAGATCTTCCATCATGTTAAAAATTCGAGCGCAAAGGTCGGATCGATCAACAGCTGTCTATCAACCAATCATAAATATTTGTTTTTCAAAAATTACCCAATCAAAGCCGACAAATGTAGCAAAAACCTAATGTGACTGCCTTGTGACTGAAATTAGCGCGCATAACTCCCAAACATTTTAATAATGGTAGGTATTTATCAAGACCGTGGAGTCAAGGAAATATAAAGGACTGTAACGTGGTTTGGTGTATAAAACTCCTGTTACGGCAATGTTTACTATAGATGAAAGATCACAAAATCAATTGCATTGATTATTCTTTTCTGTAATGAGAAATGCCATCATATATGTAGCAAGCAACGGAAAGTATGGTCTAGGTGTACAGCAACAGCACATGCGCAAATACAAAATTTTCATTGGCTATAGTGGATTAAACAAAGGTACATATTTACGAGGAAAAGATTTTTTCTCCTGAACCTGCCCTCGGAGACGAATGGCCATCGGACAAAATCATGGCTTCGGTGTTGGGAGAAATAAGCCATGAGTGATTATAAAAGGCGGCTATAAATAACACAACGTCTCTGAGGATGGTTCCACAAATGAATCTAAACACATTGACATAGTAAACATTAAAAGACCCTTGTGATACGGCGACCAGGACAGAAGCGAATATGTAGAATGGGTTGATGCTGAGGAGAAGGCCGCTGACGAGAAATGGTATACGTTGAGCAATGTCGTGTCGACGAAAGAAAAAGGCCGTAAAGAATAGCAACACGAGCGCCCATGGTGTAAATAAAGTGGCTAAGCTCAGTTGAGCCACGACTTCGCTTCGGAAAGGATCAGGATTCGTGCGTTCTACGATGAGATTCGCTGTTGCAAGCCCACCTAATGCGCATGCAACAAGAATGGCTGTATATGGTTCGCGTTTACCGTGATTCGTTCTTGCTTGCTTATTTAGTAGCATCGAGTCAAAAAGTATCATCCATGCTAAAAGATTGGACAAGTAGCGCATCCACGAAGCGACGGCGTTGATTGTGAAATACGTGTTATCGAACGGTTTGTTGACCATGGCACACATCAATAACCCCTCGATAAGGGTCATTGTACAGGCACCAAAGGCGACCACTCGAGTTCGGAAAAACGGTACTTTTCTTGTTGCAATTGCTGTAGCGGCTGAAGCACCGACAGATAATAGGGTCGCAACCACACCTGCAGCAAGTGTAGACATATCTGCAAAATAAAAATAAGAGTAGAATAAGAATAAAAAAGGAAAAGAAAAAAGAGAATATCAGGATTGCAGCGTTTCCTGGTTCAAGGATTTATATTTATACTGTGGAGTTGTTCTCACGTGTCCTGAATTTATTACTTTCCGTTTTTCTCTGCGCAACAAAAAAAAAGGCCCAATGACACATGAAGCAATCGTCAACTCACTACACTAAAAATCGCGATTGATGAGAATCAAAATGGTTGCTTATTTAAATGATGGATTGATTGATAAATGCTTCATTAGGTACAACATCAATGGCACTGTGTTGATAGATCCATCAATCAAAAAGGAGAAACTAGTTGCTATTTACGCAGCTTCAATGGCAGACAGTACCGGAATAGATGATCAAGTCCCGCAAATTTGTTTAGTTCCGCCAGGGCTTGTACGAAGGATCAAACTCGACTCAGATCAGATCTCAGTTCTTTATTGATTTTAAATGCACTATTGAAACGCCAATTAAACGAGCGATCCCAAAATTGGCGTCTAGTGTGTACATGTTTTCGACTTTTTGATATCTATATGCGCAATGGCACATAACATTCAACAAAAGAAAACAGGACAATATGTGTAACAATAATATATGCCCGATAACCAGTTTTTGTTTATGTACCGAGGAACCAAAACAATCGTAAGAAACGTGTATTTCCTATGGCAACCATGAGTTGACAGCATAGTTTAAATTTCCAAATGGACTGAACTATAAAACTTCGGCTGCATGTTATGATGTAGCGACATGGAAGGATTCCAAATTTACGGACGTGCGCAGCAAAAAGAAAAAAATAATAATACCGGAACTCAGCTTGCGCAGCTAACCTCAAGCCATTCATCAAAACATCCCGCTGCTGGATTTGGAGAAATGGTAGCACCCGGCAAAACTGCAGAAAATGCATTCTAAAATCTCGGCATACGCAGAAAAAAATTAGCTCGAGTTTTGTTTTCTCTCCCATGTGTGCGGTTTGATGAAATTTACGACACCCGTTGCGCGTAGCTTTCAAGCACTATTCCTGGATAAATATATCATATCGAAAGTGTTTTTAACATTACAGTACAATCATGTTTATTTTACTTGCATGCATCTATCTTATCTTCCTCATGTATCATCAAGTCCATAATTCGTAGCAAGTATAACGTTGAAGTTTTTAGTATAGAGAACTTCAAGGGAAGTGACTCATATCTTTGTTAATTTCGTGTGAGAGGCTTCAGTATGGAGCATTATCGACGCAGCATTGAGATCGCCATCACCCTTACATATTACACATTTGCGCAACAAATTTAGCACCACGATTTCTTGCAACCGTTTCATCGTCCTTGTCATCATTATCATATGTATTATGTTGGGCATTCTGTTCAGACGGACGAACTTCAAGGATTTTTTTTAATAAAGGTAACAAACAGAACATAACATATCAACTCGTGTTCGAGCATATTATGCTATGCTGATAAAATGGTGATGATTTTAATAACGTAGATCAAATGGCGTTATTTTCGCCAAGATATTGCAGAACTGCTTATCTGCTGCAATGCAAACTTTGTTTTGCTTCGCTCTGTTATTTATCCAGCAGTGGCAAACGGCTTTGCAGTTGCATGCCGGTATTTGACACCGAGATGATCCGTCGTCTGGATCACAACCTTCAAATGACTTGAATAATATCAGTTATTTTTTTCATTGACGGCTTGATTTGTTGGACGGTTCCCTTGTGCTGCGATTGGCATGTCCTCTGTATTTTGTAGACGTTGATACAAGCACTAATACTGGACTTTTCAAGACAACCTAGCTGGAAATTGAAACAGCTATTTTCTATCTCGCATTGGACTCATTCTCAAGTAACATTCAATCATCCTTCCAGTACTTTTTCATTGATGTCTCCTTAATAGCAAACTCCATGGACGCAGTTGGCCAGAAAAACAGAATGATTTACATAGAAGAATTTCGCTTGAGCTTCCAAAACTGCGCCACCATCAGCAGGTGCTGTTAACCAAGCCAAAAAGGTACCAGTTCAGATATATCTATCACTGTTGGCCACCTCCATAGTAAGAAAGTTGCGGTCTAAAAGCGTACAGAAGGACGTGAACTGAAAAGCTGATACGACACATTGTCGGGAGTTATAATGTACCTTTTTAAGGTTACACCATCTTTCTGCCCTGACATGAAAAACGGAAAACACATACCAAAGATGGAAAGTAGCGCAATTTCGCATGACACAGTTTGTTTTCCGTACATAAATATATGATTTCAACTACATGCTAGATGCTTATGCAATGTGAGAAAGTAAGCCAGTCAATGGCTTTCGGTTGCTTCGTGTAGCTGCAGGGAAAATCTTTCGCTCGTAACACAATGTTATCTTTTTCCTTACATTGGTGGCTGCGTTCATATCTGCATTCTGTTACACCATTCCTGCTTCATCAATCTAAATACGACTTGCATCTTATTTTGTGTAACCCATTGACGTTATCCCAGATAACTTTGTACGCCTTTTTGATCAAAAAGACGGTGGGCAACAGCCACATGGATACATTCCACCCACCTAATCAAGAACAATGACATTCGTTACCTGAGCATCACGGTAGTGAGTGACTCTCATCAATTTGCGTACCGTTGTACGGGCACAACGAGATACGCTCTGTGTTGCACACGATTTTCTGACTTGATACACCAATGGTGCAAACCTCCATATGATTATAGCTTGAGTAAAAAAATTTTCAAGATACCATATAAAAAAAAGTCTAATGAATGATATGATGCGGATTTATTTTTGAACTTTGGCGAATGTGTCGGTGATATGCTTAGAGATTAAAGATAAACTATGACGGTATTGAGGTGTTTCGACGGGTACTGTGATATAGCCGTGCACAGCACCAACTATACGTACAGCCAAACAGTCGACACCTGCTGCTTGTAATTTACGTCCGAAAGCTTCGGCTTCATCACGTAAAATGTCTGCTTCAGCAGTAAGGATGAGGGTAGATGGGGTTCCTGCAAGTTCTTCCGAAGTGGCCAGAATAGGAGTAGCCAAGACGTTATTCATTTCAACAGGATGGGCAGAGTAATACTGCTCGCAAAAGTACTCTGCTTCCTTCTTTGAAAGATTATAATCGCCCTGACCAAAAATTTCAAAGGAAGGGAATTCTTCGTGAGAGGCAGCAAGTGCAGGATAAAGGAGCACTTGTGCTTTGATGGCATTAGGAACCAAACCACGCTGCTTCGCCATGACTGGATAAAACGGACACCAATGATTCAGTAAAATTGATTAAGATCGGTCATCATTTGGCCAATTATCCTCCAACCCATCCGCTTCTCTTAGCCCTGAATAACTTACTGCAAACACCGGCCGACATGTTGCCTCCTGCGGAATCGCCTGCAATAGCAATCTTGTTTGCATCGACCTTGATAGAGTCAGCATTAGCGAGCACCCACTTTACCGTTGCATAACATTGTTCCAAAGCCACGGGGAATTTCGCTTCGGGACTCAATGCGTAATCAACGAAAAGTACAGTAGCCTCCGTTTGTATCGCCAACTACAATCATTGCGATGAATATCATCTTCCAGGAAAGCAAGCAACCAACCATTTTCAAATTGTCTTGCTCCATGCTGTATTATACTTACTTCACGAATGATCTTTGCGTGTGTGTGCTTGTTACCAAAGACCCATCCTCCACCGTGGCTATGTAGCAATCAACATCAGTACAGATCAACGAACAGAATGCAGGAGTTACATACTTACAGGTAGATAATAACGGGTAAAATCTTATCTTGGGTGCCTTCAGGTCTAATCAGGTTAATGTTGACTTGTTGGTCGTCCATGGTGATCTGGCGGTCTTCTTCCAGAACGTTCGGTAAGGGTACCTTGGCCGTGAGGGCACGGTCATGCAAGAATGCACGAACCACTTGAGGTGGCATGGTCTCTAAAGGAGGCGCGACGGCCTTGCGGTTCTGATAGGCAGCGGCATATACAGGATGAATAGCAGGCTTGGTCATGGTATAAGGTATAATGGGGTGGAAACGAGATTTTCGGATACGGTTTAGCTCTGTCCTTTATAGATTATCCTCCAAGGCGGATCTTGAAATCGGGGAAAAATGCCCGGAATTCTTTCTCAGGAACTCCAAACTTTTCAGAACAAACTGTGTATGATCCTGGACCCTCCGCTGTCTATATCCAGAAAATACCGGACCTTGATTTTTCTTTCTAACTTTTTCATCGAAAATTTAATCAAAAAAGCTTAAAAAAAAAAAGATTGATGGTACAACTGCAACGTTCAAAGAAGCCTCCATTTATGTCAGCGCTTCTCTTTAACTCCATACCTCATTCCTACGGATAGATCGAAAAGCAACCTAAAAAAAAATCACTTAATTATAATTTCCAGCATCATTGTTGCGGGCCGGACGGTCAAGCGCTGGCAAGGATATAAACATTCGTCTCACGAACATTCCCTTGTAGTTCTGTTAGCTCTTAGCCCTGAAGTCATCGCTTTATAACTTCTTGCAAACAGCTAGCAGCTTCTTATCCTTCTCGGACGATCTGAAAGCTGTGTAGTCTTACTTTCTTCAGTGTATAATCAATGGTTTTAATCATAGTCGGATATACCAGACACGGTAAACAATTTAGCATCCACCGGTTGCCAGCTATTGGTAACAGTAGGACAAAGTCGTCACGTTAATAAAAACACTTGGTTCCGTGATGAGTATTGCCAGAAACTGTGCTGCAGGATTACTACAAAGATAAGCCATGTGCTAACCTTTTTTAACCAAGGTTCCGTGTGCGGTTCGGAGTACTACAGTACTTTACCCAATAGGAATCTGGTTAAATTATCTCCATCTATCAGATCATTTGGCCATCGTTTGAGGCGACCCTTTTACCCTCTTCCCATCATACTTATCCTGTACCTTGCTTCCTCGATATTATAGCATTCTACATAAAGCATTTAGGAGATTTTATTTCACTCAACTATGATGAAGGACTGTGGTCCGTTTTCCGCAATGTATGAACGAAACCTACACAGAGAAACTACGTTTCAAGCAAAGAAGTTCATGGAACTTTTTTTTTCTTTGTTGATGAAGCGCAAAAGGCAGACAGAAAATGCTTCTTATTTTAGTCATGGAGATTAATTTTAGAGGTAGAGAAAATGGGTTGCTTTAGTAGACCAGTGACATGGGAAGCTTAAATTATCTTTGAGCAGGATCGCTTATAATGCATGTCCAACCGAACTGTAGGCGGAGAGCAGCAACAGGGGGATTGCTGTAACGCAAAAAAAAAAACACAGTTCCACGAACGAGGCTGGAGGGTGCCGTGGTGATTGCACTTTCACGATTCATGTGAAAACCCAGTTACATAAACCTTTTTTCCTTAATTTGATGACGCGCCCACTTAAAAAGCCCACAACCAAAGAAACAATGAGTCTCTGATCCTTGCATTATCAACCAATGTGTACACAGAATTACTTTATTTTTATTCTTTTGGGGGGGTTGGTTACGCCTTGTAATTCCAAGCTTTATGTAACTCGACGACGGTTTGAGTCAAAGCCGCTTGAGCTTGCGTTGTCAATTCGGACATGGTAAAAAATCCGTGAATTAATCCCAAATAGCGAGTGGCCACGACCTTGACTCCGGCTTGCATCAGTTTACGTGCATAAGCTTCACCCTCGTCACGTAACACATCGGCTTCGGCCGTGATAACGAGAGCCGGCGGCAAACCTAGGAGATCTTCGGTGGAAGCCTTGAGCGGACACACAGTGTCCAGCAAACGATCTTCCTCTGTGGTATATTGGTCAAAGAAAAACTTCATCATATTACGAGTCAAGAGAAAGCCATCTTGGAAGGTTTCGTAGGATTCGGTGGCAAAATTGTCATTTGTGACAGGGTAATACAGGACCTGATATTTGATAGCTTTACCCAAACCGCGTCTTTTCGCAAGTACTACAAACAAAAAGACATGGTTGATCAATTCATAAATGTATAAAAGAGCGCAACCTGCCATTGCCTATTACTTACAACTAATGACGGTCGCGAAATTACCACCTGCCGAGTCGCCTGCAACTGCCAACTGATGCGCATTGATTTGAAGAGACGCCGCGTTCTTCGAATTGGCCAACCATTCTACCACACTATAACATTCCTCCATGGCGACCGGGTATTTGACTTCGGGGCTGAGCGAATAGTTGACAAACACAACAGCAGCTCGAGCTTGCACAGCCAGCTAGAATTGCACAAAAATTCGTCAGTCCACTGACATTTCCCAGTGATCGGAACATGCATAGGTACCTCACGCATAATCAGGGCATGACAGTACTTGTTGCCTGTAAACCATCCTCCACCATGACTAAAATGGATCGTCATCAACCCAGTTAAAAATCTACCTCTGTACTGGTACAACAAACCCATCCATTCATTTTTTTACTTACAAATATACAATACAAGGCAAGGTATCATTGGTCGTAGGTCGGGCAATGGTGACGGAGACGTCGCCTTTGGACGTGGGCAAAATAGTATCGCGAACTTGCACATCTGGCAATACCGTACCGGCCGGAGTATGCCAAAAGAGGTCTCTGAAATCCTCTTGAGGTAACTTCGTTACATCTCCTGGAGGAAGCGAATCCAAGAGTTTTTTGATGTAATCTTCAAGAATAACTGGGGGAAACATGAGAAAAAAGGGGTGTAAAAAGTGACCGACTTGAGGTGTTTCCTTGCTTATAAATTAAGACCGACCGCTACGGACATTCAACCTATTTGGTCTAGTGAATCAGTTTCCGCACGAAAAAATCCCAGACATTGGTGGAAAGTTGGCATATTAGGCAAAATGAAAGTGATCATTCTTTTCGCCACAAAAACCGTGAAAAGGAAATTGACGCCATATAGGTTTCACACGGAAAAAGCGACTCCATGATGGACTTCTACTTATAGTGCCATAAAGAGACCATAACAAAATATTGACGTATCGCGAAGTAAATACTTATACGCTGAAAGAGGTTCATCATCTAGTATTATCTAACCGAGGGGCGACATTTGGATCGTTGGCCATCGCGTATAATTTATTAAATTAGATGTTCGAAACGAAGATAAGAGCCCAGCAAGTGAAGTGATGGTCGGCCCGAATGCCGTGTAACCGTTTTTACTGATGAAATCAACTGAAGAATTCTCAATGGGATAAATAAAACGGTCAATCTGATATGATTGGCCATCACGATTCATGAACATGATATGTCCACAACTTCCTTTTTTTTTGTTTTGAGGTAAAAAAAAAAACGATAGAAAGAGCAATATAAGATGGCGCAACCGTGTGAACATGGCTCGTCGCCAAGGCGAAGCAAACACCCATTCACTCGTACCTTTATCAAATCTTTCTCGTACTCATTTTCAAAGGCTCACCAAGAAACCTGTTCCTACGCGCCAATTTCTTTCAGACCGGATGTAACACAAAAAGCACGCAATATTACGAATGAACTGACATTGGCACCATCATCGTGTTAGGACCTTCGGAACAGCACTTTTCTTTCAGCTATTTCACGTGTGGAGTGCATCAGTCATAGTCGCCTTGAAGCCTTATATGTCGCAACATTGGCACAAGCGGTGAAGGGTGAACCCCTTACTCTGCGGCGTTTCACTTTTTGCACCTGAGAAGACAACAAAACCATGAGAATAGGCGATGCCGAAGGGATGAAGATACTTTTTTATTGGATGACTATGTTGCACAGCAGCTTATCGCTTTGGGAAAAATAAGCTCTCATCTTTGTAACTGCTCTTATCCCGTATGACCAAACTAACAACACCTGACGCATCATTATCATGTTATGTGTATCCGCAAAAACCTGAAAGATGAAGTCCCAAATGCTCGGATACCTGCCGATATAGAAGAGTAGACTTTTTTTTCTTCCCGCCAATGATTCAATCGCACTATTGAATGAGCAAATCCGCAGACGCATCATTTGTTTATCAAATTGCAACAGGAACAAGACGAGGAAATCTGTTTCTTTCCATCCTCTTACAGATTCTCCAACTTTTCCCTACAATGCCGTCCATAAAAAATGAGAGCTTGGGCGAGCAAAAAGTCCGTATCGTACTGTATATTGTGCCCACTTTGTGTTATTTTTGTAAAAAATGCGAACCTATCGTTTTTTACTTTTTCGTGCGCTTATTGTGGATCTTTTGGTTCCACGGAAAATTGATATAGAAGATAAATGGAGGATAGCTAATTAATGGCAACTCTATGCTTGTTTATGAATCAGTGTCTGACAAAGTGTTCTGTGCTAAGGTTCAGCCATTCAGTAAAGTGGCGTCGTGAACGTTTTAGAAACTTCAAAAGGGATGCGACAAGAACCACCGATAAATCCAAGCAAAAATAATAAAAAAAGAGCTAACAACACACCAAAATTGTCGTTTCCGGGGTTTGCTGAATCTACTCCGGATACTGGTTCCACGGACAGTAGATGAAGAAATAAAATAGAATTGGAGGATAGATAATTGATGCTCTTTATTCGTTTTGATCGAGGGGATATTTATATGTTTTTGGGTTAATCTATAATAATTTCGTAATAAGGCTTGGCAGGGTATTTTGGTTCTGAATGCTCAGCCTTTCGGCCGAGCTGTTCGTAAAGGAAACGCTTACTTGAAGGTGATCAAAGCGTCATTACCAAAAAAGGATCCGACAAAATAATAAAAAGGGGTAGTTCCCACCCACGGTGGCAGATACTTGATAAGTCCTCTCCAACGTGCCATCTTACAGCCGTATCAGTGCTCCAGGTTTTCCCTGCTGTATTGCTACCCTCGGGCGGTGCCCCGGTATTTAATAACCTCCGAACCCAAGCTTACGCCCAAGCCCGAATGTTAACACTGAACTCTGCAAGACACTGTCTTCGACAAGGCAACCCAGCACCTGTTAATTCCACCAATGAATGAATTCATCCCTCCAAAGACCGCCGCTCGGCTTACAGAAAGTCGCTGCACTTTCCGGTCAATTTCATACGGAGTTCTTAAACTTATTAATCCATTGGAAATTCATTGACCTCAACTTGTGGGTCAAAATTCCCTTCAAATTTTTTATACTGTTTTTCTATCGGCTACCCCTATTTTAGGACCTATTTCTCATCAACTACTGACCTGTACTCATGAATACGAACATGACATATGCATATGTATTTTTTGAATTTAATGCTGGAGTTGCTACGGTTACCAGGCTGATAACGTCCATGTTGCTAGGATAGCGGAGTTTCAAAACTAAAAGAACCATGCTCGCTCGAGGCTTCCAATATCCGAGCCAAACCGATTTGGCAAGCGCAAAACGCATGTCTTCTGTAAAATAATTACTACAAACAACTCTAATTTATGCATGTTACGTGGTAATTTATGTAAATAGGATGTCCGGGTTTCTGTTAGGCATCTTTCTCACAGTGCGCTTAGAGTTGCAAGTCAAGTGATGGTCTAAACTACCGTATATTGTACTTCCAATCTTTCTCACCGGTATCATCGTCCGATTTTATGTCAGTGCGACAGATGAAGCGACGACTAGGGGAGCAAAATTATCGTCTGTTCCTTTGTTTATCTGCAAACTGGCTTCTGTAAAATGATTTCATAACTGCATGGAGCCGACAACCTGACAATTCTGTCATCTATCGATGTATCTTAAAAGGGCCAGGGCTGGAATAACCTAATACGGATGACGCTCATCCTGTTATAAGCAGGAAGGAGGTAAAAGAAGCAATCAAGATTTTCATTGTTCGGCTGCATACAGAAAAAAGAAACAGGCGGTTCTTTGTGTGACCGGATGGAGTTCCATCCGACGGATAATGCTGTGGTTGGTCAGCGACAGGTTTGGAACCCCCAGTGATCTCTCATTTTCTGCGGCCATGCATGAGAAGCCCGGGTTCGCAATTTCCAAACAAAGAGACCAAAAAGTGGGTCACCCAATGATTACGGCAACTTGGCCACCGAAAAAATAAAAATAAAGAAAATAATAAGAAAAAACCCTTTCAATTTCGCGCGTTTTTTCAGCTTTGCCCGAACTACTTTGTTCGTCTTCATGACCTTGATTTCACTTATCCTTGTTGCTGTATCTCGCGCCATTTCCGCCACCTTCAAGCCTTTCCTCCCGATATACTTTGCACTATGGTTATCACTGCCATACCACATTATCGGTGTTATCCTAGCTCTCATGTATGCATCACGATTATGCATGGGAATCGCTGGGTTATGGATCGACAAACAGCCGCAATGGCATACCCGCTTGCTGGCTATTCTCGCCATTCTTAGCGGCGCATCGCTCGGCTCACTAGTTTACTTTTCACCTTGGGCCGACGATTCCGTGAATCAGGCCGATATCTCGGCTGATATGTCCATGCTTATCTTGGCTTGGACCGTCCATGAGTTCTTCTTTCAGTCACTCAGTGCTGTCATTGACAGTATCCTCATCAAAGTCCTGGCCGACTACAGAATACTATTCTTTGGTAAGTTCTACGAGCATGTCGATCTTTACTTTTGTTTTAATGGATTTATTAGATACGTATGAACGCTGGGGTAAATCTGCCTTTATTGTTGGCGTATTTGCTCTTGGATGGATCACCGACAACTTATGGATAATGATTTTTTCTCTGATATTTATTGGCATTGGCGCCTTAGTATTGGTGATCACCTCGTTCCGTATTGATGTCGAACCTGCTGATGCGAATCAATTGAACATAAACGAAGATCAAGCACCGTTATTCCTAAAAAACGCTGTACTCCAGTATACCGATAGTACCGCGACGAACAACCTGTATAAACCGTACAGCCTGTTTGGCGAACAATTATCCCACATTTCCGAAGAAGACGCAAGTATGCTCCGACGTATGACAAGTAATGCGGCAAGTTCATTGTATCGACAAACGAGCATATCCAGCACGCACTCCGCCATGTCCAATACCACCACGACGGGCGCTTACAACAACCTTGCCTACGACGATCTCGCGGCCGAACACGGCCCTTATACGAGGATGTCACGGACGGTGGTGTCTTCGATGGAAGTGGCGATGCTTCCTTTACCATCTCCCACGATGCCAATGATTGCTCTCGTGTTACTGTTTATTCCGTCAATTTCCTTACCGGACGAATCCCTCCAATGGACAACCACGACACTCACAGGGTGGAAAAACATGTCCCTGCTTATCAATATGATGCTTCTCGGGATGGCTCGGTCCATGGTCAACACCTTCTTATTGATCTTTCTTTACGATACAGTCCATATTCCCATGTATCAGATTGGCATCATGATCATTATTCCTGTGGCAATAGATATATTGCTTCGAGCAAGTGCACAACAGGTATCTTTTTTTATCATCTAGTTTTTTTTTTTTTTCCTTTTCCGCGGGAGATGGAAATTAAGGTCCTTTTTTGAGAGAGGTCAGCTGAGATTAACATAACCATATCTGCGATATCACAGTGGATCTATCGATGGAGTTTGACGACTGTAACCAGTTTCATCCATAGCCTCTTGATCATATCTATTTTTGGCTTTTCTTGGCTGCGACAGGATTCCATCGGTACACAAATTGCCATGGTGCTGCTGCAGACAGGTCAAGGTATGCCATTTTTTCCACTCGTTCCAGCGACAAAGTCCTCATTTTTATCAATTTACCATCATTTCTAGGTATCGGTATGCATCTGATCTGGCTAACTGCAAGTAACCGAATTATGGCATGGATGCGAACCGATCAACAACTCATGCTGCAACGAGCGAAAATGTCAGCTTTATACAGCAGTCTAGGACCCGCGTTCGGTGCATTGATTGCAGGCTTTGTTATGCATGCACATGACGCTCATTTCAGAGAAGGATTTACTTTTCTGTGTCAGTGCGCCATCGGTATGCTTGCTGGTAGTTATGTTCTATCATGGGGGTGGACATTTGATGCGTAGTTCATGCGACATGCACATCTGCAAAAGAAGTTTGTTTTTCCTTTTCTCCCCTTCCGTTTTTTTTTTATTGTATTCCCTTTTCTCATATGTACATAGTGAAATTTCCCCTCATATTTATACCACTTGCACCCAAAATCCTATGATCATACCAAATTGAAGCCGCTGCATGCAAACCAACATATATCTTTGGCTTAATCCAGTAAAATGTATGATGACAAGTATTCCATATTCATGCTATGCTGTGTTCAAGGAAATCCTTCTCATGGAGATGACATCTTCATAAATGATGGCATAATGTACCGATACTATCAGTAATGGTGCATTTGTTCCTTGTATTTATCATTATATTATCCATTTAAGCGCAAAGTGTTATTTATGATGTATAGTACAGACTTATGCGCTCTGTAGAACATAGTCCAACATATGCTTTTCTTCATCATTCAGCTGGTGTTGACAGATATCCATGAAATGATTGACGTTGTGACCAGAGCAGTTGCGGAAAAATTCGGTCAAATAGGTCTACACCTGCATGGTAAGCTTGCCATCCCTTGTTCGTTTTTGTTACCATCAATACTTTACCTTCATATCAGTCTGGTAAATCGGATCGTTTTTCAGGTCAGGGTTATTTTCTTCATCATCTTCATCCTCGGGCAAATTCGCCAACATTTCTACAAATTATGCCGCACAATGAGTACATGGACCAAAGGATTTAGAGATAGTAAAATATATACCTGACAAGAAATTGAAATCCTTATGTGCGGAGGCGATCTCATCATCCAAATCTTCCCATTCGTTATCCTAGTAGAACGTGTTGGCAAATTTTCCACATGTTTAATATCGGATGGCTTACCTCATCGCCAATCGATTCGACTTCTTCCTGAGGCACTTGCTCGCTTGTCACGGTATTGCTGAGATCAGCCACAAGCAGTTTAATGATTTTGGTAGGCAGAAGAATGGCAGTGTATTGATCAGGATCTACGATCAGAAAGGTTCAGTTGTCAATTTCGAGCCTCTGGCAGGATATGTGCGTATCCACTTACTGTTCTTGGAGCGAGAACGAGTGACGATCCCAGCTATTGGTGGAGGTGAGCTTTCCATAAGCGATCAAGTCACGGTATGCATTTACCATTAGGGTTGACGACAAGCTCGCCTTTGACGTTCAAGTTTTGCAATCGCGGATCATTAACAAGGAAGACTTTGGACAAAGCAATAGCGCTGGCACAGACGGGATAGATCAGCGATTGGTCTTATTTCCAGAATCTTGTGCATCCATCTGCCTTACCTGACTTTAAGAGAATAGTAACCCGAGAAACTGTCGTAGTAATCGCACCAAGTGGGCATCAAAATTTCCAGCCCGCTTTTACCGTTAATGGCGGTGTTGCTAAGGAACTGAAGGACGGTATCTTGCTGCTGAATGATAAGGTGGGCAAATACCATGACCAAAGACTATACCACGATTCGTTAATAGCCATCCATGCTGGAAAACAAGTCAACTTTATGAGTTTTACCTGAATAAATGGCTGATAGCTAGTGGTTTGCAAACGAGCCAATACTGCATTCAACAGATCCGGCAGCACAGAGGCAATGTTGTTACCAGCCTAACATTATTTCCTGTTTTAGACGACTGTGATGACCCCACATGCATATCTTGGTGCTTTACCTTTTGGATCAATGTGACGATAAGATCACCGACAAACAAAGCTTCCGATTCAGAGTTGGTAGGTTCCAACAGTTTGGCGACGAAATGAATAACATAATCCAATCCTGATTTTCCAGAAGGATCGCGCCTACAGGATCGACAAATGATGAGTCCTCGAGTACCTTTATCGGTAAAATCGCTCGCCTACCACTGAACAATATGTTCGCAATCTTTAATCACAAATTGTTTTAGGCATTCCTGGGTGCTCTGGAGGTTTTGGTGTGAATGATATAGTCAATTGACACGCTAAGCTGTACAGAGTTACCTGGAGAAGATCACTGTCAGTGGCATTCCATACGCACTGCATGACACAGGGGAACATTTGCTCGGTGAATTGGTTGGGTAAAGGAGATGGTCCGTAGCCCATCATGGCTGTCAATAAATCGATAGCAGACTAACAGCGAGAAAATAAGACATCCCAAATATCCAACCGCTCGTTCCATGTTAGCCTTGCACTTACGCTAAGAATGGACGGATCGGTTTCAGGCGTTGTAAGCACTTGGCTGATAAATGGAAGGGCACGAGCGCATAACGCGGGATAGTAAAGTTGATTCTTTGCAAAATCTTCAAACACATCAAGAATGTAGCTGGTAATAATGGAATCCGATGGGAACTTTTTCCAAATTTCGAGAACAGCAGGCGTCAAAATCTGTTCGTACCGTGCGGTCACTTCGCCATTGATCTATTTTGGCAGAAATCAGCATGAACGGTTTTAGGATTTTGGCACGGTGTCACTTGATATTTACCTTTACAGCGGATCCCAGGGTATCAAGTAAAAGCATGAGCGATTCCTCGGTAGCGGCAGGCAACAGTTGAACCGTGCCTTCCATAATGTCCACTTGATAGGGAGCAACGTATTCTGCGTTCAGATACTTGCAATAGCTAGTAAAATATAAATAACACAGCGCCCATCAGTCTTTGAGCATGCAGCCTGAAAAGATTCCAATGTGAAAGCTTACTTGTTGAGAGCTCGCAAAGCCGAGATCTTGACTGGCACGCCGCTGACAGGTGATTTCAAGGCATGCACAGCAACTGCGACATACTCACTTGCCATGTTGACAGGCAAGATTTTAGCAAATTCGGAAGCGAAAACAAAGGCACGGCCTTGTAAAAAAGGGAAATCTACGGGACCCTATGTCTCAGCAAAGGTTCCTGAATCATCAAACGCTGTCTTTGCTTACCTGCAGCTTTCATGTCTTCCAAAACAACATGGTCAAAAAGACTCTTCAAATCGAACTGAACCTTTCGATTCTCATCTTCTAAAGCTTCCATCAATTCTTCCGACAAACGTCCAATGACCAACAAACAAGCTTCCTGAATTTTCCACCTAAAGTACGTCGTGATCAGAACAGTAAAATCCAATACAAAAATTCAAGCATAAAATAAAAGAGATCTTTACCAATCGGCTTTGCCTGTTTTGCGGGCTTCGTTGGATTCTGAAATATGGCGGTGCACGGCAGCCTGAAGGGCGTTAAAGAAAGGTGCAGGGTAACAATCTTGCAATTCCTATATCATGTCGTAAGCCCCGTGAGTCTGAATGAACCAAGATATATATAAAATCAAGGAGGGAAATAAATCAACAATAACTCACCAAGAGGACATCGATGGCAGCCACACGAGCATTGAACGTAAAGGTACCATCTTCTTCATCGGCAACGTATTGATTGGCATCGGACATCCACGTCTCTTCCTGTTCCTGGGTAATTTGCATGTACACGATGTAGACGTACAAAAGCTGCTCAAAGAAACCGGTGGCCGCATTGTCTGCCACGAACAAATAACGAACTGTCTTCTTATTGCAAGCGGCAGCAACAAAATCGAACAAGACATAGAGCAAACTTTGGAAACCGATCGCATTGCCGTCAGAGTCTTGGAACGATTCGCCAATATCGCCTGAATCACTGACGAACTCTTGCACATAGTGCTCACGAAGGTTGTATAAATCATTCCAAATGGGTTCGAATAACTGAGGTAAACTGCTGCTAATGTACTTTGGGAATTCACTGCTGATACCACAAATGCACTGAAAAAAAAGCATAGCGATGAGTTTTTTTCCGTTTCACGAAACGGTTGAACCATCGATCCACAGAAAATTTCTTGTCAGTACCTTTACAACTTCCATCTTGAGACCATACTCTTCAGTGGCTCGTTCGGGATCGTTTTGGACATGATGATTCAAAATCGTAGTAAATGCTTGCATCCACTGCGGAATAACAGGAGCGATAAACTGTTCGGCCAATGCCGGATTTTCTTCACGCAGGGTAGAAAGCATTTGGACCAAGCTGCTAAAGATATTCACGGCGCGACCGCGGGTACGGAAGGAGTAGACCTGCATTTAGGTGTGAGTAAAAATGCATGGATACATACATCGTGTTGACGTAAAGATAATTACATTATCCGATGTAAGAATATTAAATAGTTCCGGAAGCAAAAGAGGGCCGACTTGAGGCAACTGTTGGATGCTGATATCTTTCTTTGCCATTTCTGACAAGACACGCATCGCACCGTGAACACTGTTGGCGCTATTGGATTTCAGGAAACTCAACAAAATATCGAAAAGATTGGGCCAGTCCTCGGGAAAATCATCGTGGGCAATATTCGAAACGACATAAGCGCTGACAACTCGGATTTTCGATTCGTTGTCGGCCAAACCGTTGACGATAATCTCACGCACAGCTTTTTTGCTCTACAAGCCGTCCCACATTAGTTGCTGACATCACTATTCTCGCTCTGGACCGAAATGGAGTCATTCTTACTTCCTGTGGTGGTTCAGGACCAAGAAACTTTTCGCTGTTCTTTGACGACCAGTGTGTACTGACATACGATCGAAGGGTCAATGCTGCCAAGTAAAAACAAAAACTGGTTAAGGATATTGGCGAGAGTGAGTGATAGCCTTAAGAAGCGTTCAGGTAAACATGGTTGTAGAAAAAGGATATTTGACGTTGAGGAACAGCGAGTTCCTGAGAGACGGCGAGACGGGCAAGGGTGATTGGATATTCTTTATAGTACATTGATTAGGAATGAGTTTGCGTTAAAAAGACGTGATCATTACTCGGTGATCGTACCTGGAGAAGCCGCCAATTCTTTCAAGCGTTGCTCGGCAGCAGAACGTACATGTCCATCGCTGTCGACGACTTGAAGCAATGTCTCGTAAACCGCTTGATCCATGATTACACAAGTTCAAAGAAACACGTATTTGCGCGTTTCCAAAATTTTCTCGGTAGTCATTTCTTTTTTCTCTTTTGAATCACCGACACGCGTTTTAGGATCATTGGCTGCCATCCGCAACCTTGTCTCTGCCGCATAGTACGACAAGGAACTACCCACCTTTTTCTTTATAAACACGACCAAACTCTAATCTCACTCGCTTAAAACATAAACAGAGACAAATTCAGGTATATAATATAGTGTCGTTACTAACATTGTAACCATATGTTCTTGCTGTGAAACGCACTGTTCATCTAGCGTTCCGTTCACGCAGAGGTTGTTGGTATTCTGGAGCAAGACAATGCAAGCGCACCAATGATCCCTGAGTGCATTGTTCTGACTTTCCTTCTGTAAAAAGGTTGGACCTTCAAGCGGACTCTGTAAAAGCGATTGCATTGTATTACTTACGATCAGCCAATAAGCGGATTCTGGCGGATTCTGTGGGGCAGTGCTGTACATGTGGCAGTTCCATCATTTCCGAGAAACGACAGCACCACACACCAGAGAACCAGAATTGCATGGATTCAGATAAGGAACGCAACAGCACGATCTGACGATTGGATCAATAGCAAAGGCTTGGAAACCTGCAGCGTCCTGGAATTTAGGGGTTCAAAATGTGCTCATGCCACGTGCTCCAACTAAACTCCAGTGAGTGGCACGCTTGAAATGAATTCATTATTTTCTGTTGCTTACATGGGTAATAAGCGAACAATCTATAATAAAGATCCGTGTCACCTCTAATATCCTTTGCAATAACTTTGAAATACAGATAATGTAATATGATAGATTAAAATGGATTTCAAATTTCCATGAAACTGGCCCGATTTTGTCGATCACTGCGACCGGACCTTGCAATTTCAGCGAATCGAGTCAAGTCTATAACCGGACAAAGCCTTATTGTCAGAGCCTTAGTCAACCCTTTCATCTCAACATCCGATACACCGATTTGATGGGCTGCTGTGAATCTCGTCCAACTCATAATGGTTCAGGAGGAACCCGTACTGGAGGTACTTGACCATCGTATTATTATGCGCTTTTTTCCCTTCACCTGACTCACTCCAGTATTCACCATCAAAAGGAAAACCATATCGACGTTCAAGGCTTAAATGGAAATCCGATACATCCATGACTCGGAGTGAATTGGAAAGTCAACGCGAGACATTTTGGGCAACCGCACCGACTTACGAGGTAGATCCATATCAAGTTCATCCCGTTTCTGCAGTCTACATTCTCAACTTTCAGAAACCTTACTAGGGTCGACCGGAAATTTGGCAAGCATTGCATGCTGTTGTGACCTCGGACGATGTACAACTGGCTCGCTCCATTCTCGAGGCCGCCAATATCACCTTGCCCACTGGTGATTTGTCCGATGGTTGCTTTGACGGTAGAAAAAAATATAGATAGGACATTGCTTTATGTGATCTTTTTCTTAGCTGTTTTCTTAGAACTGGGCAATCGCTATGAAATACCTGTTTACTGTCTTGCCGATCCCACCAATTTGTTACAAGACAGCAATGGTGGCGACTCCAATCACGACATGAAACGAAAACCTTCCACGTCCACATCCACGTCCACAAGTTTGTCCATGCGGCGATCAACGGGAGCTTCCCATAGCACACCCTCCGGTTCAATGCCAACTAGCAAGCATGAAGTTGTTGAAGAGTCAATGCCAACCCCCGATCCATCGGCCGACTTCCCTATCACCGTGCGATTATCCATCGGCAAAGATATCAAGTTACACATTAATTCACAGCATGAAACCATCGCGACACTGCGGTCACGCATCTACGCTCACCCGGAGATTGGTCTCTCGAGCGAAACATACTTTATTCGTTTCATCTATTTAGCCCACGTTCTCAAGGACGATCTATCCATTATGTGCGACCCGGCAACCCCGGCAGCCGCCTTCCAAGATGCTTTTGCTGAAAAAAACAGTGTTCGCATTCGACCCAACACGGTGATCCAAGCACTCATCATCAAACGAACATCATAGCTGCTTCCTAACGCAGTCTCTCTCCCAATCGATCATTTCTCAAATACAAAGCTGTCCTACATGTCGCCTGTGAATAACAAATTCCTTTACTTTATCATTACACTGCAAACCACATTCAATAATCGTAGGCAATTGCGCCAATTTAATGACATTCCTACTTTTTTATGTGTCACAAAATCAAAGATACAGCGGATCATTGAATACATCGCGATGGACTTCAAACTGTTTTTCACAGCGGACTTTTTACCTCTTTGTTTCATGCGCGCACGGACCTTTTTTCTCGTCTTGGGAAAAAGAATACATTGGGATACCAGAAAGACTGTTAAAAAATGTAGCTCAAAGGTGATAGGGCCTAATGTTGGAAACGGCTTTTGCAGTCCCACGAGGTATTCACCACTTCTTTTGGCTTCGTCTGTGAGTTTTGGCATTTTTTTTCTTCAATGCAGGTTCATATAGTCCGGCACGAATCATTCGAGTTAAGTACAGTAGACATCTTCTAATTTATCGCTTTTGCGATTCATGAGATGATGGTATTTTCAATCGAGATTAAGGATAATAATCATTCCTTGAATGAACTTTATTTAAACTGTACAGAGTGAAAAGAAGAAATACGCAAGAAAAAGGAAAAAGAACAAACGAGTATTAAGGGATAATAAGAGCTTTACAACCACGGCATCCATGTGCAATCCATTTGTGCCATCTTTTGAGGATTGCTGGCTTGCGAAATTAGATCAATCACATTTTGATTGGTTGGCTTATTTGCATTAATTGTCTAAAGAGTCAAACAAAAAACATCAATATTCACAGTTTCTTCATCATATCCACACACAAAAACTGATCATTACCTTTTCACGTTCAGATTTGCAAGACAAGAATCGAGCTTTAGCCATGATTTGCAGAACATTGGTATTGATGCGTTCGCGAACTTGAGCATCCGTGACGGAGCGATGATTGGACATGTGCCATATCATTAATTCGTCGCGAACAAACAGACTGAGGTACTGATCCAATTCAAGTTCAGGTTCTGTAAGACTGCGAGCCGTGGCCATCAAGCAACTGGTGAACAGGCCTTCAAGCCATACGGGAGTAATGAAATCTTGAATGTTGGGAGTGAATCGGAAAGGAACAGATTCGCCATTGCCAAACATGGGCTGGTTCGAATTCCATCCTGCAGATAGTAATAAACGTTAGTTAAGCCAGAATTTTACCACCAATCCCAAATAATACTGCAGTACTCACCAGGTAAGAACTCCATCGTCCAGATATCGCCGGTGCTTCGTGAGATAGCAATCTTGTGAGGATTTCGGTGACCCACACTGAATATGTAGCTCATGAATGTCGCCGTAGCATATTGAGCCGTAAACTGTTTACGGAACATCCAGTAATCCGTGTAGCTTCCCATGGTGCGTAACATATACTATTCGCAGGAGAAAGGATCAAAATGTTAGAACATAAGAAAATCACAGGTTAAATGCACCATGCTGTTGCTGTGAATAAAATTACCTTGCTCAGAATATTGGAAGGCACCATATTGTTTGCAATTTCGTCGTTGATTTCCATCTTTAGATTGAGCAACTCGGTCTTTTGATTGAGGATCTAAAAAAAAAAAGGCGTTAGATATCCAACCATGAGCAGACTGGCCTCTGTGACTTACATCTTTCTTAACTTGAGTATTAGACTTGATCTTATCCATGTAGAAAACGAGAGGATCGTCCTTGTGCATATTGACGCTGTCACAATGATCTTCATAGATATCGTAAAGCGTGCAATAGGATGGATCATCTTTTACCATGCGAACATTGGGAGCCAGGGGAACGATAGCAGGGAGGTGGAATGCCAAATTACGAGACCGGCTTTCTTTGCGTTTGGCAAGGACGTTGTTCAGGATTCGGAAGAGCTGCATCAAGCGCTCTTCTCTACGGAACTGACGTGCAGCAGGATTTTGAATCACAAACGGATGAATGCTGCCCTCATGACCACGAATCTTGAGACGACGCCAGCAATTGCCATAGCTTCGAACCACCTCCACCTCGGGCAAGAATCGATCAATACGCAGGAAATCGTTGGCATTATCCGTAAGCTACAAATAACACCGGACAAAACATCAGTGAGCTCACTTTTTTTTTTTTTCGAGAGAACAAGACAAAAATATCACAAATTGACTTTACCTGCAGATACTGCCCTGGAATTTCAACATCATCGAATTTTTGATGCTGGAATTCCACCAAATAATGGCTGCATGTTTCAAGTTTTTGTTTTCGTGGACGAGCATCCAACATGGCTTCGAATTTATCGCGCCATAATCGTAATTTGGCAACATATTCCTCCAAGTTGAGCTTGGACTTCGCAAAGTCGTTGATAAACGCCGTCTTCATATGACCGGGATACAGGGTGTCGGCAAGACGCGCAATGTTGGCCATCGTCGTTTGTGCCAGTTGAAGCGAATCACCAGGATTCAGCAGTCGCGTTAGTAATTGCTAAAAAAAGCGTGAGCCATTAAGTTGATGACAATGATGATGATTGCAGCTCTCCAATGATACTTACCGTAACGCCTTCATTATATAATGCAACGACTAGGCGATACATATCCTCATCTGCTTGGGGCTTGAACTTGATTTGGATTTGATCGACCATGGTTTCCATTGAAAGCGCCAACAAGGGGTATCCGGTCTTCAGCATGGCCATGATTTCATCCAATGGATGAGGCGCATTGGAGGCCGTTGCGGCTTGATCCTTGGCAGGAGCAGCCGCAGACGAGCCTGGTGTCGCCGTGGCGGGAGCCTGGGGTGGCTTACCAGCCTCAGTCTTGGACTTTTCCTGAGCAGTCGATGAAGAAGATTCTTCTGTCTTTTGAGCAGATTCCTCTTTCGATTCACCACCATCCGAAGCGGGATTGGGAGTCGCCGACGCCGGTTGAGATGAATCACCCTGAGCGGCTGTCGATGCATCCCCAGTGTCCTTATTTTCGTCCTCTTCGGATTCCTTCTTGGCCGTCTCGTTTTCAGCTACATCCACATCCATCGAATCACTCTTGCCTTCACTGGCGTCAGCAGCATCATCATTGCGACTGCCTTCTTCCGTCGTACCAGAGGGTTCCCCGACCTGGGCCGCCGCGGTTTTGAACGCGTCCATAGACTTGGCATCGGTCGCAGCCGTGGCAGGGGTGCCCGGTTCTTCCTTCACAGACGGTGATTTCTCGCCTTGGGTATTGGCCGTGGTCGGCGCGGCAGCCGGTTCCGGAGGGGCGACAGGCGCCATAGTCGCTTTCTTTGTCATGTCTTCCTTAGCCGTACGAAGTTGAAAGTGGAGCGCTTGAGGATATTGTTTGGCAATTCGAATGAGGATCGCTCGTGCATGTCTCGCTTCTTTATGCTGCAAGGCCACCAATAGCTGTGGAATAAATGTAATCCAGTACCAGACTGGCCATTCTCCTTTGTATCCTTCAAATGCGCGTGAAATCGTACCATTCTGATCATCCAGACTCAGTAACCACAGCACACGGAGTAGGTATTTGCGAGCTTTGGCGTTCTTGTAGATTCCTGCTGCTTGCAAGTAACAGCTCACCGCATTGTTCGCCCAGCTCAGATCCTTGGGGTTGTCAGTGAATCGTCGATCGTTGTATCGACCCCATTCGGCCCAAGCTCGTGGCAAAGACAGATCTATTTGCACCGCGTTCACGTAGGCTTCATTCGCCTCGTTGTTGTGGTTCAGTTTCGCCAGGAACATGCCCTTCAAAGTAAAGAATTCGGCCTTTTGTTGCTGTGTAAAGTACATCAAGTTGGTGTTGTTGATCACGTCCAGACCCGCCGACAATTCCGACTGATTCTGATAGTAACACTTGGCTTGTTCTCGCAATTTCAAGAAGGCTTCCTGGATCTCGATATTTGGCAGCGTGTAAATCTTGGTCAAGTAATTGATACACACGTCATACAGCTGGTGCTTGCGTGCAACATGGGCAAACCGGTTGATAATCCATGCTGTTTCGTGATATCCACGGTACGCAAACGAATTTCCAGCACCGGCATTTCCCGTGCCCGATTGCGGAGGTAATAACGGGATCAAAGGCAAATAGGTTCGGTTGATGGCACTGAAAATGTGCTGACGCCACGCTACAAGATCACTCCACACATTGATGTCGTCCCACGTGTTTGGCAATCGTTCGCGCCATGTGCCTAAAATGCTTCGTAATTCCGCCGATCGTTGATCCAAATTCTGAGCCGTCGTCGTCAGCAAGCTGTTAAAGATTTGACTCGCTTCTTGCATTTCCAGATACTGTTGGAATATTTGCAGCAAAGGCAGATGACTCTGAGACACAATCGGAGGTAACGAATGCCATTTTTGCAATGTCATTTGCACGCCTTCTTCACAAATACGATTGAATTCCGAATGTTCGCTGCTTTGCGATTTGATCAAGGATAAAAACGCTTCAAACACTTTGTGTCGCGGGTTCGGTTCGTCGACTACTTGCTGAAGCGATTGCTCCAATAATTCACGTTCGGCCGTCCAATCCGAAAGTCGCCACGCACACTCCAACAACAGATTCACATTACCATCGTGCTTGGCCAAATCTGTCAAAATATCCCACTGCTGCAACTTTTGTGTACACGAGATCCAATGATTCTCCCACAACATGTACTCGGACTCGGTAAACGGCAACACCCCGCTTCGTGCTTTGATCTGCGCATTCTCGTACATGTTTTGCGCTTGAGCCCACATTCCGCTCTGTTCGCATGACACCGCCACATTGGTCTCGCTGTAAGTACTGCGTCGTCTCCACAAACCGTAAAACATATCCATTTCGCCTAGATCAGAATACATCTCTGCAAGAGCATCCAACGTCCGTTCTCGACGGTTTTGGTCGTCCTTGGACAGGTCCGACACTCGACCATATGATGCTGATTGCTGAAGAATTTCAATGGCTGTATGCCATCCGTTGTGTGTTTTGCCAAGGTACTTGATCAGATGAGGAGGTAACGGAATCACAGTGTTCACGCGTGCAAAGCAAGTGAGCAGGACTTGAATCACATTCGGACGCTGGTTTGCTTGCTTGATATGGTAGTCTTTGGCCAGAAGCATGGTGATCAGTTTGACAAGGTCATGCCGTTCGGTCGCCGTGAGGTTTGACCAACACAGAGGGAATAACTCGACCCACAGATTATACGTGCCGTAAGGATCGACGTACTGAAGTTGCTTGACGCTTTCAATGATATGGTTGATATCAAATCCTTTGAGATCTCTCAGGAACGCTTGGTGCTGTTGAATGAGATCATTCACATCGTTAGGGACATCCAGCGTCATGCTAGCTTCGGCTTGATCGGCAATGGTACGAATGGATTTGATCTTTAGGCTGTGCGTTGACGTCAAATTCGGACTGGCCTTGACGGCATTTAGCAGTAAATCGAGCGCCTGTTGCAACCAGAAAGTGCTGGCCAGCGATTCCCAATTCTGCACGCCAAAGATGTAGTTGAGACGGGTGTACAGAGGTCGACTGACACTGCGGTCAAAAATGCGCATGAATTGCGTACGAATACGCGGGTTGCTGTTTCGTGTGCCCAACAAGAACGCTTGCTCCAGACGCACCGTAAGTTCAGATCGTGCAAAGGCCGGATTGCTGTAAATTTGAATGACCAGATGCAGGAAATCTTCGATCAATTTGGGATCGTTTCGCTGTTCCACAGACATCATCTTGACCAACAATCCCGATTTTTCTTTGATCGTAGGGAATGTTTCGGTCTTTCCGAGCGTCCATTCACTGAGCATATCCAAAATCGTGCGCAACAGGTCTACGCGAGGTGACTTTTCAATCAGTTGGATCAAGCACGTCAAAAACCATCGTCGTTGATCTCCCAAATGAGAGATTCGTTTCCTCAGCAAATTCAATCCCATGATCAACAAATTCACTTGAGCGTCTACATTCGCATTCGGCATGGCTTGCACGGGCATGGTATGTTCTTTGGTCAGCTTTTGCAACATCTTTACGATGCCCGGAAGGAAGCCATCCAAGTGCTCGCTACGACCGCTGGACACTGCCTGCAACAGTTTGATCACCGCGTAATTGTTTGTTAAACTTGCTAGTCCATCGGTGATGGTGGAATCCACCAAAGCTACGAAACTGGCCACATCGGGATTTTGCGATTCTTGTTCGGCCGTTTCCACGGGCGTTGTCTTTTGAATGGCCTGGAAAACGCGAATAAGCACTGGATTCAAAGCAGTTTGCACGCGAACGTTGTCGGACTTGATACTGGTTTCCAACAATCGATACAGCTGATTCATGTTGACAATAAACCATTCCGCCGGTTTGTGAGCCATATCCATATTTAGCACTTCAAGCGCGCTGCATACGCTGGGAATCAATAAATCGTTCATCTCCTTTACAGTCAATGTACGCTCCAGGTGAGAAAACTTGACATGGACATCCGACCAGGCCGACAAATTCAAAAATTCCTTGATCAAAGCCAGCACGCGCTGAACCAGGGCTTGATGTGCGAGGTCCGATGGGTTGTACATGCTGCAAGCCAGACGCACCAGATAGCCGACCAAATTTTCTCGCAAGGTCAAACTGGGAACGTATTCTTTGGTATTTGTATTGGGCGATTCGGCCGCCACAGCCTTCACCTCGCCCGACGATCCTTCGACTTGAACCTTCTTTCGTGGCGACTCGGAAGCCGGTGTCTCAGATCCACGCTTGTCGGGAGAAATGTCCATTGGATCGTCCGTCTCATCGGCCGCAATACGCGTCCTTTCCCACTTTAAGATGAGTTGCGCCAGTTCACATGTAAGCAGTTTTTGTTCGGGAGTCGCATTCTGCAGCAGGCCAAGCTTCGGTAACGCATTCACAATGTGTGGGAAAAAGTGTTCACGGTAATCATAGAACAGATCGGCATGACGAACCAGCAACTGATAAACGTTGATCATTTGCGAAATGCTGTGTGTATCTTCCACGACGACCTTGCGCGTCAATCGGACCCAGGTAGGGATCCTCTCGGACCCCGTGAGTGGAACGCGTTTGGGCACCACCGGCGCAAGAACGTCCAGACCTTGCTTTACAAGTACACGCGCTTCCGAAAGATGAGCACGCAAAAGCGCGGCATAAATCTGGATGGTAATTTTGCTAGGTGTTTCATAGGCAGAAATAAATCGCGCGATCAGAACATACGCCGCTTGCTTGGTGGTAGCGTCTTCGCAACGAAGGTAATTCCATCCAAACTTGATGACTTCCTTACGATGGTCGGCTAACAAAGATGAGGCGTACTGCACAATCATGGCCGTCAGTTGCAATAGTTCAATACGCAACGAGTCTTCAATGTACTGTTTCTCCTCAGATGAGTCGGACATGATGTTAGTCCACGATTTGAAATCCAATCGTTCCATCATTGATGCATCAAATAGCTCGTTGTTCGTGTCTTGCTGCTGCACCAACGCCACCAAAAGCATCGGATTCACCATATGGCGCAACGTCAGCATCTTCAAAGCAATGGTGATGGAAGTGTCGTTGAATTGTTGCAAAAATTTATCAAAAATCTTGCGCTTTCGAGAAGGAGGATATTTCAGCGCCACATCGTTCATGAGGAAATTTCGCAAAAAGGTCAAATCCATGGCCGATTCTTGCGCAAAGAGAACTACGAGTTCAAAGATCAAGTCGGTTTCGTCGGGATTCGATCGCAAGTGGGCAATCAATATATTGGCCAAGTACATGGTTTCACGAGTGACATGGGTGCCGTGCTGATCATCCTTCTTCATGAGCTCGAACCGGCTCGGCATACGCCAGATGTTTAGCAGACCATCCAATACCTCGCGCCGACCCGTCAGCCACTCAGGATCATACTTGATCAACTCGCGGACAATGAGAATACCCTGATGGTACATGACAGGGTTATCAGTAGAGCTTAGCGTTTTCTCCACCAGCTGCATGTACTGCTTGCCGACTTCTTCACACAACTGTGGTGCCATCTCGCTGCCTAGAATACCAATGAATAATCGACTGTGGCTCGTGGAATTCAATCGGTCGAAAAAGTAGGTGATCGTCTCGGAGGGATATCGGTTCAAATACTTGATAAGGTTCGGACGGAACGGACTGGAGATGGCTCGACGAAGGTGCCCTTCCATTTCCAAGACAACGGTCACCAGATCATCCAAAAAGATGTGAGCCGCCGCCGGCAGCAAGTGGAATACGTTCAAAATCGCCACAATAATCTTGATTTCATGATTATCGCTCAGAGGTTTACCCGCCGCTTCTTGAAGAACTTTGGGTTCAGCCCACTGCTTTAAATGATCCAACAGCTTCTTGCCGATTTCCACTTTGAAATAGTTGGTCAACAACTCCAACAATCGCGCCAAACCCTCCAGACCGGCCACGCTGAGTGTCTTGTGATTGGACAGTGTGGTGAGGATAGGCCGCAAGCCTTGTTGCAAGAGTTCCTTGGGCAGTTTATGTTGCTGTGACAAGACTTGTTTCAATCCCTTGTGAGCAGTTTCCACGACTTCGGGGGATTTCGAATACAGTGATTTGAAAAACACTTGAATTATGCGCGCACGAGTATGTGTTTGACGTTGGTTGGAGAAATCGGAGCATGCCATCGCCGCCGACAGGAGCTTGATACAAACGATACGAAGATTCATCAATGACGTCGCGTTTTTATACTGAGAACTACGGCTCACGAGAGCTTGATCTTCCGCATCGGCCAACGCAAGCGCTTCATGAAGCAATCGGATCAATTCATCGTTGAACTCGAGGAACGGAGGTCGCAGCGTAAGACAGTAAGTGATGGCATCAATGTGACCAATTTGCATAGCAAACGGGAGTGCACGCAACGGTTTTGCGAAAATCGGTGCAACCAGTCGTTCGCGCACCGGTGCCAGCAGTTCGGTGACTTCGTTTCCGGTAAGATCCGCCAATAACTGGAAAGACGACTGAATGGTCTCACGGACCGCACTGTTGGAGTTGGAAAGTTCGCTTAATAACAATGCGATCAGATTTTGGAACTTTTGCTGCGCTTCTTGCGATTTATCATCTTCAGGTCGATTGCACACTTTCAAAACATGCGAGAGGGTCTGTGTCGCTTCGGCTGTATTGACATTGGCCATTTCGGGAGAGGCGTCCTTGAGGACGAAAAGTAACGAGCGAATAAATTCCAGTTCATGTTCCCTCATCCACTTGGTGCCCATGTCAATCTGCGCACTCAAAATGGAAATGCCCAGACAACCGCCCCGCTTTTTGTACCATTCTTGCTTGTAACAGCATGAGCAGAATTGAGACGCAAATACACGGAAGATGGGTAATTTCCAAACGAAATCCTTGCCGCCCAACATGGTCACGGCCGTCTCGAAACAAAGTTGCAACGCTTGCTCGGCTCGTTTTCTCAATTTGCTGTCTTCGGATGAAATGATTTCGACAATCGCATCCACAAGAATGGTGGTGTTCAGGTTCTGTACGGCCAAACGTTCGTCCATCATATCCGAGAGTGGCTTGGTCCCACTTTCCGTCGCCTCAATCGCTTCGCCAATATGCAAAAGCATGAAATGACGGCAAATGTTCTGGAAGAAAGGCCACGCGTCATCGCTTAGACTGGGGATCGTCGAGGCTTTGATGATGGCTACGAGAATCGTGCGCAACGCATCTTCTTGCGCGGCCCGTTTCGCCAGGTACTTTGTATAGCCGTTGCCGGACAACCGTTTGGGTTTCAGTCCATTTTCTTCCAAAGCCGTGCCAATAACCGTATTGTCGCCTGCTTCATTGGCCGCCTCGTCCTCTCCTGCGGTCGATTTGCGAGATCCATTTTCATCCCCTGAAGAAATCAAGACGCCATTGATGCGTTGGTAGAGTGATTGGGCCAAATCTGACGATCCTTCATCGAGCTCGAGCATGAGAATGATGTTGGATTTGAGGAACACGTAGGATTCCTTTTTGTAAAAGTCGTCGGCATTGGTTTGATCAATGGTCTTGATGGCAATTTCCAAGCACTTGTCCAAAGGAAGAACGTGCGGGGTGGTATTCGGATCAAACATGATTTCCACGGACACGCCACTTTCAGCACGTAAATTACAGTCCAGTCGTGGAGGCGTTCGCAGCATGCGTCGGTTGCGTCCACCGAGTTTGCCAAGAATTCGCATCGCTGCATGGCTGTGCTGCTGATTGTACGGCAGTGGTTTCAAATGACTCCACAGCGCATTCATCAAATCTTTCATTACGGGCGCCATGATATGATCGAGAAAATCGGGATTCAGATTGTCATTGCACAGTTCCATCGTTCGCAATCCCTGAGATACAAGTTCCTGATCGGCCTGAAGCGCAATCACTAGTGGACGCATCAAGTAAGGCAGGTAAGGAAGAAGAGTACTGAGACGCACAGGTACAGCAAGACACAGCTCCACAAATAGATTTCGCATTTCGGGTTTATGGGCCAACGTGAGTAACGAATTCAAGTTTTCGAGCAGCACCTGCAACAACGGCGACACTTCTTTGTACAAAAGCTCAAACCGGCCTCCGCCAATACTCTTGAACAGCGCTCGCAGAAGCAAGAAATAATTGGCAGGTTCCTTGGCTTTGGACGATAATTTGAAACAGGACATGACAAGATTCGCCAGATAGGGCTGCAAGATGGATTCGTTGGCGTCGGGAAAAAGATTCACGGCCATAAATGTTAAGCGGAATAAATGTAACAAGACGGCGGAATAGTGCATATCAGAGTCACCGAGTCGATCGATACGGTCTACCAAGAATCGGAGGAGAATACCGGCGAATCCCTGGGTGGAGGTCTCGTTGATGAGGTAGTAATGAGCCACGTTGACGAGTGCAGGGTTGATCAACGTTTGCTTAAAGTAAAACTCGATCTGAGAGGCGAAAATTTCTTGGAAAATGGCCGGATCCAACAAGGTAAAAACGGTGGAGAACATATCTAGTAACTCCTTCTCTCCGTTGACTTGAGTTCCAAGTTTGAGAGACAATGCATTGGACCCTATGGAGCCTTCTTCTGAATCTTGCTGGTCCGATGCAAAGTTTGGTAACGATCCGTCGCTGTCATAATTGTCCACGTTGAAATATTCAAAGCACATGAGCCCTTCGCGGAACAGCCCGAGAAAAATATCGATATCCGATTGCGAAAAGTTGCGAGCGTATTGAGCATAGTTTTGCAAGTTGACGGCATCCTGCCCAGCAGGTGGAGGTGAATTACAATGGCGCAAGCCAATAAATAGCGGTTTCATGCCAATGATGAAATTTCTGAACATGAACCGACCATCTAGAATTAAAAAAAAAAAAAAAAAAACAATAAGTAAGAAAATTCACAAAGTCAACCATTCAACAAAACCATACCCTTTACACCATCATGGGATGGATCTGGAATGTAGCCTGCTGTATGAATTGAACGAGCGCGTTCAAAATCGAAAACTTCAAGAATATCTCCATCACTTTTCTTTGCAGCATCGGATTCATCCGTCGTGGATTGTTGCTTCCTCTTTTTATATTCACGCAAGCATGTGTCAAACTGGATATTGAGCGCTGCGAATTTATTCAAAAAAGCCTCCAAAATTCGCATCAGCAGATCTCGGGCTAAGGAATCGCGAGTAATAAAGTGAGTGGGCAAGCCATCTATTGTGGATATTGTGCATGCAAAACTCACCTTCCATCTTGTTGGGGTTCTTGATAATGCAATCGATCAAGTTTAATAACAACTTGCCGCACATCGTTTGTATGCTCGGTGCTAATGTAGGGTCGTGTAAATTGCGTGAATAGATGTGCACAGTACGTGAAAGTTGAGCAGGCGTAAGTTCAGATCGAATATGATGGACGAGATCAGCAAGCATGCTGTAAGCAAGTGGCCTGGTATTGAATTGTTAGTTGATACATCTACCATCGTCGGTCCACATTGAATATCTTACCTTAAAGTATCGTGAGACGTGACGCCGTTTCCAATGAGCACCTTTTCGTTCAACAAGATATCAATCTTGGATACAAAGGAAGTGCGAAAGTCGGTTGAAAGGATGTGTCTTGTTGCCACCAGCAATTCCTGCAAAAATTCGAGGATCAGCACTTGACACATGTGAAAGCATAATCAATGAAATCAGCGTACTTTTCTTGTGGCGGTCGATTCCGGTGGACAGTCTCTTAATAATCGAATGACAAAATCGGGAATCTGATTCTGATATGGCCTTAATAAAGCAGTATAACTACGTAGAATGTAGGCTAGAAAAGACATGGTCTACTCATTCCGAATGAGTGTTGTACTATCAGCATTGGTCGAAACTTTGTATAAAATATACCTTGACTTGAGCAACGATAAAGTCATTGTATACACTTCGGTTGCGAATCTCTGGACTGACGCCTACAAACACCTCGCCTCGAGCACGAGCCGCCTCGGCCGCTTCTGCTTGGGGTTTGGCTTGTAAATTAAGAGTCTACCATAAAAAAAAGGGCGGACAGATGAGTCAATGAGCCGTATCCAGGAGATCCGCACACTTGTTCTTTACCGAGAAAATAAGAGGGATGAATTTCATAATGTTATCGCTTGCGTAACGTCGATAAGATTGAAACATCAAGACAACGATAATTGGACATTCGGTCAGTACTTTGAAGCTGTATAAACTCTTTGCCAAGACTTTGGAAGGTGTTTCGGGGACATCGGAAGCTGGAGACATGGGCCGTGGCGAGGTGGCTAGCAATGGATTAGGACCAGGCTACAGATAAAAAAGTATCAGTGACCGGTTTATTCTTATTGAGTGCTGCTCTTTTGATGAAGATGCCTACCGTCACCGCCGATCCGGCTGGCGTGCATGGTACGTCAAAAGCGTCCTTGACGGCTTGTTCCATATTTTGAAAGATTTCTTGAACAATATCCAAGAAAGGCTGAACTTGGTCTTCGAGGACATGTCGGAAGGATCGATGGAGATCAATAATGATCTTTACGCAAACAACGGCATTGTCTTCATTCTCAACACGAAGTAATTGCATCAAGGTTCGCGATATATCGGCAGCATATTGCTTCAAAGGTTCGGTTTGAGGTAGACGGAATATGATTTCCAAAAGAATATTACGCAGTTTCTATAACATAATGCGATAGATGGTGAGTTGGATTTTCTTTTTTTTTTGACACATCCACGTATTAAAAAAAAAATCGATATCGGGTTACTGACTTGTTCCGGCGCGTTACTGACGAATACAGGCGTTCCGTTTTGGAGAATATCGAGGAACACGGGAATAAGCGTAGACAGAAATCGAGGATATTCCAGCGTCTGGAATACTTCCACTTGGTCTCTGAGTTCATTTGCAATGGTGACCTTGAGACCGATGCCTATATTGAACATGTTAGTGTGACAGGTCACCAAGAGGTAAAGAAAAATAGAAGTCATTTGGAAGTGAACGTGCCTAGATTAGGATCTCCCAATCGGTGTGCATAAACTTGCAAGGTCGTCATGGTATAAGATTCCTAACTGTAAGAGCCACACAACCCCGATAGTACGAGAAGAACAGGAGAATATATGCTAAAAACCCGCCCTTTCGACTTGGAAAAATTTGGCCCAAAAAGTAGAAGTAAAAAAAAAAAAGGTGAACTGGGGAACAGTGGAAAAAGAGCGCTGATACTTGGAAATTTCATGTTCACGTGACTTGGCCAGGGCGCAATGTGACGTTCAAACGGACTGTGTAATTTGAAGGAAAATTTCCTGTTCGGCAATTGGGGGGAAGGGTGCCCTTTTTTGCTTTTTTTTTTTCTGGAATTCTCAGGTTCACCTAGTGCTGCGTCGTGTAATTCTCCTGCCACCCAAGGACTTGAGAATGTCATCCACCATGTCCCATACACCCATTCCCACTGTCGATGAACTACGGAATAATATAGAGTTTGTTGCTATTGCTCAGTTTTTCCACACCTTCCAATCGGCCTTTCAGCCGTGGCCGGCCGCCAATGACTTTCAACGTCAGTTGACGCGGCTATCCTCTCGTAGTGGACGTGGTAGTGAACAACCGGAAGAAGTCCATGCCTTTGCCACAGAGGTAGGTCAAGTTTTTTCGTTATTTTATTTACCTCTATTTGTGCAACATTTCTTTGCACTGCATGATTTCATTTCCTATTATGAGCGTGGACTTTATTGTTTAAAAGCGAGGCATAGTCGGTGTGACGAGCTGTCGTTGATAACAATAAGATAATGGAAGGAAAATTAGATAACTAGAAATAAAGTTTGGAAATAATAATGCTTGTTATTTTGTTAGGACTTGGAACACATGCTGTTAAAGCCTGAAGAACGCCATCGTTTGGAAGAACTCATTGTACGCATGCTTCGCTTATTGACTCGCAATCGCTTCATCAAGTATGCCTTTTTGTCTTTCGCATCTATTTTACTGTTATCAAAGTGTTAAACCGTGAGGAACATTAGTGATTCCACTTGGCAAATGTACTTTGCACGAGCTTTCGATAAGCGCGTGGACAGTGAAGATAATCCTTTTCGCACGGACCAACTTGAACACGATGACAAAATGGAATCTACACAACAGGACACCAAAGACGAAGAAGAAGAAGCTAATCACGAACTGTCAAATTCACGATCAGCCAATGAACAATTGAACAACTTTTTCACACTTCCACTTGATGTCCGTGTTCATTTACTTCATCTCCTTTGCGAAGTAAGTGATGCCCTCATTACGCTAGTTGCTTGTTATGGTTCCTGGAGTTTTCAAGCGATGCACCAACTAAAAAAATGACTATTAGTGGCAATTAGAGGATCCCGAACGTTTCCGCGAACATTTGGCCAGCGAATTCGATGCGATTCAATGGGTGAGTCAATTGTTGGTTTGCAATGATAGAAAAGTTCCAATGGAGCTAATTGTTATGATATGGGTTAGCGCGTAGATCCTATCGGTTATGATGCCAAAGGCAATTCTTTCTGGCTGTTTGATGGTACATGGAAAGATTGAATACCGTCACCTCATCGAATATGCACTCATCAGCGAAATGTAGATAATCGGCTCTATAAGGAGTCTCCTGCACCTCCCAAAAAGAAAAAGAGCAAAGCGTCGCGTAAACCGAAACCAAAGGTGGTACCTACACGACGAAGTACCCGCCGAAGTGCGCACACCGAAACGCCTGCCGTTGAAGAAGAAGAAGAGGAAGACGAAGACGAAGAGGATTGGAAACCCTGGAAACTGGTATAATTACGACATAGACAATTAATTTTGATCAGAGTGTGTGACTGAAATATATTTCGGGCTTAGGTTTGCTTGACTAGGGAAGATTGGGAAAAGCTTCCGAACAAATTTGTGAAAAGCGCGCATCCGGATGAGAAGCAGTTTTACCAAGTGCTCGTGAATGACGTTTTGCCCAAAGTCATTCCAGTATTGGAAGAGCACGAGAAAGAGCTCAAAAAACAGGAAGCCCTGGCCCACCGAAAGCGAAGTTCACGACTGATGATTCGGGAATTGGAAGCACTCGAAAGAAGTCAGCAGATTCAACAAGCCGAACTTGCAGCCGCGGGTACCAAACGCGTTTCGTCTCGTAGGGAAGAAATGGCTCGCAAACGTGAGGAACAACAGAAAGAAATGGCCGCCAAAGCTCGCGAAGAACGATTGCTTGAACGTGAAAGACGCGTCCTCGAACGTGCAAGAGCGGCAGAGGAAAAAGAAAAACGGTTGGAAAAACAAGCCGTCGCTGAAGCCGCCGCAGCGGAGGCGGCGGAAGAGCGCAAAAAACAGAAACAGTTACAACCACCGTCAGGCGATCGACCGCCCGTCCCCACAAAAGGCAAACGTGGCCGGAAACCAAAAGCAGCAAAGAAAGGACGAGAAGACGAAGAAAATTGGACATTCAATTGCGTTTGCGGGGTCTCTGGACAAAATATCGTAGTGTATCCCAACACGGCATCCAATCATTTTTGCTTTTGTTTTCTAACGCAGTTTCTTTTCTTTACTTTTTTTAGGATGACGGATCTCCTATGATCGCCTGTGAACGATGCGGGGTGTGGCAACACATCAACTGTCTGAGAAAAGCAGGTGCAATTGATCCGCATTTAAAAAGCTTGGATAAATGTATTTTTGTTTGCTCTCAATGCAAGAAACGAAAGGAATCACAGGAGGATCAGGAAGTCGATATTGACGGTATGGACGACACCCCTCGAGAAGGATATGCTGCGAAATATGTAAAGCGGGACTTTGATAATCGAATGCGCATGCCTTTCGGAGCACCTCCGCCAGCTGTCAATCCACCATCAACCATGCCGTCCATCATGTCTTATCCAGCTCACGTGGTGAATGGGTATTCCCAAGCAGCACGATTACCATCTCTGCAACCGTGGTATCCGCCTGTCAGTCAACCCAATTTTGCTCCACCGCCATCACAACCCAATAAGATGATGCCACCCTATTACGCACCCTATCCACCTGCCGCAAGGTCTCCCAATGGGTTGCCAACGGCGACTCATGCGAGCATGCTGCCTCCCATTGTTCGACCTCCTTCAACTTCGCCGACTCCACCTTATCCTATGCATCATTCATATGGCCCAATGTCAACTCCACCTCAAAACTTACCTCCTCAGAACTTACCTCCTCAATATCGATTACCGCCCATGAATGGCTATCCTTATCCGCCACAAGGGCCCCGAAGAGACCAACCTCCGACACGTCCTTTGAACGAATAACGAACCAGTCGTCCTCTTTGTCTCTTTCTCTTTCCCCCTTCTCTTCGTTGTCTTTCCTTTAGAGCCGAGTACCGCAGCGATACACATAAAATAGGTTGTGGCACCATTTTCAGAGGGTGTTACATGCTATCAAGAATCTATTATTTAATTGCATAATCAAGATGATAGATTGATTTTCAACATGGAAATAAACAAAAGATATTTAATCATATGTTACAGATAAGAGTCAGCGGAAGAAGGAAATAAGGGACAAAAGGAAGGAACCATGGTGGATAGCGTTAGTCATTACAAGAAGTATAGGGGGAAAAAATAGTAAAACGATATGTCTAGAAGCTTGGGATAATTGTTTTCGTCAAGGAAAATCGACTATTATGAGAACCTGACCGGGAAAAGGAAGATCGATTTTCTTCAGCCATATCATCGGTGTCTTGCACTTTCTCGTTTATGGCATCGGATTCTTTTGATGCGAATCGCAGCTGTTCTTTTCGAGTGACGTATTTGGAGACGGGATCATAGGATTGGGGATAGGCGTAGTCTAATGCAAAGGTCCGATCCATGTCGCCGGTAAAGTTATACTCTGTGGAATCCTGTCGTAATCGTGGCGGTAGCTTGGTCGGTGCTGCGGTGGAGTGCGTGGTAGTGATTGCAGCTTGGGCCGTATAGTGGTTGGAATCATCGACGGTCTGGCTGTCCTTGGCCGTCTTGCCTGCAGGATTGGTGGTGACCTACGGATTTTTCAATGAGTCATAGCACAGCAAACGTCAGAGCATGGCGACTTACCCAGTGAATGGTCGCTACATTAATGACAACATCAACAGCACAGCATGTCAAACACAGTAGTCCCCGTTCTCGGCCTCCGAAGAGGATCAAGGTAAACACATTTGCAAAAGAAACGACAAGGCACACCACTGAAGCGACCAGCGTTCTTTGGGCCACGTCGTGCAATCGAGAATTTCTCCAATCAATAGCCGCGCCTTTGCCAATCCTTACGAGGGGTTTGATGAAGAGGATGGTCATGTACAAATTAAACACCTACAACCGCACGAAATTAGTGGCCCATTGCCATTCATACAGAGGCTATACACTTACGAAATCGTATACTAGCAATGGTATACTGGCAACCGGCTGTAGACCAATGATGCAGATTCCGGTTTCGGTAATTTCGGCAATATGGAAGATAAGCTGAGGTTCCAAGAAACGGTTAATGTTTGATCGGATAGATATTGTCGTTGCCAACACTGTACCATCAGAGTAAAAATGGCAATATAAGGTGTCATTAGGATGACATGGAATCGATAAGATTTGGTTCTCCAGCGCGATTGGCGAACAGAAGACACAACCCAGACTTTCTCAGTCAGCCTAAAATCCAGTGGTATAAAGGATCGCATGAATAAATGGAAAAGGCCATCATTCCTGTAGATACTATTGGGCACATTTTTACCATGAATACATCACAAGCTTGGTTCCAGAATAGAAAATATCGCATGCCATGATAGACAACATGCACGATAGATAATTGTCTATGATCAATGGTTGTTAGTGCATGGACGCTTGCATCCTGTGTCTCATTACTTACTGTTGTTGGTCGATATAAGGACAATACTGGAAACGCAAAAGGCCCAAGAGCAAACATACAGGGCCAAAACGAGCCATCGCGAATAACTGAGGTAGGTAAATTGGACGTTGAAGGTCTTTACCCCAAAGAGAGTCGATAAAATGGATACAGAGAATAAACACACGAGCTGAGCTGCCAGTTCTCCACCGTCTGGTTGAGCAGTGGCAATAAAAATATGCGAATCCATGCAAATGCCTCGTTTTTGTGTTGCTGGCAGTAACAGGAAAAGGTTAGAAAGAAGAGGATAGGAGGTAGAAAACGACAAAAAAAATGTGGCAATAATAAAGAGACAAGAACAAAAATAGGTACAATGACCTTTGCAGCTTATTTGTTGGCCTTGGTCTCTTCAGAATACGAGTGGCAATTTTAGAATGTCAATTACACAGAGAGTGCACCATCAAACTTGATTAACGTCCGAAAATGGCGATATGCTTGTGAGCTCCTTAATCCTTCCACTTGTTCTGTGTCACCTGCAAGCTTATTGCGACTGAAAAGTTAAACCGATATCGCATCAACAGTAGCACGAACATCATAAGTTGAGTTCGGTATCTGGTTCGATGAAGTGATGGTTCTAGTCACGGAGCCCATTGTTCCAGTTTAAAGGGGTCAAAATAATGGGCGTTCAAGTGGAAATTGTGCTTGGTCCTCGAGTCCAAGTTTAAGGCCATGTGCGTTCCGATGATCCGCAATTTCCATTTTGGTCTATCCGAACTTTTGCACTCATCCATGCTCAATCAATAGACATTTTCAGTGTATTCTTCCCAACTTTTTTTTTCTATCAGTAATCAAGTATCGGGTTTTTGCCTTGAAGCTCATTGTTATTTGTGCTTCACTAGACCAAAGATGCAGAGTAACACAGGGTGTTTAAAATTTTGCCAATCGTCCCCCAAGCTGCAACCTGTTTAGCACCACCTCCACATGCTTATTGACACCCGCGTGGTAAAAATTGAATAGGGGTTAACAAGATGCCTCCAGTCAAACAGAATTGAACCGAGTATCGAAAGATGCTGTTATCTTTATAGTTTTTCAATTCCTCATGTTTTTAAATGTCGTCCATCTTTTTTTAATAGTCAACTTACGTTCTCCTCATATGTCAACGCGTGGCTATTATACCTGTACAGCACGGGGGCTTTGCGGATCGCGGGAACGACAGCCTGGTGTCCGTCAAATTGATCGTTTGTGAAACATTCCCACTCGTCATATAAAACAACCTACACTTTTTGAAGCAGTAAAAAAATAATCGACCCATTACTTTATTCAGACTCTAGGGAGTTGGCAAAATGCAGTAGTATCAATAGCTTCTACTTCAGAACAGATCTCATGAAGATGATGCTCGCCGAAACTTGACTACTTGACACAAATGCGTTATGTGATATCGCAAGGCTCATAAAGAGGGAAGACATAAGTTTATCAGACGAATCGACAGTGAGCTGTCGCTTTTGGCTTTGGCGTCATTCTTTTTTTCTTTGTGAAGTTGATGCATTTTTGCTGTGGTCGTGCAGATCGACTTGTTTATATTGCGCTCAGCCCACTCATTCCGCAACTTGAAAAGCCCGCTGGATTACAAAGCTTGAATACCATACATTTACAAACATGGTAGGTATTGCTGCTAAGAGTTGGGAGGATTAGAAATGAAATCACCGAGATCTGGTTTAAAGGTTTTGTCTTCCATCGTTGGAGTACTGTTATATTGTTCCCCACTCACCCCCCCCCCCAAAAAAAAAGAAAGGCAGAAGCTAGTATGATGATAAATTACTTTTTTATTTATTTATTCGTCAAGTAACTTGTTATCTCTGCTCCGTGTCTGGAATGATAGGCTCATCGTACATGGATAGTCCGAGATTTCCCATCTCTTAGAAAATACTCCCAAAATTTCTTCCCAAAAAGAAAAAGAAGGGTTCAAGAAAATCATAACCACTGGGTATCGTTTTTTTTTATTCCAAATTCACAGGAAAATAGAATCACACACGTTACCTGTTTTCTTTTTCCTCAAGAGTGTTGTCTCATGCAAGTGATGACTGAACCGAAGGTGTACAAAAGACAGACAAAATCAATATCATGTGAGCTGAATACACTTTTTAAGAGCTGTAGTGCTGTCGCAACGAAACATTGGGGAAAACAGAGTTGTGGACTGGTCGCAAATTGGAAAATGAATTTTCTTTTTGTCGATATGGCGTGAAAAAGGCGCGAGAAATTTGTGTAAAGTTGTCACGGGATCGAGGAAGAACAAACGAAAAAATAAAAGCTTAAGAACTAGATCAAACAACCCATACTGCGGCCAGCGGGAGGAACTCGCATCTAGTAAGGCGAGCGTGGACGAGGGGGATAGGGTTCGTATCGGGGAGGCGGTGGGCGACGGTCAAAGCGATCATAACGATCGTAACGATCTCTCTCATAACGATCATAGCGACCATAGCGATCGTAACGATCTCTATCATAGCGGTCATATCTAGGAGGATCATAGCGATCCATATACGAGCGATCGTAATAACGATCGTATCTGGGATCATTGCGGGGATATCTCGCTAAAAAAAGTGAAGAGATGTGTTAAAAAGAAGACATGTTTCAGACTGAGATAAAATGGAATACTTGCGTCGATCACCACGTTTAGGTGGGCCATAGTAACGTCCCGGTGTTGGTGTTCTAGGTCTAGCACGTCGTGCCTGAAGGCCATCATGTTATCAATTTTTTGTCGTTTCTCTTCCGGACCTCCTTATCAAAGACTGTACCTTTTCCACGGTGACAGTTCGACCGTCAATTTCGGTGCCCGAAACGGCTTGCAAGGCTCTATCGGCGTCCTCGGCTGTTTGCATACGAATGAATCCAAAACCGCGGGATTCACGGGTGTGTGGGTCGTACATGACTTCGGCTTTTTGCACCTGATATGTGTCAAAAAGATAAGCATTCTGTTGCGGGGGAACAACATGTGTCATTGCATTATTCGTACTTTGCCATATTTGCTAAAAAGTTCTTCTAGTTCAGCACTGCTTGTTCTGATGGAAAGGCCAGTGATGAACAAGTTATCACCAGGATTTTGCTCGTTATCGTCACGACTGTCATGGAAGCAATGGATGAGAATTCTAATGGCAACGCAAAGGATGGGCTCTTTTTTTTCTTCCACTTACATATCGCCAGGTGGCGAACGGCTTCTATATCTGGGTTCTCTAGTTTCTCTGCTATCTCTGTGGTCGCGGGGAGGCGAGCGGGAACGTGAACGGCTAGGTGGGCTGCGGCCCCGTCCTTCAGGCATACGTGGCTCTGCATTATTTAACTGGTTTAATGCCATTGATACAAGATGGGCACGCTGATAGTGGGGCTGCGTTGGAGTTGGGCTGCTTACCGGCGTTACCAATATCGCTCATCTTTCTACAAGAAGTTAAGTTGGAAAAAGCGCAAGTCAAAGTATCGAATGCGTGGTGTTAAAAAACATGTGTGCAATGCAATACGTCATCTGAGTGGCTTAGATGACCCTTTTGTCAATACCCATCGATTCACTCTCTCAGTGAGAGAAAACTTCCAATGCATAAACTTGTGAATGACCGTACAAGACTCATCTGACATGTAGTAACCATGGACTATTCTATATTATTGGTCATCGACTTAAGTATTTACCTCGAAAATAGTACGCATAGCTGTATGGGAAACGCACGCATGCGTGCTTTCTAGATATGAAAGCTCTAAAAGCATACACCAGCCGCAATCATTTTAACTTATATCGATGATGATATCCGTTGATATGTAGTAACTATGGATCTTTTTCATACTATGACCACCAACACCCGGTCTTAAATCTTTAGCTCAAATTTATGGCGGCTTACAAAATCAGAGACTTCTCACGTATCGATTCTTTGGAAAGGGCTGTGTTCTTCACACCTTGACAAAAAAACTACATACCATCCTTCCATCAAGACAGAATTTGGACCATGATAAAATCGAAAAACTTGAGCTGCATTACTGTATTCTGGATCAACTGGAAAGAAGGATGACGTTTTCTCTCCAAAGATGTCACTGATTTGTTGACTTATGACTGGCACTATTATTTTTCTATTCTTTTTTTTTTCTTCAAAAAAGGAAGAATACCATAGCTGCTGTGAAAGCAATGCACCCTAGGAGAGATAAAAGAGGATGTCTAGAGAATAGAAAGAGGGTGAGATTAAACTTTCGGTGGAGAGGTCAAAAGTGTAAGGCGTAGTGACTGCGGATTCGACTCAAGCGTGTCCGAAATGAACCGAACGGAAGGGGTTGAACAAAGAAGAGCGGAAAAAATAACACAGCTCTTCTTTCATGGCCACTTTAGATACGCAATATTCTTCACTGGGTTCGGGCCACGCCTCAGTAACCGTGAATCCTCATCGTCCTTACTACACACCGGGACTACATCATGAACACAATTACACTTCAATATCTTCCAATGACACCATCTCCGGGTTAACCGCGGATGTCTTGGACGCCAAGGAATCGTCTATGCAGAGTTTCACGACCCGATTCACGAGCTTTGCCACTTACAAATACTGCATGACCATGTTAACAAGTCCATTCGAAGTGGGCACCACTCTTTTGCAGGTGCAATACTCGCCCCACGAAGACGTCGAAGTGATTGCGCAGACTGACGGACAGGTCATGACACCCACAGTTTCCAGAGTAGGGCCTCTTCCGAACAAAACTTTTTTTCTTTTTACGCTTTTTTTTTACCTTCTTAACCGATGGTTTGGAAAAATTAGAGCGCGTCGCAGTTTCTGTCAGACGTATCGTCAAGCGAGGATACGGACGATGATGCGGCATTTTACAGTATGCAAGACCGTCAGCAAATAAGTATCGCCTCGAGCCGAAAGAAATACAAAAGTTCAAGCGACATTGCATACTTGGTAGCGAGAAGCGTGTATGACGAGGAACACCGTCCAATTTACCAAATGGCGCCCATGGATGGAGGCGTCTTGGAGATACTGCGACATATTATGAAGCAACCCACCGAGGGTTGGAAATCCTTGTTTAAGGGTGGGTTCAGCAATAATCGCCACAAAAAGAAGGCACATACTAACTGAGCATCGATATTGGTAGGTCAACGGGTCACTTGGATTTATGAAATTCTGCGTGCATTACTACAACCGACATTGCAAAGTGTTCTGAACGATATATTCGGGTTATACGACGATTCTATTCCTTTGATGCATCTCGACAGTGCCACTGCCAATGTTGCAACATTGGTAGTCAGTCATCTCGTAGTAGGCGTGCTGTTAAGTCCTCTGGAAATCATTCGAACAAGGTAATTGTCGCCTAAACGTGAAAAAAAAGTACTGCGGAGTACTGCGAGCTTAAACCTGTATGTGGTTCATAGGTTAATTGTGCAATCAGCTTCGCCTTTGCATTACAAGTACAAGGGCATTCTTCACGCGTTACGGACCATGTGTTCGGAGGAGGGCGGTCTTCGCAGTGTATACCTTTCCATCAATCTCATTCCCACCATTTTATATCACATCATCACTCCGCTGTTATCGAGCAGCACCCCTCTTATTGTTGACCGCTTACTACACATTTCAGCATCCGATTCCCCCATTTTCTATGGTGCAGCCGAGTTGGCCCTTCAAACCATGGGATTGATTGTGAAATTACCTCTAGAGACCATTCGCAAACGATTGCACTGTCAAGTCCCCGTATCATCAAAGGACGGACGATTTAGAACCGCCGTAGCGATTCGCACTGTGCCTTATAAAGGAGTGCTAGACGCACTGTACAAAATTATGAAGGAAGAAGGCACCAAGACAAAGCGAAGTACCCGACCGAAACAGGTGGAGATGTCTGACAGTGACAGTGAAGAAGAGGAATTCGATCGACCGGCACCACCGAAATCGAACACGAGTGCCTGGGGTATTCGTGGATTATACAGAGGTTTTGGTATGCAGTTGGCAGCCAATATCATGGTATTTATCTCGCACATGATGAATGGTATTGAAGGTAAGATATTACAATGACTCTTTCCTTTTATATATCCGAAATATTAACCGGATTTTGTAGATGATTTTGATGGGATCATTTGAACCATGGTTTAATGTTGCGGCTACCCGGAATGATGTACTGTATGATCAGCGGCATAGATTATTGCAAAACTTGCATCAACGCAAATCAAAGTAAAATGTCAATCCTCGAGCAACAAAGAAAGGGGTTATGCACACGTTAGATGATAATGTTTTGATACACAACTTTGCGCCTTTTGACAATTCTCGGATCCTTAAGCGCGAGGAGTACTCCACGAACAATGCATCAATTACCTATAAAGGAGCGAGGCCGATTTATCTCGGATATGATCTTTAATAATACTAACATAAGATGGCTCGAACAATAAGCTGTGGCAGGAAACAGGATCACCGAGGCTTAAAGTGTCTTATTGGGTAGGGTGGGGCTAATAATGAACATAATCAGAATTCCTGCAACAATTGCCTTTGTGAAACCGACTCCTGTTTTAAATGTCGGCCCTTGAACAGAAAAACATTCAAAGCTGTGGCCACCAAACGTTTCGGCATAATTCTTGCTTTGACAATGACACTCTACCTTGTCTTGGCATGCCTTCTCACGGCACTGTTCACCGTTCAGTCATGTGAAGTACCGCAAGTCACCTTTCAAGCGCCAACTCATAGGAAACGGGTCGCCATTATAGGTTCGATATGCTCATGCTGAAGCCATGCATGCACGCATGCTTGTCGTCACTGATAAGCAATTCTTCTCTAACTTTTGCTTTTATCTGTAAAGGTGGAGGTGCTGCAGGAACTTCAGCCGCATTTTGGCTTCGCAATGCTTTCCCGGAAGATGCAGGTGTCGCCGTGTCAATGGACATTTACGAACGTCATGACTACCTTGGTGGACGAAGCACGGTCGTCACTGTCAAGGACGATCCTGCCCTGGGAGTCATTGAACTGGGCGCTTCCATCTTTATAGAGGACAATTATAACCTGATGAATGCTACCGAAAAGTTTGGATTGAAGCTAAAGGTGCTAACCGAGGACGATAATGGCCGCGGGCTTGGACTTTGGAACGGTGAAGAATTTATCTTTGAAGAGACAGGCAACTATTACTGGGATGTAGCTAAAATCATTTGGCGCTATGGCTTGTCGCCGATGAAGGCAAGTATTTTCTGTATGTTAAAAATGAAGCAGAAATGATATTCATGGAATTTTGTGTTTTTTTTTGCGTTACACCAGTTAAAACGCCTAGTCCCTATCATCATTGAGAATTTCAAGGCCATCTACGATAATGATGCCACGCCTTTCCGAGATATCCCTACCGTGCTTGAAAGGCTGAACATGGAGCATTTAATCAATGCCACAGCCGCCGAGTATCTTGAAGACGGGCAAAATTTTGATCAACGATTTGTAAGAGAAATTGTTCAAACCGCCACACGGGCCAATTACGGACAAGATGTTCACCTTCTGCATGCCTTTGGTGCTTTGGTAAGTTAATTTCAACACTATTTGCAAACTTCAGCGATTCAGTGAAGTACAGGTGTCAATGGCAGCGGCAAAGGGGGCCTGGTCAGTGCAAGGCGGCAACTTCCTTATCTTTGAAGAATTCGTGCGACGCGCCAATGCCGAATTGCATTTGCAAACCTCGGTCACCAGCATTCAAAACGTGACTGATGTGGATGAGCATGGTCTTCCCGTACGACGCTACATTGTCACCACCGCAAACGACGAAAGCGAACTTTACGATGCAGTAATTCTGGCCACACCTTTGGTAATGGGATACTGAAACTGTAATAAGCACTACAGCAAGGCTAACGGTTGCTGATAGCATAATGCTCAAATCGAGCTTCCTTTTGCCAATACAGATACGCACCGTACATACCATACGGTCCATGTCACATTGGTTGCGGGCGTTCCCAATCCCGGATATTTCAACCGCGACAAAGACACTATCCCGTCATTTATTGTGACGACAGGTCATCCTCTAGGTACAAATGTTCACCAGGAAGGATTCGCCAAAATTCCATGAGTCTTATATGCGCCATCTCACTCTTTTTGTTGTGGATTGATAGGTCATTTTGAGACGGAGAATCCACCGTTTACTACATTTGTAGTTCACCGAACCATCGAGACGGGCGAAAGCGTGGTGAAAATGTTCTCATCGAAACAGATGACAGATGATGAGCTTGACAAGTTGTTCTACGACCGTAGCTGGGTCTATCGACATCGGTGGGAAGCTTTTCCTAAACTGTTTCCTGTCACATTAAAGGAAAATACCCCCGACACATGGCCATCTTTTGTGCTGGATGGTTTCCAAGAAGAAACAGGCTCCAGCGAACATGGCATCGTTTATGTAAATGCATTTGAGAACGTGATCTCGGTAAGATCTGCATATCTCTCTCTTTTTTATATACAGTACAGCTAATTAAAACTGATTTTAGACCATGGAAACACAAACGATTGCTGCCAAGAACGCAGTCAAACTGATTCATGGACGTTGGTGCGGCCATTCATCGTCATTGAAACGAGGTTGTGTAGCATTTGGCGATGGATGGGGTGGATTATGATGAGGAAGAGTTTACTAGATAGACGTCCGACATGTTCTCTAATTGGATGTTTCTTCGTGCCATGTGATCCGAAAAAAATGTGTGTATAACCCGCCATTCGCCTTCGCTACTTGGCATTGTGTGACCTTTGTTCTTGATAAACACTTGAGACGTTTGCGCAGAACTGGAACATAGACGTTGAACCACTTGATACTATATTGAATACCAAAAATAGGATGAGTCTCTTTTTGCTTGTTGGATTACATGTGGCATCCAAAAAGAAAACTTACCTTTTTCTTGGCGATCTCAGGCTTGCCAATGGCAGGGTCCTTTTCTCCCTGTGTGATTAAAATGTAGCCCGGATAACCTTCGCCGACAGGTTTATCTGAGCGCTGCTCTTCTAAAAGATAGCCGCTGATACTGACAACGCCTCCGAGATTACGGATATCTCCAAAAAGCACCGTGTCCAATGCGACCGTGCCGCCTTGAGAAAAGCCAAAAAAATAGATATTCGGAGGTTTGAAACTGCTATGGTCGATTAAATGGTGCAGTAATTCCGACATCAGTTTCCGGGTGCGCATCAAGGTTTTCATACGGTCTGGATTGGCAGGAGGCAACACTAGCGAGAAAGCCATATTTAGAAAAAAAACGATGCAGGCCAATCATCGCATGGATTTTTAATTTCATACATTCGCCCGTCAAAAAATCAAATGTGGCGTGCCATTGATAGCTGTCCTCCATATAAGGAACAGGCTCAGGAGCTTGTACCGCGAGTATGGCAGTTTGCGGTAACTTTAACTTGGCCCCAAGATTGGCAAAGGGCTGCATGGTGTCTCCTAAAAACCATGTCAGTGAACAAAAACAAAGAGGAATACCAAGATGAATGTACCGAGTCCGTGCAACAAGATCAGGAGATTGAGATCAATGCCATCTTGACTTGGTGCGTAGTTGAATCGAAGCGTACACTTGGACTGAACAGGCGCGGGAGCTTTATTGTTGGCAACATTGGGTTGTTGTACTTCAAGCTTTTTCATGGTGATGCGTCTGTGGATTGAACAACGCGATGAACCACCGTTCGTGATTGACCCGAATCCATGGTCTGTGACTATCAAATCCCAGCCATGAAAATTTCGATGCTATTTCAGTGGCACGCACCCTGTATCAATGACATCAGACTGTTATCAAAAGAGGCAAAATCTTTGTTTTAAACGATAACAATGCATAGTAGAAAAGCACTACAGATGCATTAGTAACCGACGGACTCGCCCGTTCATAGCAGCAATAGAACAATTCATTTTATTCCGGTATGGACTCTGATAATGATAAGCTTTGCTTACGATCTCGTTTGCCTGTTTCCTTACAAGCGATCGCGCTGTTTCTATTCCCTCATCCGATTACGATGTTGCGAGAAAAGATAGTCTGAAGAAAAAGAGACGGTTTTTAATTGATGTCTCTCGTAAGGTGCTGGAAAACTCTTGGGAGGGGGCGGGTGCTCGGAGGATGTCCGTAGGATTGTCACACCATGATAAGGACGGGGAAAAAATGAGGCAAAAGAGATGGATCTTTTTCTACATGTCAACATAAAATATGAAAGCACTCTATTTTTCTTCTTACTTGATAAGTAATCCTGTGTAGATACTGATGCGCAAAAGATATGCACCTGTTTGTTTTGCTAAACAAATTATCATGCGAATGGGTTCCTTTATCCAGTTGCACAGAACGCATCCTGTGGATCACCACCGACAAAAGTCCGCATAATCATCTCATACAACCATCACAATTCATTGCCAAGAAAATGTGAGAAAGCAACACAAAGGCCAAGGCATGAAAAGACGTAAATGCACTCCAACCGCCGATCCATCTCATTGCGGAAGTGGCAGTGGCCACTTTGGAAACCGATGAATGAAATAAATCGGCCCACATTAGGTCAGTGCAACCAACCAGACACCTACCTTATGTGTCACAAAACCCGATCCAAGCTTGTGTATCCACTCCCTACCTAGTTTTCTTAGTTCATGTTGTCTACTTTTTCTTTCTCTTTTCTTTTTACTTTGTTCTTCTCACAGCCACCATGAGTTCAACGGCAGTGAGGTAAATCGATCGCTTTTTTACCATGACAATGATATCCACCCCGCTTTCGTTACTTTGACTCACATTACTCCAACTGTGAAGGGTGGGTCTACGAGTTCGTCCTTTGACCCAGAAAGAACAATTCAGCAATTGTGCCGAATGTCTTACATTCATTCCAAATGAACCTCAAATCCTGATCGGTACCGACAAGTCGTTTACGTATGACTACGTGTTTGATAGCGATTCCCATCAAGCACAAGTATACGCAACCGCGGCGGCTCCCTTACTGCACAAGTTCATGGAAGGGTAAGTGGCAACTTCCATACATGAAATATCATATAAATTTCATTTGTGCCACGAAACAAAACGGGGCAAAAAAAAATCCCATTTCTTGTGATTCCATCCCCACATGTCCAATGACACATTATTTCTTAATCGCGCCCTTCTCCCGTCCCCCTTATTTTTTTTTATCTTTTTTGCGCACAGAGCTTGCGGTCTCTGAAATAGAAGCTAATTTCGTTCTCTTTTTTTCTTTCTTTGTTTGCTTTTGATAGGTTCAATGCCACCATTTTAGCTTATGGGTATGCAAAAAGGAAACAATAAGCAAAAGATTAAACAATGAGATGGCCTAGTGACTAATGCACAACGACGTAGTCAAACCGGTTCAGGCAAGACATATAGCATGGGAACTGGTCTAGACAACGGTGCCAACCCAGAAAACGAAGGTAGATTTTTTGTTTTCATTTCGTGCATGTCCAATTTTTTGTCGCTTAGCTACATGCACTAACCATATATGTCCGACCCATAGGTATTGTGCCTCGCTGCATCGTCGAGCTCTTCCGCACATTACAGGAGAAGGCCGAGGCGAATCCTAATTTCAAATACGAGATCTTTGTATCGTTCCTTGAACTTTACAATGAAGAACTGCTCGATTTGCTCAATTCACCCACAACGCAACGACGTAAAAGTGGGTCCATGTCAATTCCTCCTACCGAGGTCACGATCCGCGAAGATATTGCTGGCAACATTTACTGGAGTGGCGTCAAGGAAGAACCTTGCTACAGCCCAGAAGAGCTTTTAGGGTATGCCTTTTTTGTCAACAAATATGCGCGCGTCCGCCTGATCACCCACCATCCAGATATTAACCCCTAACAACCTATTAGATTCCTTGCCAAAGGATCACTATGCAGAACAACCGGTTCCACAGACATGAACTCGGTTTCTTCTCGATCACATGCCGTATTCTCAGTCATCTTAAAACAACAACGTCCAGATGACAATGACGAAAACTCAATCACATCAATCACCAGCAAATTCCACTTTGTTGACTTGGCGGGATCAGAAAGAGTAAGCGCTTTTCTTCCTTTGTTTTTATTTGTATGAGATGGTGCCATTGCTCAACGAGTTGTTTATTTCTCCATGAATTAGCTGAAAAGAACCAATGCTCAGGGTGATCGTGCCAAAGAAGGCATCGCTATCAACTCGGGTTTACTTGCTCTTGGCAATGTCATCTCGGCTCTGGGAGACGAAAGCCGACGGACGGCCCACGTTCCTTATCGAGACAGTAAATTGACACGTCTGCTGCAAGATTCACTCGGAGGCAACAGTCAAACTCTCATGCTGGCATGCGTTTCCCCTGCAGATTCCAATTTTATGGAGACATTGAATACTCTCAAATATGCCAATCGAGCGCGGAATATCAAGAATCGAGTCACGATCAATCAAGATTTTGCCGGTAGTTCCATTGAAGTCAACCAATTACGTGCTCTTGTCACAAGACTACGCATGGAAATCGCTTCTTTACGCGCCAATGGGGCCGACAATCCTTATACTTCACAACGAAATGATGAAGCACACGCATTGCGTGCAGAGGTGGTACGCTTGCGCGATCGTATTCAGGATCTTTCTACCAACCTCATTCAAGTAACAAGCGAACGTGACACCATGGTGATGGAACGTGAACTGGGCGAGTTTTTGGAAAACAATGACCAGCCATCATCCCTCGCTTCACCAGACGCCGCCAACACCGCCAACGATGAAAACCGCATTCAGATGCATCCCCTGATTGCTCAATATCAAAAGACAATTCAGGATCTCCATAATGAACTTGCCGATACCAAGGATCGATTGACGTTTTTGGAAACTACTAAACCTTCGTCCATCCATGCTATGGCTTTGGCAAATGTGTCTACGCCGTCCCATTCGGCTCTCACTTTCTCTCGACAACGTCAGACACCTCGATTGGAGCCGAGTCTATCTACCAGTCAACGTCGCCGCAAACCTAATCGACGTCGACGTGTGGCCCGTATGACTCACAGTTCGAGTAGTACAACCACTGGAGCTCGTTCATCACGCACCGTCAGACGGTCAGCTAGGGGCGCCAAGAAAGTTCGAGAGTCATCGTCTATTATGGACGATCCCATGGATGGTCTCGATGATGAATATATTGACGAGGCCCCGGATCAGGAGAACATGCATCAAGATGTCAAAGAAAGTATCGCCAAGGCTCGAGCCGAAATTCGAAAGGGTATGGAGATGCTTGAATTAATTAAGGCAAGTATCATAAAAAAACTATTGACTTGGCTGTTCTTGTTGTTATTATCGATTAACACCTCGTGAATCGCGTGTTATAGCCTCTTGAAGACACCGCAAATGCATGGGAAGAGGAATTAAAGGTATGTCGTACAAGGCCAACTGTCATGTTTCTTTAATTGTGTGTTCTCATTCCTTGCCCCCTACTTTTTTTGATCTTATTCATTGCAGGCCTTTGAGGAAGCCGAAAAAACATTGTATGGAGGAGAAAAAATTGAGCGCTCGGGATCCGATGAAGGCAATTTCACAGCGACCTCTTCCTGTGTTGATCCCAGCGACAATGACTTTTTGGATGACATTGAAGCTCTGGTATAATATCGTACCTTGTCTGCGTGTATCGCTCGAAAAAAACAAATAAGGATCGCATTAACGTGTTGCTATGTTGTTTTCTAAATGTAGGCGGTCCCTTCATGGAACAAACCGGTCAAACCTAAACGCCCGGTGGACGAAGATGGTCAATCTCAGTCATCCTCCCAGCAAGATAAGCAAAGCTTGCCGTCTGTGGATTCAAAAACTTTGTCCTTGGATGCCGATGCGCAAAAATACAATCCTCAACTGGTCCGCATGTTTCATCAGATTCAATCCGATATTCGTGTCAAGGAGGAATTGGTCCAGCATCTTGAAAAATCCGAAACGGAATACGCTTTCATGAAGCGCAAGTTTGATGACAAGATCAGCCATTTGCAGTCGCAGTTGGCGGATTTGCAGAAGCAAAAGGACACTGCTTTGTCGCGTACCAAATCGGCCTTCACCAACAAATCAGAAATAGCCGCTCAAATGCGTGAGAAGCAGCAACTGATTGAAATCCGTCATGCCTACGAAGGCAAGATGAAGAGCTTGCTTGCGGAAATCTCCGAGCTGAAGCGTAAATATTCGCAAACCACCATGACCATGCAAGCGACCCGCAACCAGAATGAGTCTTTATTGCGATCGTTGCGTGTGAATGTCGAGACACTGAAAGTCGAGAAAAAACGTATGGTGAAGCGGATGAAGCAGGAAGCCGAACGAGTACGGGAGCAAATGTCGTTGCAAGATCGTAAGATCCAACAATTGCAACGGTTGAACGCCGAAGCCAACATGGCACGACGTCGTCTTGAACGTGAACATGAGGCCCAAAAACTGACACTGAAACGTCGCAACGAAGAAGTGATCATGAACAACAATCAGTTGAAGCAACTCACCAATATTCTCAAGAAAGCAGTACGCGAGGGTGGTGTACTGGACGAGCGATTGCTGGGTAAACTATCTCATGTCATGGGCGGAAGTTTTGCGGCTTTGGCCAAAGGCAATCTTGGAAGTTTCTCACGACGAACCAGCCGTCAAAAAAATCCCATTCCCGTTGCAGTGCGCGCCGCACGCAAGAAGCAGCTATTGGATCGTGCTCTTTACCAGTATATTCAGGGAAAACAAGCGGTGGTGGAAATGGAGCAACTACTCTTCCGTCGTGAACGTCTGGCCGCCGAAAAGCTGGAAGTCGTGGAGGAAAGAAAGCATATCTATCTGGCAGAAAAGGAAACCGCCGAGAGTACCGGCGAGCCCATGGATACCACCGCCATTGAATTTACCGATGAGCGTATTGACATGATAGAAGCCGAAATTTCCTACTTGTCGGCACGTATTCGAGCTCTACAATCGGAAGCGGCGGGTGAAGTGATTGCTGACGATGCTCCTGAAGCCACGGTGACGACTACCGAACGGTCTGAGAAACGCGTCACCTTTGCCGATGAAATTGTTACCACGGACACCGCTGCTCCATCTGCCAACGATGAATGGGCGGATATGGATGCTCTCGAGGAACAATACAACGTACCGAACGCGGCCGCACCCGAAATTGCGTATGACGTTACGCTGAAACTGTTGCGATCATTGGAACCCGATGAATGTCGAACGATTTCAGAAGCTCTGGTGGATGATATCATGAATATTCGCATGAGCGAATGCAATCGTCAAGTGACCATGCAAAGCCTTGAAAAGACAGTGCAAGATTTGCGCCGTACACTGATTGTTATGAAACGAGCGGCGATTGCCACCACCGTCGAGAACGAACGGCGAATTCGCAAGTTAGAAGAAAAGTCGGATAAAACCAGTGCCATCGATGACAAGATCGAAGAGTATATCAACAATGGAAACACCATTTTTGATAAAATATATGAAGACGGGATCCGTGGCGTTATTACGACGCCTGAACCTGGTTTAGACTACAACATCGATTCCCCCGGTTCATCTGTCGTGTCCTTTGGCACCACCGGCAGTGCTGGCAGCCACAGTAACGAGGATTTGAACCAACCGCCTACACCTGCATCCCCCTTGACCTCACCCGGTCTCTCTGCCATGATTACCAACAGGTCCACCGTGACCGGCGGTGTGCGAGCGCCTGCTTCGTTAACCGACAAGCGCCTCCCCAATCGCGATTCTACCCCTTCACCGGATCGATTCTACAATATGATCCAGAAACGCATGTCGTGGCAGCAACGCGTCGGCGGATCTGAATCCCCCATTCCCATCACGATGGTCAGTCCCGCCGAATTCACGCGATATACGGCAGACCGTGAATCATCGACTTCCTCCATCCGCAGTAGTCACTTGCGGCGTTCCTCGGTTCAATCCGATTATTCTTCGTCACAAAATTCCTGGAACCAAACATTATCCAGTGCATCGCAGGGATCGTTGCGTAAGCGATCCTTTTCACTTCAACAACCGCCAGTGCCTACACGTCGTCGCGCATCCTTGCGTGAGCTGTCTCTGTTGGGCACAAACGGCACACCCATGATGATGCCCAATCATTCAGAATACGATATGCATCACGGCGAGCCACCATCCCCTCATGCGACAGTATCGTATCAGCAACAACGACTACTTCACAAACGAGCATCCTTCGGACCTTCCGCCATGGCAAGCATGGTCAGTATGTCGACGGCAATGGAACGATGCGGCACTCCCTCGGGAGGTAACGTGTTTGATCGATTATCACAAACACCTACGCGTGCCTCTCGGGCCAAAATGTCCCATCGTCACAGCAGTAGTAGTATGGACGACCTTCGTCAACGATGGGAAACCGAACGAACGACTAGTGCTATGAGTGGCGTCTATTACGGTGATTAATCCGAAGGAACTCGCTTGTTCTCCTATTATCCTCTTATACCATACACCTACACGTTTGGCTTCTCTCTTTTTTTTGTACCGATATAATGATCTTTGCTATACTTTTTGTAATTTATTTTCGTTCCATGCTTTTTCTGTTGTTCTGTTTCGACAGTCGTACTTGTAAAGATGTCATAAACGCAGGATTTTCCGGTTAGTCAACCGTGTAATAAGTTTGAATCTGAGACTTAAGAAGCGACCACGAAGGGATAAACAAATGATAGACTGTACATAGGATGATGATAATAATGAAGTTATGCGGGAAAATAGTATGAAATATGAATAGCGAGTCGAAGCAGATGTTACCAAAAATCACAGTTTCGCGGTAAAATGACCGATTAATCCGTATCCATTATGCTCTCGTCATGTAATGATTGATGGTCTTCATCGATGTCATCTTGTTCTTCTTCGTCTTCTTCTGGATCCATTTCGAGGACCATTATCTTTCCGTTATTGGCGATTACTGCTATCAGACGACGACGTGGTCGACCATTGGCGCCTAGAGCCACATCCATCATGTGTGGTAATGGCAGGGCTTTCTCGAACACGAACGTCTACCGTGCGCCGCGTTGAAAAGATGAGAATACATGACCAGGAAGCGAACTTTTCGTCACATACCTCCATGCCTAATGTTTGTGCATGATCCGAAAACGGCAGATAATTGAACGATTGGTATGGAATGGCTCCCAATACACACTCGATCTCTCCTATTCGTTACGGCAGGTTAGTTGCATTCTCCCAGTATGATCTTTATACCGTGCACTACCGACCTTCGTAATTCGTGGACTGTATCACCACGCCAAGATCGGTGTCGTCAAAGAATTCCATATCCGTAATGGCTGCGTGACCAAGATCCAAGCGACAATAATCGACGTGTGGTACCGTATGCTTCGTGATAACATTTCGCAAAAGAAGAACTGACGAAGGCATTGAACAAGTCAATTTTATAATTCATTGGCAGTCCAAGTTTTGAGTGACAGTTTACCTGTCTGTCTTTCATTTTCTTCCGATTGCAATAACGCATAGTAGCAATAGCCTTCAGCTGCCTAATGTGTTTTTGGTAAGTATGCTGATAAGACGGTGCGAGAAGCTTTTTGAACGTCAGTACTACCGTTTGCACAATATGGGATGCCATAAGACGGCCAAGCTTGCAATGTGTAATGGATATCCCGTCTTTACTTGAGAAAAGCACCCATTGTTGTGATACTTTTGTATTCTCTGATATCACTCGTGATGGCTGATGTAACAATCCATGACAGGTATCCGTCGACGTCTGTAGCATACTACGCAGCGTGGGTATCGACCTTTCTTCACCCTCCGGAATGGTTTCTGTTTGAATAAAGTGGTTCAAGCTATCTTTGGTGAAGCATGTTTTCAGATACTCGACAGCATAACGAGGATGATCGGTGATCACGGGAGTGTCTGCCGATGGTTGAGTATCGGGACTATTGGAGAACCGTTGAATAACTAGAGACGGTAATTTAGATGCATATGTATCAAGAAAGACTGCGCATAACGAAACAAAGGCATACCTGACAAAAACCACAGCATCGTTTCATGGAACATTTTTTGTTGTCGAAGCACCGCGGAAAGGAATTTATGCAATCGGCTCATGTAGTAGCTGATTTGGGATATACTTTCTTCGGCCAATTTCTTATCCAACAAGTCTCCATACCGTTCCGTCCTGGCACATGCAAGAAGATCATATCGTCAAGCGACATCGAACCACCCTAAATTCTGAGAATAAAAAAGTCCTTACCAATGATTATAATTTACCAACACGCTCAGGTACAGAAACAGGCGTTCACATGCAGGTAGTAAATATTCACACACAATGGTTTGAACGGCCGCATAGCTGGTATTGGACTTGGTTTCCCATTGTTTTACTTGCTATTGAGGAAAGATGAGATCCATGACTCCGTTCCACTCGTCATGCACACATTATTTACTTGCTCGCTGAGATAGTTTGCAAAGTATTCGTGCACTGCTTCGCTAGGTGTACCGCTGGCTAACAAACCAAGTATTTCGATGCCTGGCAGAGGGTCCGTACGTTCTTGGGCAACCAGCACCGTGAGTCATTACCCTGCATAAGATAACCAAGTTTTCCCATGCTTCCACTTACCATTGAAATCACGAAAAACGTTTGAAACATTCTCGGCATGTTTGTGAGCTGATTTTGTGTACGCTTCGTGATGTTTTTCCATTATGGCAGCGCAGTGATCCATATATCGAAGCAAGAAATCGATGTGAATTTGCGCTGTAGCAATATTGCACAATTCCGCCATCCGTTCCTGAAGCATACTGCTGTCCACGATCATAACGTAGAACCGTTGCTCTGAATCGATTTCCGTCGTGTCTACCAGCACCTGAATCGCGTCCATGTCTCCCAACACATCGATGCGACGAACCGCTGCATTCTATGTTGTATCAGTTGAGGAAGGCTACGCGAATATATAATGCTGCTGTTCAAATGATACCTGTAAAAGAGGAACCGTACCGATATGATAAATACCGTTCAAGCTAAACACATCAGCGTCAACCTTCAGCCGTCAGCATTAAATTGGGTCGTTGCCGCTTTACCTCAAGTAAAGATGACCGTTCGCGTCGCCTATGAGTAATAACGTCTGTTCCTCGCCGTCATTGGTAGGTTCATGCGGCAAGGGCGTTTTCTTTGTTCTCCGAGGTAGCAGTGGTCTAAGGGCAAGTGTGGGTGAGAATCAGTAACAGATATAACGTTCTTGATAATGTTCGTACGCTGGTTCATCCGGAGGTACCATACTTAAAGCCGGTATGGCCGATACAAGACGCCCAGTTAAGGGATCAAAGGTGTTCTATGTTGATAGTGGTTACTCGTTCCATGGGCGCACAAAGGTGCGACAGACCGTACTTACGTTGGCATTGACGGTTTTTTCTCGCGTGTAAGGAACCCAAAGCAAACAAGTGATAGCAGCAGCTTGTGCGTTTTTCGTTGGAGGCCAGCAAACGACCGAGCGTGGTTCAGCCCAAGAAACAGCCACCTTGTACACCGTTCCATCCCCGCATCCCATGGCAAATTCCTTGCCTACGTTCATTTGTCAGTGCTTGGGTTGATCGCTACTGTATCTTTCTTTCAGAAACTCAACACTACCGTTTGGTTTCCACACCAGCGACGTAATAGTAGTATACTCGGGAATGGCCATGGACCATATTTTGGTGACGCCACCGCGGTAGAGCGCAACATGGTCCTGAAATGCAATCACCGCGAGATCGGTCGTAGGACACCATGCGATCTTGTTTGCTTGACCGCGCAGTACTTTTTCATCGTAAAGAGGAAACAACCGCGTTGACGGATCAATGTGATTCATGGTTGAATCGGGACAACATGACTCGAATACGCTTTTTTCCTGCAAAAAATCAGGCACGGAGTTTGTGACTGGCGCAGGTCTTTGCCCGACCCGAAGCGATTCGCAAGGAATAACCTGCGCCAAGCTTGGTGCACCTCACAACTTCTTCGAAAACTGGCAGTGAACTTAATGATCTGGATGCACCAGAGTAATTTTAACCTGCTTTCTGTATCATTGATTAAATAAATAAAAACAGACATATGCTTTTATTTTTATTTTATAGGATGTTGCATACGATAAATAAGATACATTGAGGACCATGCTACTTGGTTGCTATTGGTTTCCTAATTTCTCCTCTAGCGGATCGGCTGTTTGAACATGAAGGTGACAGCGATGCTGTTTGAAAGGGATGCTAGAAATCGGGGTCTTCTGGGTCGTCGAGGCAGCAAAGTTCCACGTTGCCTATATCCTCCAGGTTTCTCAAAGATCTATGAACATTTCTAGGTTAAATTTCCTCGTAAAAGAAGCATATAATGAGTTTGGTCGTATGTAATATTCATCTCGTTCATGTTGTACAAGTGAAGTAGGGACGAGGCAAAGAGGAAAAAGGAAACAAAAATAAAACGGTATGTGTATAGATTATGTATTTTTTGGGGAGAAATGCTGTAAACGTGCATGTAAGAAAGTTAGATGTCTAGATGTGTAACAGAAAAAAACAATGTCCCATTGTTTCATACATAAAGAAAACTAGTTAAATTAAATTTGTGTTGAGTTGTAGCATAGAGGAAGTCAATAAGTAAAGGATAAAAAGGCAAGGTATATACAAGAAATCAAAAACCCGAAGAAGAAGAAAAAACACAGTAAGGTGAACATATGGATAAAGAAAAAGAAAAAAAAGGCATGCTTAAGAGCGCAATTCGCGCAAAGACCGTATCCGAGTGCCTTCAACGGAGGGTGCTGGCAGATTCTTTGGTGCGCACATAAGAGGGAGATGTTTACGCGGTAATTCAACCACGATCCGTTTCCGGACGATGTTGTCGCGACAAGTAGAATCGCAGAAATAAGGTTCATCACCCGCCACAAAAACATCTGATAACACAGTCTGGGCACATTTCTGATGAACTGCCTTGGGACATCCTTCGCAACGTACAAGCACATTATGAGCCCATGACTCCTCTCGATGACAGACAGAGCAATACAGCTGCAAGACGGGCCGATCACGCTCATTGATGGATTCGTTGGCAAACCCAGTCAGATCCAGTCGCGGCAGTTTGCAAGCAAAACCATAACCCTTGTAGTCACATCCATGTTTACTACAAACAAGAAAAAAGACACCCATGTCAGTTTTGTATTTTTCTTCACGTTTCTCTTCCATTACTTACTTGCATAGTGTTCGTTTACCCCACGGGCCAGGTCGCCAGTTGACTCCTTCCGTGGTACCGCAATAACGACACCAGTCCACATTCGCTTCCGTTAATTGCTGATAAATCGTAGGAACCGCCGTCGCACGCGCAGGCACTTGCTCCTGTTCTTCTTCTTCTTCTACTTCTTCCTCGTCCTGTTCTTCCCCTTCTTCTTCTTCAACTGGTTCAACTCCTTGGTTTTTCTCGTCGTCGTCGGAACAGAGTGTTTGATAACGATCTTCCCACGAAGTTTCATTCGCAGACAGAGGTTCGAAAGAGGCCTGAGATTGGAACCCAGATGAGGTCGAATTGCCAAATACGTCATATCGCAAAAGATCAACGGCTTCATAATTTTGGCTGTAGATTTTTTTTTATAGTGGGTGAGTTAAAATAGAACGAATCCAAACTCCCAGGTCAACGGCACGTGATGAGCAGATCAGGCGTGCTGGATATCCAAATTAGGTCATCCATACGCACAAAGAATTGCCCAACGTGTAACATACCATTGAGATTCAGGACGTGGAGTGAATGAAGCTTTGTCGTCCTCGTCATCTTCGTCCGATGTATCTTCTCCTGAAGCTTCGTTGAAATAGTCATACATATCGGAGAACGAGGCTGGGAAATCGTGGTTCCTTGGCTTCTTCAACGTGGCCGTGGACATGTCAGTGTCGCGTCGGCGTTTGTGTCCATAACACTCCGTAACTGAGTTGCACCGACTAGCATGATCTTGGAGACGGGACGAGCTCAGTGGTGAGAGATCCAGTTTTTGGCCAGACACCGTGTCTTCTTCGGACAAATCAAAACCAAAAAAGAAGAGAGGGTCCTCTTCTTCGGCGTCTAACAAGAGATCACTGGGCGTCACGGGAAGATCTTCTAAATCTTCTTCCGTCACACTTCTCGGTGGGGTCGATACACTGTCCGATTCAGAGTCACTGCTGGTGGCGAAGGAAGACGACAACTTGTCATCGTCGTGATTCATAGCAGGAGAAAAGAAGACATCCTTGACCAGATCTTTTTGCATGTTTTCCGCAATGGTATCGTAAGTGATCGTCGCATTTCCCAGTGTGTGATGAATAGGGGACACTGCCACCGGTGAATGCGGCAAGTAGTACGGGAATGAGTACGGCTGCTATACAATAAAAGCGGAGATGAGAATACTGTAATTGGGATGGGAAAAAAAGTTGCCCTTTCCCTCCAGGTTATGCTTATCTGGAGTATAACACTTACGACTGATAACAGTGTTTGACGTTGTTGTTGTGCTGGTGGAGTTGGATGAACATGGAAATAAGTGGAATGGAAATAGTTTAAGGTTGCTGGTGCGGCCACGGCGTTCATGGAAGGGACCACCATGGAGTGTTGCGTTAATGATCCACGGTGGTTATCTTTGCGAACGGCGTTTATCTCTAGTTTACTGGTCCCTGTTATCGGCTGTACGTATGGAGAGGAACATGAATATCCCGGTAGGAGACCTTGTGTGGTATCTAGTGGAGTTGTATGAACGTCTTGGGAGTAGAAGGGCATGATGCGCGGAAGACTCATCGGCTTATTAAGATCGAAAAAAGGAAAAAGAGTAATACTATAGAAATATAAAAACGTATTAACAAGAGAGAGAGAAGAAGAAAGCAAGAAGAGAGATCAAAGAGATGAACACTGATATTTATAAAAAGGACAGAGAAAAGAATAGGAAACCAAGGGGACGTTTACAAAAAAAAAAAAAAAAGGGCAGAAGCAGGAGGAATTTTGGGGGGTGTTTATGTAACTGTCTATTTTTGGGGGTGGGATGTTAATCGTCTCAGAAGGGGTCAGGAGAGGAAATGGGTGAAGGTGAGACAGATTTTCTCAGCAATAAGCATTGGGCGCAAATCTTACTGAATTCCAAGCGCCATTTTATAATAGTACTGTATTTGGGAGGTATTTGGCTCGGCGTTTGACACAGCGATTCTATTTCCGTCAACTAAACCCTTCATGCAAGGTACAAGCCTCCACTTTTCAGGAACGTAGGGAATCCGCCATAAACTCCACGAATGAGTTTCCAGGGACGCAGTTGATTGTTTCGTCGTTTGAAAGAAGGATGGCAACCTGGGCCTTCAAGACCATTGCCATGACGGGCAAATGGGTAGAAGGGCAGAGAGGAGGAGGAGGAGGAGTCCATAATTGATTGTTATTGAAGCACCCGGAGCACATGCTGCATGTTGAGTTACACATCTCGTGTTTTTCGGTTATTTTAGCATATTGCAAAAGTATATCCAACTATTGGATTTGTAACAAAACTAGCAAATCTAAAAAAATTTACAACCGTTACAAAAAATTGGGTCTTGACGATAAAAAGGTCAATCTAGACAAACTATCATTCTATTTTCCGAGTTTTGATACACCGGTATATACTATTCGTAGAAATAAACCGCTAGCTGAGATTTCCATGGAGCTCAACGTCATCTGAGAAAGAATTCTGGAAAGGAACAATACCATGTAAAGAAAACAACAGAAAAAAAAGAAAAAGAAAAACAATGTCACAGCATGCCTCGTTAGGTAAGTGCTTGCCATATTTGACAATGACTGGCACAGACATTTTGGGGGTGTACACCACGGATTGATAAGATCTTGTTTTATTTGTAAAAAATAAACAAAACTCGCGGATTCATTTTTGAAATCAATAGAGTATAGGTCTCAATGAATGGGAACAGCTAGGAATAAGATCGTATGATCTTGCCTTATTCCATGATGAGCACAAAAGGCGACGGGACAATGTCATGGGATAATATTGGTCGATCTATCGGATAAAATGAGGTGAACGCATCTGACAACCATGAGAATAAGAAATCAGGAGTGATAAAGGATAAAAACAAAAACAAAAACGTACCAGGGGAGGCGCAGTTCGCGGGCTGGAAGCATGAATATAGGGAAAAGATTAGAGGATGAGAAGCCTCAGGGGGAGGGTAATCACCAGAAACGGCAAGGGGCTGAACTACATTCAGTGAATGCAGCTACCGAATAACTGTTGTCCTACCCATTATATCAACGGACGGTCAACAAAAAAAAAAAAACATCGTCGTGCAATCTTGCAAAAATAGAAAAATTTCGTCTTTCATATAACTCGGGTCCTCCATTGGAAAGCCAAGAAATTGTCAAACCATAACAAAATAAACTCATCTAGAATAATTTGACAGGTTAAAGCTCGTATGGTTCCCATGTTCTGAATGCAAAATAGATCGCAAGCGTACCGTTGCACGGTTATGGTTTCCCATGGAGATGGATGTTCCTCAAAAAAAAAAAGGCTCATGATTCTTGAAATGAAGGCAACGAGATGTTTCGGACACACTTACAGATAAAATGCCGATCTATGATGCAGTTTAGTGGACCTGATTACGCTCAGTTAATGGTGATACAGAGCTATTGCACATAAATTTTTCTCTGGTGAGATTTATTTTCGACTAACGAGCTGGTTGAGCTGTCATTGCCTGGATGGACACCGCAAAAATTTCCAAGCTTTTTGAGAGCCGATCCAATCGCGGATTGCAAAATGAAGCGATGTTCTCGACAATGGTATCTTTTTTGACATCCGTCAAAAGATCGTGCCTGCGCTACGGAGTTGTAAAAAAAAAATAAGTCGAGCGATGCGTCATTTTCCTTGTAGATCACCGAATTTCATATGGCAAAAATAGAATAAACTCAGAGATCATCCAAGACCCGGAACCCCATGCGCAGGCAGAGAGCACATGGCAAAATACCGCCCACGCGCTACCCAACCATTCAAGTCACGTTGTTAATATCAAGTCAGTGACTCCACTGGAAAACTGTAAAAAGTCGTGTATCATACCTGTCGCGTGGATGTTTAAAGTTGCGAAGTTCTCGTGAGTCTAAATTAAATTCATTCCTGGGAAAAACAAAAAAAAAAAAAAGAATGGTGATGACTTGGTCCAGAAATAGAAGCTTGGCTGGAAAATAGCCACCATGTTGGCAATGGACACAGCGTAGGCAGAGAAAAGCGAAGTGGTCTACCATCGACCGTCTATGAAACCTCGCACTACTACAGTATAAAGAAGTATAAACAGGAAGGAGCGAACAAATGACCCACTTTTACTTGCTACAATATCTTGAGGGGCGCATGAGGTTTCATTTTACCTGCAGGAAGATATCCCTTTCATTTTACACTGTAGGCTGCGACGGGTTATCTACACCTAGCAAATGTCCAGATTACGGTTTTTAATTTTATGAGGCCAATGTGATACAAGACATGCAATCAAAATAAGAAACATTAATATGTTCATCAATATCTATAAGCCCAATAGGATGCTGACGATATTAAAGCGTCATTTTTCTCTCTTTCCAACTATTATATCCGTCCAAAAAGGGTATAAGTGATTGATGCTGTATTTTCGATGGCTTCACGGCTGGCTTACCTCGCTTTGGATTCTTTTATGTACAAGGCAGAGATAATCAACATAGCTCATGAGTCCGAAATGCTCGTCTTCAACCAATTCTTTGGTGAACGGCCGCTCATCATCCAACGCCTGTCGTACAATACACAGCTTGAGAAGCCATGAATTGCCATAAATAAGATTTCGTAGTTTTTGTGACATGGGATGACTGACGTCCGGCAACTGCTGTCATTAGAGGCAAAGAGTTAGGCAGACCCAACATCATTTCGCTTTTTGGTCTTTTAGGGTTTACCGTGGAAGGATTCACTTGATCCAACTGTGATACACCAAATACTCCCTGAAGAATGTCCTCGGACACATGCTGACCGATCCACAGATAAGCCGTGCTTTCATTTTCTACATCACTTGAAAGTTAACTGACGACCCTTACGATGCAAGAAAAAATAAGTAGGCATACCAACAAGATACATCCCCCGAGAATCCAGTCGTTCATAAGAAATTCGTTCAAGTGGTAACAAATTGCTTCCTTCTTGCTGGAACCATTCATGAAGTTTGATCATACGTGGATACAACCACTGAATGGTCAGCGGGACATCGACGGCATTCATTTTACGTATATTGTATGCTCGAAGATCACTGTTGATATTAAAGTCTGTGGAAATGAAAAAAAAGGATTAACATGGATTAAAAACGAGATTAAAAAAATCCAGATGTACCTTTTCGTAGAACGAGAGACTTCTTGAATCCAAGAACGTACAACGGCAGTATTTTGAATGATTCAGGCAAGATAAGCTGAGAAGGATTGGCTTTGCTGACACAATGCTTTCGATAAGCAGAAAGGATTTTCACGCAACGATTATCGAGATCACTGGCTATCTCCGCCAGTGCTCTTTTGGGAAGATCGGCAATAGCTAGAATAGCGCCCGTTAAACATCAGTTGTCAAGCGAATCTGCGAATCCAATAGGTCGTTAAAGCTTACTTTGTCGGCAAATGAAATTCATGGATACATCAAGATCAGCTTTTCTGAAAAGACCGCTCACAGTATCTTCAATAGGCAGCGAAAGGTTATGCACGCGTACGCGCCGTTGTCCGCATACTGTGGTATACAATAAAGCACATTGTAAAAAGACCTCGGACCGTGAGGTAAGCTTGTCATCGTGCAGCAACTCGAAAGCGAATGATTTATCACTGTCAATGCCGGCGACTTCGATTTCTTTGCTGCCACTGGGAAGGCAATTGCCAAACCGTTGAGCAATGGTCAAGCCTGTGGTTAGAAAATAGGATGCATGAGACAGAAGTATTTTAATCCGTATCTCATCAGAACATTTTTTTACCGTTGGAGCATCGGATTTTCAAAGCGCTGTTATATCCTTGTTCTCGCAGAAGAGTATGTTGCAGATTATGGGCGAATTGTAAACCTTCTTTGTCCTTGTCAAAGTTGGGATAGTAATGTACATCACCGCCCGTAATTCCCGTTAGTTGACCGAGGGTGCTGATATCCACGTAAGTGTTTTGTGGAAAGAGCCAGAGATCCACGCATACACCCTGCTTGACGCATTCTTTGGCCAAGTTTGTGTAGAAAATGTCCTGTGGTTTGAACAAGGTATTTTCTTTGTCCGTGCCATACAGTTTTGGATCGTCGCGGTTTTTTAATGCCCCAGGACCTTTGCTAGGTAAGAGGGTCTGGAAAATGCACAGTTTGCCGCCTGTCTGAGCCTGATTTACGCGTTAACGTCTTTACAATCACAGTAGAAATAGATGCAGCAAAAACCTTACCAACGCCAACAAGGATGCCTTGGCACTGGCGCCAAGCACCGCCACGGGAATCGCAGTATTGGCAAACATGCTCGGCAATGTGTCCAACAATCCTTCAATGACAGATCTGGCAATGATTTCACGAGTTAATTAGACATATGGCAACAGGCTCTTTTCACTGGCGGTAAATTCTTACTTTGATGCCTGTGGCTCGGCAAAGCAGCCCTCAGCAAGAGGGATGAACACATCATCGATATCTGATACCACCATCATGCTCGCTTGATCCAATGATGGCTAATGGGAAAAGTCCCTATGAGCATATCACGCTGTCCCATGCACTCATAATATCAAGCTTTCATACCGATAAGTTGTAAAAATGAACCGTGTCATCAAACGTCATAAGGGCGATCTTGATGTTGGCGGGGAATTGACCGCTGTATAAAATGGCTTTCAGAGTTGAACAGAACACGGATAGCAAGCCGCTTCGAACGCTGCTGGCCGAGACATCCACAGCAAACACAATGTGAAGAGGAGCCGGTGTACGATCCCAATACTCTGAAGGTACATTGAATTCGACAGATCCCAACTGCAATTCAGGTCGTTGATCGATATCCATACGCCGGCCAGACATGTCCAGGTGTGAAAAGTAATCGTCGGGGACTGTGAAAGGCGGTTAATATGTATCAAAAGAGAGTGGTCAAAAAAAGTGGGATTACCCTCATTGACAAAGTCGCATAAATTGCATTTATATTTTCGTCCGCTGTCGGTAAAGGTACACCATGGATTGACATAGCCGCGGCATCGTCGGCAACGAGGCGGACCCTCCGAGCCAGCTTCGGCTACTGACACTTTTTGATCGTCTACATGAAGCGCAGCCAGTGGATTCACCACCACACCAAAGGGTAGACTGGTATCTTCCAAGAGTTTTTCAAGACGAGGAATAGCACTGATCGTTGCTCTCATAAACCGGGGGTTGCAATTGCCTATGAAATCACATACACCACGTTCAGAAGAATGTTCCGCTTATCCTTTTATGCATCCAGCTCTGGTCTACCTTGATCAATGGCTCTGAAATCCGTCGTCGGTAGCGGCAAGGAGTCCTGTGAACATGTGCCAAAAGGCTGCGTTTCATACGTTTCTTGATCTCTCATCTGGGCGGCTACAGGGGAGGGTATCTGATTGGGATCAATCTTTGCTTTTGGACAAGGCGGTCGTACAGCTGACGGTGCAGGCGTCGCGGCTTGACTGGGGAACGATGGAGGTGGAACTGCTGGCGATCCTGTTGTCGACGGTACTGTCGATGTTGCAAGTGTGTTGGGCGACAAGGGCAAAGAGGCACCGGCAGCCGGAGCATAAACGCGTCTCGATCGTCCACTTTTGGGAGGAGCTGATGGATGCTTTGGAACCTATTGTTTAGATTCTCTGCATTTCAACCATGGACACACAAAGTCAAAAAAATGTCACCTACTTGCTGTATATTCATGTTGGCCATGGGAGATACTAAACCGTCGACGCCAGGACTTTTGTTGACGGTCGGCGACAATATCGGTGGAGTCAATGGGGTTGGAGGACGTACGGCTGAATTGGGCAGTGGTCGAGCCATGTTGGGCGGTGACGGGCGAAATGGCGGGCGCATAGGTGAACCTGGCAGTGGTGCCCCAGGATGAGGAGCGTGGTTAATGGGGGGTCGTGGTCCAGGCTGACCTGGCAGAAGCGGCGGTCGGTTCAGCTGTGAAGGGATGCCCATTTGTCCTGGAAGAACCGGTGGTCGGTTTAACTGGGAATGAACGTTGAGGGCGCCATTGGGACGAATGGCATGCGGCGGCCGTTGAGAAGGCATAGTAGGCGGTTGTCCCGGAACCGTCCTAGCGTTCCCTTGACTCTGTTGAGGATCCATGAAGAAACAGAAGGAGGACGTCGAAGAACACCACAAGCTGCAATTACCGTTCATTGGATGTGGCTCACCAAGATGAAACTCAGCAATTTGAAAAAAGCAATAACCACCCAAAGCGTCGTAATGGCTTTGGAGCGCAGATCCAAGACTACAAAAAAGAAGGCACTTCTGGTGCAATTAATCCTTAGACAGCTTTTCTAACTATCGATAATCATCACAAAACGAGCGAGGTATACCGTTAGAGGGTCACCTCTTCCCAAAAACCCTCTCTTCCAAGTTGTGTTGTTGACCCCACTTGGGCTAAATTGACTTCGGAGCTCAAAATTGCATCAAAGATATTGAAAATTTTCTCCTCTTTCTTCTCTTCCCGCCTAGGCGTCTCTTTTTCTCGTCACATTCACCACCATGGCCGACTCTGCGCCCATCGACTCTACGTCTGGTGCTGCCACTGCCCCTTCTGCTGAACAACGACAACAAGAAGAGGGAAACACGCGTCGCAGGGATCATCGACGACGTGATCACCGACGTCCACCTCGCTCTCGCACGCCGCAGCAACAGACAAATGAAGACGATAAAGAGGACAAGTCCCAACCTCGTAAAAGACATCCCCGCAAGAAACCGCAGAATAAAGGAAAGCCAGTAACCTCTTCGGCTCCTCCTGCTCCGAAGAAGGAAGCCACCGAGTCGAGTAACAGTGAAGACGAACGGGAACTTTGTTTCATTTGTACTGAGCCCATTGTCAACTACGCCGTATCCGCTTGCGATCATCGAACGTGTCACTTGTGTTCTCTTCGCTTACGTTGCCTTTACAAGACTTTCAACTGTGCTTATTGCAAGGTAAAATATTGTCTTGAAGTACCGGGTGGAAGGAAGCATACTTTCGTTCTTTGATTTGACGCATTCTATATCAGACCGAGCAAAAGACGGTCATTTACACCAAGGATTCCGAGAAACCGTTTGCTCAGTTCACCAATGAAGAAGTGCCCATTGTTGATAAGAAATTAAATGCCCGATTCGAAGATGAACAGATCTATCAGGATTGCAAACTTCTTTTGCAGTACAACTGTCCTGAGCCAAGTTGCGATGTCGCATGCGACGGTGGATGGTCGGAATTAAAACGTCATACGAAAAAGGAGCATGATCTGTTACTTTGGTAATGATGGAGTAAGAATGACAAAAGTGGATCGATCCAGGCGACTCACTTTTTTTTTTCATCTATTCTTTCTTTCAGCGACCTTTGTATTCGGTACAAGAAAATTTTTGCTCATGAGCATACACTTTACACGGCGGCTCAGCTTCACAAACATTACAAGAGTGGTGACCTGTCATTCAACAAGGACGATGAAACAGGTTTTACCGGTCATCCTGAATGCCAATTTTGTAAGATGAGTTTTTATGGTGACGATGAACTCTATGAACATTGTCGCGATAAGCATGAACAATGCCATATTTGCGTCCGACATGGTATTCGACACGAGTATTACATGAACTATGATGAATTGGTAAGTCATTGCCCAATAAACTGGTTTATCCGTATTTTTAACACTGGTTTCGACGGTGGCGGCTATATAGGAATCTCACTTTAAGCGAGACCATTATCTTTGTTTGTATCGCGAATGTCTTGACAAGAAGTTCGTCGTGTTTGAATCCGATATTGATCTGAAAGGCCATGAGGTGAGTCTGCAATTTTTGATAGTATAAATCGCTTTCGGGTCTGTCTAATCAAGAGAGGTTGTTGTCTTGGGACTTTTTAGGTGGAAGTGCACGGTGCGTCCATTGCTGGATTGCAACGAGCGAAGCAAGCCGAAGCTCGTCGAGTCAATGTGAATTTCCAGTACTCTGATGCTTCCTACCGTCAGCGAGAACGTACACGAAACAAAGGAAAGAGATCCGATGATCAGGCCAACAGCAGGGAAGGAACGTCAGCTTCTGCATCGTCCGCTTCCACGGCGCAACCAACATCTGAATTGCGATCCGAAGACTTCCCTACCATGACATCTGTCGCGAATGCCTTGCAAGCATCCTCGTCTGGTGAAACGTCCCAATCGAAAAAGGGAAAGAAGAAAGGTATTGAGAAACCAAAAGGATTCGGCGCATTATCAGCTGCTACGAATGAATTGGCGGGATCATCGGCCGCGGCGACGAGTGCCCCGGTCGATACCGTGACTCGTCATCAGCAATTCCTCGAGAGATTAAAAGAGATGCTCAAGACGGACGACAAGGTGGACCGCTTCCGATCATTGACCACCGCCTACCGTAATAACAGTATCGATGCTGAAACCTACGTCAAGGAAATTGTTCAACTTTGTCAAAACAATGTCGATATCGCTTCCAAGGTTTTCAAAGGCGTCGAAGACTTGATGGACCGCGAAGACAAAAAGTGGGAAATTGTGCGAACGTGGCGCAACACACAAACACAGGTAAGAAAATCACGCGCTACACCATTTTGAATTTCGATAAGGTTCCCTTTTTGCTTACGTGATGACGACGCTCAATTTCTTTATACAGTTGCAAAATTTCCCCATGTTGGCTCCTTCCGATCCCCGCCCCACCGGTCACGGTACTTCATCGCGTGTACTTGTTATCAAGGGTGGCAGCACTCGTGTCGGTGGAACGAAAACGACCAGCAAAAATCGTGCGGGTGTTTGGGATCGTGTAGCGTCAGCTGCCACTGGCGCTTCTACGGGCACTTCCAATCGATCGGCGGCATCACCGGTCCGTCCCAGTTCTCCGGCTACGTACAGTACCCCTTCCTTTGCCAATCCAAGGAACAAAACCGCGTGGAGTCGGTCCAGTGCTGCTGAGCAACGCGCCGAATCAGCGGTACGAGCTGCTCGAGATTTCCCTTCGTTACCACCGGCGGCTCCCAAGCATCCTACATTACTGAGTATGCGACGCAATGCTTCCGAGACTCAACTCAATGCTTGGAGCGATCGTGGAAGTGACAGTGGTTCCGTTACTGAAGAACCACCGTCGCTTGACTACAGTAAGAAGAAGAAAGGCAAAAAGGGAAAACAAGTGCTTTTCCGCGTAGGTTTATAAATCATCCGCAGATTGGCGGGTCTTCAAGAAAGAAAGAGGAAGGAGAAAAAGTAATAGACACATACGAAAACGAGACGGAGGCCGGACCTCCTTTGGGCTGCGCCTCGGCTCAACTTCAAATACCACGGCGGCATCACGCTAGTTTGCTTTAGTTTCGCTTTTCATTCATATGCTCATTTATGGTTTCTCCGAAAAGAAAAAATATAATACAGCACATGTAAAACCATTTTTTATTGCTGCCCTCTTTTATTTTTGGCATGTTGCTGATATCATAGCATCCAGCCATAATTACATTCTACTAGTTGATTATGAATAGAAAACCAAGGCATGAGTCATCATGTGAGGCAACCTTTGGAAATAAATAATCAACTTACCCCTAGGGCATCTAGCTGTGGGAACAGCGATAACTGATCCGGAATGTTCATGAATTTCTTGGAACCTTGCTACTCGAGGCCTCCGCTTCGGACCGCTTCCTCTTGAAAAGTGTCGGCCTTTCGTTATTCTCTCGGTGGCCAAACAAGATCTTGCGGAAATTAAAGGACTGCAGCCAAGTCGCGATTCCATAATTTATAACCATGATCATGTTTACATTTTTGATTTGTACATCTAAGAATAAGCGCGAGCAAGCACATTCAATATCAAATCTACTTTCATTCATCGGTTACCTTAACAGACCATGGCATAATGCTTCTGGCTGCTTCGTGCGTCGGTATGGCCTGGGATTGGGCGCCTTTTTGAATTTTCCAACGGATCGCTGCAGTCAGGACAGCACGAGGACGTTTTGAATTCATCGAGCAAGTACACCTCGAAACCTTGTTTTTTGAGCATCCGTCGCATGCCTACACCTCTGATCGGATCATGGAACTTGACATTTGATGCCGACCAATTTCCCATGATTAAAGCCTGGTCCCACCCAAAGCACAAATTTATGGTTCTCGCCAATCGAGAGTCTGCTTGGCATGGATTGAAATATGATGAGAGGCGCAGTTTTCGGAAAAGAGGGTATCGTGATAGGTTTGACGTCGTGTTCGCATAGAAATTCGATAGTACCGGAGATACGCTTGCTGTTTCCCGTAGATTGCGACAATACGTCTCGAGATCATTGACTGAAATGGGATGCTGTGATAATTTTTTCTGCGCGTTCTTGACATTTGGGAATTGGCTAAGTAATTTTCTCTGATCCTTCTGTACTTTTTCGTCTTCTGGCAGGAGGTGTAATGATAGAGGATCCTTGCGTTTGGTTCAGAGTACTCGTGCATGCAGAAAAGCAAATCTCTTCGTCCTGGGTCGACCAACACACAGCGGCCCTCCAGGCATCTTTGCTCAATTGCAAGCGAGTAAACGTACGGTACATCTTCGTCTAGAACCTTCGCCTTTTTTTGCCGGCCTGCTTTGCGACTTGGAAAATTTTGTTTGATGACATTCACGCCTACGCCATCAGTCTGCAGAGTTCCAAAAAATGACAAACCTTTGCCCTTCGTTTGCTTGAAAGGTCTGCTGTCAAGATCTACGACTCGGCTCCACAGATCGAGGTTGCTGGACTTTGCGAAGCTTCGCTGGTTCATCTGGAGAATGTGTGTGCAAAGGATCATCGCATCGATTTGCATGTACCGCGGCGACCAGGCAGCACGAATCAGAAAGCAAGTGAAGGAGCGCCAACCTCGTGGAGAAAATAAGCAAGATATCGATAAAATGCAAGAAACTGGTTTCGGGGGAAGCTTTAACATCGTAATAAATACTATCTTTCGCGAATTGATATGTCGATCCGTAGGAACTGAAAAACGGTTGCAAAAAATCATGGTGTGCTTGAAGTGGAGAATCAATGTGCGAATTTTTTTCTGCGATATCAAGCTTGAACTTCCTTGCGGGCTCGTAGATTTCTCGTTTTACAATTGTGCTTTAAGGTTGTTTCGCCGGTTTTTTATGTCAAGAAGCAGATAAATTTATCGCCGCAAATGACGTCCAAATCGTGCTTTGATATTATTAATGTAAGCGGTATATATCTGCTTTGCTTGATATAGTGCAATTTACTGGGCGCTTGGTAGATCTGGTGGCGTGAACGATGCGTGGCGGCAAAACGATTCGACATACGGATTGATTAGATCGCGATAGGTTCTGGTCGCCGCTCTGACAGTGCTGCTTCTCGTGCGTCTGTTTGTGAAGGAGAGGAAGACTTCAACGAAAAAGCCTTCTTGGACGTAAGCGTGAAGCTCGAACCCATCGTTTTTTGACAACTCTGACAGGAAAGTGTATTTCGCGAATAGGAAAGTGTGTTTGGTGAGGTTATGGACGAGAGCTACGAGCTCACGCAACGGTTGGATGAACTCTTCGCGCCAGCCGATGGCCTTGATGGAGGTTTGATAACAGAAACTTTTTTTGAAAGAAATGATGAGACAGTTTTAGGAAATGAGGAGATAAAGATAAAGATAAAGAGGAAGGTTTACCAGAAAAAAAAACAGCGTTCTCATGCTTTATATCTATTCTGTGGCTCGCAATTTTTGGACGGTCTGTGCTGCTCACGCCAATGGAGCTTCAAGCGGTAAACCTCCAGACGTTAAAGACAAACTAACATGCTGGATTTAATGCGTTCATGGGGTATTCTAGTATCTGGAAAGGACACTTGTTTGGTTCCAGACGTCGATTTTGTCTTTTAAAGGTGCTTTTGGGCTGTTATGACGGTTGGCGTTGCTGACTTCGAAATTGCCATAATGCATGGTAAATCTTCCACCCGAGACTGATAACAACGTCCACTTTATCAATGCATACAAAACATGCGGGCCAGCTAGTACTGATAAATTTTACTTTGATGATAAATAAAGTGCCATATTCGTGCTTGTGATACACACACTCAAACTCAGGGCTCAAGCTTGTGTCTCTAGGATTACGTTCGATCTTATGCCAGATCATATTCCAGCTATGCTTCAGGCACCATGGACTTGCAAACAGGTTTTTAACATGTAAAAAGTGGATCTCCAAATTGAATTAATCTGCGTGCTCAGATGATGAACAGCGACAATAGACACAGTCAAACCTTGTACATTTGTCTAAAAGACAATCCTCGTCCATATTACATCAAGTTTGATAATGGAAATGCCACCTGGCAAATAACACTGTTCTACCGTTTTCATTTGGATTCGGATTATCTTGTTTCCACAACTGGTGCAAAAGATGTGTAAATTTTACTTGATCGTTGTCCACAGTCTCCTTCTCTTTTTACCCAGAGGCATGATTGAAAGATATAAAAAAGACACAAAAAGAATAAGAGGTTCTGATAGGTTAGTGTAGATCATCTGGAGAGCATGTGATTTACAAGTCGCTAGTAGCGCGTGTTGATCTTAAAGATCACAAAGTTCTGCTCTTTCGGTCTGTAGTTCTAAGGAAGGGAAGTGGGAATAGTAGCTGATTAAAGATGTGTTTGGATTGGGATCCTCCATTTGCAAATATTCAAAACTCCACATTCGAATTTGTGTATCCAAAGGTCTCGCTTGATGGTGTTTTCTCAACTCCAATCTTTTGTCAATAAGCTTTCATTCAAGTTTTATGCGACCATTGATTTTTCGATGAGATTTTAGTCGATGTGCGCATAAATCTTGCGCATAAATCTTTGCACATTCAATGGCCAACGGAGTAACACAGTTTCTTTTCCTTTTCCCCAGAGGTGCTGATCCCCTTGACCCCACCGCCACATAATGATCATTTTTTTCATCCGCGACAGAGAACAACAATTTGTATGCAAAGTAGTAACGGAAATAGCCAAAAATCATATAACATTAAATGGAAGGACAAAAGAGATATCGTAAGAGAAAAAAATCATGACTTGGAAAAACATAGCATAAGGATGAAAGCAAAGGAACATAAATACATAAATGAGGAAACAAAACAGGACATAGCATATCGATGCATAAGAGCAAGTTGCCATTCGTTGTCATCTGAGTGCAGTCCGAGTTGTTGTTCTGCGGCCTGGAAAGTTGGCATGATGACGCCGTTAATTGTGCGAAGATCTTGGAAACTTGCGCACCTGTGATGTTATACAACATCATCCTTAAATAATATTTTTCGGATTGCTTGGTGACACAGCGTAAATCCGGGCCGATCGTACCGCCAAAGCGTCGTTGACGTCTTTTCCATGTTCGTGTTCTTTGGTGTATACGTATTGCGATGGGAAATTAGGGTAAAGGTAGGCTCGGGCTTGAGGATCCGTTCTGTTTTTGGCGAACCATCTGTCAAAGTTGTATCATGAGCACGTTCTGCCACTATTTGAGGATTCTCGTCTTCGAAAAACTGCACCATTTGCTCATTTTCCAAATGGATGGCCAAGCGTTGAGCATTGGGATATTCAGAGTGTATAGTAAATAAAAGTAACCGGTGAACGCTTTCTGCAGCCGAAGAACAGGTTTTTTTTTCACACAGTTGTGCCCAATCAATGTAATGTTTTTGCTTTTTAGTCAATCAGAGACCGTGCACATACTTTATTTCTTTTTGTAATTCTTTAACAAGCCGTACACCCGCTGTGCAATGGATGCCACCTGCTACTGGATGCCGCACTCTTACATTGAGCGACATTCATCAGACAAAAGCCTAACGCAATACGGCATAACCTGGGCGAGACTCTTGATGGAACTTTGGTATATTAATGTCAATACTCTGGCATACCATGAAACACTTTTAATGAACAAAGCAGCACTTATTGACCCCCTCCGTTCTGTCCCGCCCAAGGTTATGATAGATCTACAAAGATGTGTGGGAATGTTGGGTATTTAAAAAAAATGAGTTAGTAAGCTCTTTGGTTGATTCAAATTTCGTTGAGATATTTTACCTTTGATGTTTGATGCAGCAGATACCGAGGGCTTCCCGACCGAAATAAAGAAAGGATACAAATATAAAAAAAAAAGTAAATAGAATAGGTGCGTCTGTAAAAACCCCCTAAAAACCCTGTGGGAAAAAAAAGGAGGAAAAGACTGCAAGAAGACTATTCACTAAAATACAAAATACATACTACAACTACAAAATAAAATGGTCGGGAAGAAATATCGAAGGCGATACCACGGGCAGCAATCCATATGAGAGGAACCTGGGGAGGACGCGTCAGCGTTTCCCGATGAAAAAGAGAGCCACACCACCGACGATGCCTTTGACGACAAAAACCGGTTTGGCCACATTTGAGCGCGAACAAAGTAGAAAGATTTGGAGGGATGGATGACTTGCCAAGCGAAAAGAAAACCGGAGAGAAAACCAAAAGCTAAAGACAGAATAGAGAAAAAGGACAGGTAAATTTTTTCTTGTCGAAAAACGGATAGTCGTATCACACAAAAGGTACCTGTTTTCATAATAATCGAATCGACCGGATCAGATACACGCCATAGTCTGGATGATGGATGATGGATGCAATGATAGTGAGGGATTTCCAGGCAAACAGAAGAGATGCAAAACTAAAGAAGAAGAAAAATTTCGGACAAAAATATGTGATTATCCATGGATGAAACAATAGCCACCTCACTGATGCATGAATGATGAGCTACACAGATCGAAGCATATCTGCTCCATGTATCATTCGATTACTGAAGAGAATGAAAGGGCATATACAGTATAACTGACAGATAACCCAAATTAAATGATGCTACAAAACACCAGATCGTCGTATCGTCAATCACCTTTCTTCAAAAAAGAGCTCCACTCACATTTTATGTGAACGGCGACGATGCTCTGTTTAACCACAACTGGCGCAAACGGCATTTGCTGCTGATTGTTTCGCCTATTATCGTGAAAGTGGGCAGCGAGGCATGGTTGAAAGATGAAAAAAAGGTTTAACAGGCCTTGATAACTTAGTGTAGATCATGTGATTTACAAATTGCTAATTTTTCAAAGATTTTAATTATATAGACTAGGTGGAGCCCGTGATCTTCAAGATCACAATTGGGGATATTTATTGGTAGACTCAGGGTATGCTACCATGGGTGTGGTTAGAATGGCAGGCCTGCCACCGGAGGCCGCCCCCTTACATTGAGCGACTTTCGTCAGACAAAAATCCTAACGCATACACGGCATAACCTGGGCAAGAACTCTTGACGGAACTTCGGTATATTAATGACACCTTATGGCATACGTTGCAACGTGATTTGTTTCTGAACACGCGCAGGGCAGCACTGGTTCCCCCCCTCAGTTCCATCCCGCCCAGGCTATGATAGATCTAGAAAGATGTGTGGGTATGTTGGGTATTTAAAAAAATGAGTTAGTAAGCTCTTTGATTGATCGGAAAGCCTGACCTCTTCATTACATTCACGTGTAATCCAAAATGGCCAGAAATTCGGAATGAGCGACGGTATAAACGTAGCCAATTACTTTTCCAAGTGTATGGTTTTTTGTTAGATCCTTCAAAAGAGCTCTGAGCTTGAGGTTGAAAACTCGTGCTGTCAAATCTGGCCGATCAGATACTGTCTGTGAAGCAAGAAGCTCATTCCGAATTTCTGGCCATTTTGGATTACACGTGAATGTAATGAAGAGGTCAGGCTTTCCGAAAACATCTGACGATACTCATTGCATCTTGGTACAGCTGTTGCATGTTTCGAGGGCTGCCAATGAATGACGACGGAAGGATGACAGGCTGACCGATGGAATTCATATTCATATTGTTGTCGTCAAGTTGGAGAGCATCTTGTACGCCTGAATACACATCAGCACGCAGTCGGGACTGGTTGAGGCGAAGGTGATTGAGGCGGTTTTGTTCCATCTTGGCATACATATCTACGATATACTGCTGAAAGAGTCGGCCAAAGAGGTGCAAGTGGTGTCCATCATTTCGATACATCAATCTGAAACTGTAGTAGTTCATCACGGTGACTCTGTCGTTTCTGGTCGATCGAGTTTCAATGTTCCACCCAGGCTCGCCTTCAGGAAACATCAGCACGTAATGGAGTGGGTCATACAGGCGATGCATCTCACTGATTGATGTCAGTTGGTCACTACGCGTACAGATCACAATATCCCTTCCAGAGGACTCTGCGTTTTCACCGATAATAACACCAATTTCAGAAGCATTTGGTGCATTATAGCGTCGTGGATCTGGGGCATCGTCAGCTCGAATAATCATTCTGATGTTGGAAGCACCACCATTATCCTGTATGCATTGGGCCATTGTCTTGAAAAGATGGACGAAAGGATTGATTTCATGCATTAATTGCTGAAGTACTTCCAAGATGTCTCGCGCGAGATGGCTTGTAATTAGGAAATCTCTTCCTTCTTCAGTGTTGCTGCGAAGGAGACGCGCGATTGTTGGAGGTGTAGGCTCCAAAGGCGGAAGCACAATGGAACCTTGGGCACAGCAGAACTGGAATTGTGGATTTGAGATGGATCCAGACATGCGCTCTTTGAGCCACATGTGTGCCTGGCAGAAATTGCAGACAACATTCATGCGACCCAAGGTATGTCTACTGGGGAGTTCTGATTCATCAGACTCTGCGTTACCAACAGGTGCAGGTAATCTACGGCTGTGTTCTCCAGCGTCATTTTCGTTTGCTTCTCTCATAGCCAGCCTCGCTGGATTCAATGGGCAAGCCAGATGGCTGCTGCGCTGGTGTCCCAGTTGCTGGCACGAAGAGCAACGGACTTCTACCAATCCTTGGATCGTAGCAACGTTGGGTTGTTCGGTGCGTCTGGGGTTATTGGGACAGTTTCTAGAGGTGGATTGAGCGTGTCCTGGGAGACCGCAAGAAACACAGGAGATGGGTGATGAGACAATAGCGCTTTCCTCAGCACGTCTCGTATTGTTGGGACAGCTGCGATTCGTTGATCGAGCATCACCTGGCAGGCCACACGAAGCACAGAAAATGGTTGAAGACGACATTGGGGAAAAAGCGATTGAGCTTGAGGAAATGGAATAAAGAAAGGAATTGGACCTAGATAATAAAACAATACAGCGTGGTTTAACTAAACAAATCATATAATAACACGGTCCGCTCATGCATAAAAGGAAGTGCAGATCATGAGCAACTCCAAGTGACCGGTTTTTACAACACGTAAATCATGTGATCTATTTTGTTTTAGCCAATCAGCAGCCTTAAAAACATTTATTATCCAATCAACAACGCCAAATTAGCGGACAATAAAAGTGACTGCGAACTAAAATTCAAACATTTTAATAAGGTTGAGATATTTATATCTTTAATCATGATTTTTTAATAATACAATGATTTAACGTGTGTGTACTCCCAAAGATTTTAATATACAGTATCAATATCAATGTACATTTTACAAGAGATGGATGGCTGTATCCTCAAAATGAATACGTTCGTAACCAAGCGCTTCTCGTTCCCGTTTCCAAGATTCCAAAATCAGTGATTTGAATAATGAGTTGATACCACATCCGGTCACGTCGAGCCACTTTAAATGCTTGCAGTGACGAATAAATTGCCCGATACTGACTTCATTAGCTCGATTCAGAAACGCTAACGAGAGGTATATTAAGTCGGGACAACTACGGCTTAGCAAGTGTAACGAATCGTTGCTGACTTGCCAGCACCGAACGACGTGTAGCAACCGTAAATTCGGACAGTAGCGAGCGATGGCTGCCATGGCACGGTCAGTAATATCATAAAGTGAATTAAGACGAAGATGGGTCAAGCTGCATCCCCAACATTTGACAGCAGCGATGATAGCGTTATCGTCCAAATGGCGACAGAACGATAAATCCAATTGTCGAAGCTGCGATGGCTCGGTTAACTTGGTTTCGGCGGCGATCAGCGAATACAGTCCTTCGGGAGTCATTTCCCGGAAAAGGCAAAGACGCAGGATTTTTAACCGCTGTTGATGCATCGACAAGGTTTGCACGACCGGATCCCCCAGTTGCTCACAAGCCGATAGATCGAGGTAGGCCAACTGCGAACAAGGCTGCAATACAGTGGCCATTTCATCGTTGGTGACGGAAGTTAGCCATTCCACTTCCTTTTCGGTTGTATCAATTTCGTCGTAGTTCTCTTCATTTTCAAGACCACTGGTGTCATAGTTGATCCTTTGGATCCGGACATAACCTTGAGCAGTTTCCCCATTGTCATCAATGGGAAGACTGCGCACACTGATCATGCTTGTAATTTTGGCGGGAACGAGTGGTGGCGATTTGCGAAGCACAATGCTTTGGACACACGGACCCCAGCGCTGCGCTTTTTGAGGTTGGCGAAACGTTTCCAGTAGACGATTCCAATGGAATCGAGTGCAGATATGAATATGCTGGTAGAGCCGGGGCATCACCACACTATACCATGCCTTGTTGATTCTCGCAAGCGTAGGCAAACTCGATCGTGGCACATGATTGGCAATCGCATCAATAATCTCGGCTGGCAAATTCACTGCCGCTCTTTTTGCTGTTGCTGTAGTCGGAGACGATGCATTGCCAAGTAATGAGGTTGCTGTGGAATCAGAAAGGAAAAAGAACTGCATAATGGTTTCAGACCATGACACAGCCATATTTTTTATTGGCTGTCAGCGCATCGATTCCAGTACGCGCGTCGCTTCTTTCTTCTTATTTTTCATTGGTCGACCCTTCGGCCCACCAGTCAGCGGAAAAAATTCATTCCAATCTGTTGGTGAGAGAAACTGGCCAATATTTGATTCCTTGGTCTTCTGGCTGCGCCAGAGTGGGCTGCTTTACTAATCTACTACATCAAGTCACAACTCCAAGCAATCTTTTAAACCATATAGCAAGGACAAGACACATTAGCGCTAGGATATAGCATGTATTGAGAACCGGTTGAGTGATCACTCTCTTCCTATTCTCCGTTGGCTAACAAAAGCCTCGTATTTATGAATAAGAACACTGTGAATGCAATCATGAGATATCATGCATTTGTGACATCAGACAGACTGTAAATACTGGTTCCAGAAATTTCTAGCAAGCCAAACCCACGACATTAATACACGAGACCTTGAATGAAGAGGAATTCAGTATGTGTCGAACGAGATTTAATCTTATGAATGCTATCTTTACAACGAGTGGAATAAATCTGTATTTATGAAGATTCGTCAACACTTGTAACTGAATCGGATGACGTTGAGGGACTGGAAGACCGAGAAATGACGGATTCACTAAATTTCCAAAGTAGCTCTAAAAGATTGGGACCCAAAGAATACAAATCCAAGACTATCTCTCCTGCAAACCATCGTAAATACAGAGTGTGTGATGGATAGTGGAACTTTAGGTTTACCTTCGGTTTCCTCGATGCTCATATCGTCTGTGCTGTTCTCCTGAATGATGTCGTGGAACGCCTCTGCCTGATCCTGGGTCATATTACTAAGTCGGCGGGCCAGCTCCAGCATGTCGACGTTCTGAAAAAATGAGCAAGACATACCGATGGGTCATAATACTACTTAAAAAGAAGATACCTTGGGTATTCCCCATGCGCGCCGTGTGGTGTCGTCGATATCCATGCTATGCACAGGGTTTAAATGTTGTAAATCCATGTCGCTGTACACTTCGTCTTGCACATGGATTTCATGCTTCTCAGGCACTAGATTCTTCAGCTTCTCCGCCACACTGTGCTCATCATCAGATATTTGCGCTTTCTCATTTCCTGCCGTCTCCCCAATGATATTTTCATCTTGACTGTTTTGCATCATTTCATCGTGCTCAGTATTCTCCATTTCTGTAGATATTGACAAGTCTGTGAGGGTGTTATTTGTGTGATGCATTTCAGGCAACGTTGGTGACGCCATAGGAGAGACTGGTCGGAAATCAGACAAGGGAGATGAGGGCTGTTGTCCTGGTGAATCCAAGGACGGCGTAGGCGATAATCGCTCTGGAGATGCATCTTCGTCCTTGACGATGGTGTTGGAGACAGTCGGAGATAAATCAGTCGCATCATCTTTAACTTGCCCGGTGTATTCTCCGTTGGACAACAATTGAGTCAGTTCAGGTGCTGGATCTCTGAAAACCTTTTTTGGTTGCATTGTTAATGTGTTTTTCTTTTCGCGTACTAATGGATTTGTTTAGTGAGTGACCTACGAGTGTGTGGATGCTGGAATAATGGGGTTTTTGAAAGTTGATATCAAAGGAGATAGCTTCTGGATCGGCCCAATGATGCTTGAAATAGAGAACGATGCGTAAGTCAAACTCGCCCCATCCTTTTTCTTGTATGGTGTAAGGTTCCTTTTTAACCACTTTTTTTTGTTTCGTAATTTCATCAGTCATTTGTAACGCAGGGGGGGGTATCGTTCTTGTTCTAACCTTTTCTCGGCGTAGCAAATGTCGGATGCAATATATACTCAACATGGTCTACGATTTTCGATAACTTCCCCTTTTGTTCCTTTCCCTTATCAACTGCCACTATGGTGACTTTCCACTCTCGCCAAGGCACACCATCCACCGGTTTCAATGACTTGTCTTTGGACAAATGGCTCTGATTGGTTACCTTGATATCTTGATGTAATTCAGTCTACAAACGGTAGGATGTGGTCCTGAGTATGATACGTTTCTTGACTTGCATAAACCACCTGGCGTTGGATCAGCCATGGAAAACTTACCATATGCCAGTAACGGAGATTTTTGTGAGGATGACCGGTCAAGGTAAGGATGAGAAGGTGACAGTAAACGGAAAGTGGAATCAGTTAATAAACTAAGGTGCATGAAAAAGATTAAACCGTAATTTTATAGTTCAAGGTATTCGAAATTTTCAGTTGAGAATGCAAAAACGACGGTGCGGAAAAAGGGGGGCGAAAAAAAATCGAGGAACTGACGTGACTCGGGACTTCAATTGCCTTCATTGTTGCTCTCGATTTTTCCGTGCATTATCCAAACGTCAACTATGCGCGTGGACAACCCTGATAATTTAGACTTTGAAGCCTACATTAACAATTACAGAGGTACTTGCCCAATCACTACATAACTTGCAGCTTACAGTATACTCAAGATGAGTGTATCAAAGGACGTACTCGTATCGATAGAGCTCTCTTCATTGCTCAACATTGCCCAAGCCTAGCCATTGACGCCTATCAATCAGCACTTCACGATATACAAAATCTCACGCGCGATGTCAAGCAGTACAGAACATCCCTCGGCAAACTCAATGCATTGCTGGAAGAACAACAGCAAGAACCCATCACTGAAGACCAGCAATGGATCGCACAAATTGAAAACGAGAACAAACCGTTGTTGGAACAACTGGAAGCTGAACTCAAGCACCATAAAAGCAACCTCTCCAAAGAAAACATCAGAGTAAGCTGATCAGAATGCGAATAGAAGGACTGAATGTGTTGACTGAACATGTTTTTTGTGTACCAAAAAAAAAAAAAAAAAAAAAAAAAAGCTGACACACGTCAAGTTGGGCGACTATTACTACAATATTGGCGATTATGCAAACGCTCTGAAAAACTATGTCCGCACACGCGATTATTGTACCACCAGTCAACATTTGCTCGATATGTGCCTCAACGCCATCAAAGTAAGGACTGGGTTAAGATGGAACTTGGGGGGCTAGGCGGAAGAAAGAAACGAAAAAGGTCGTTCAAGGTTTTTAATGCAATACCTTTATTCAGGTGAATATTACGGATGGACACTTCTCCCATGTACAAACATATGTCGCGCGTGCTGAAGCGACGCCGAACCTCCCGGATAAAGCGATTAATCTGGCCAAGCTGAAATGCTGTCAGGGTCTAGTCACTTTGACGGGGACCGATCCGAACAAATACAGGTTGGTGGCCAACGCATTAACTGATATCACCTTTGAGGCTGCCGATGCTTTCAACGATGTGATGTCGCCCAATGATATTCCAATCTACGGTGGACTGTGTGCCTTGGCCTCCTATAATCGTCGTGAATTGCATGCGTTATTCCAAAAGAACCCTTCTTTCAAAAGCTATCTTGAATTGGAACCACACATTCGAAACATGATGGAAGCATTTTACGATGCTAAATACAATGTGTGTCTCCGATTATTGGCCGATTATCGAGTAAGTTTTTACAGGTTGTTTATTCATGTACGGATTGATCTGACAAGGGGCACGGTGTAGAATGATTTACTTTTGGATATGTACCTGCACCCGCTCGTCGATACCTTAATCCAGCAGATCCGAGAAAGAGCCATGATCCAGTATTGCTTACCTTATTCCACCGTCGATATGCACCAAATGGCCACGGCTTTCCACATTAACGTCTCGCAATTGGAAAAAGAACTGGTGACCCTAATAAGTCACGGCGACAAGATACCCGCTCGCATCGATACGCATAAAAAGGTACTATTGGGATATCGAGCACGTAGTGCGGTGCATCAACCTGACGCTCCACTTTGATTTTGTTAGATCCTATGCGCGAAGCGAAAGGAACAAAGGACACAAGCGTTCGATCAGTCACTGCAAATCGGCACAGAATACGAAAAAGCAGCCAAAGGATTAATGCTGCGGCTTCACTTGCTCAAAGCCGACATGATTGTCAAATAGTTTGAATTTGTATGATATCAACAAGACAAGAGTTTTAAAAACCCCACTTGTTCAAGTATGGTTGGATGAAATAAAAACTCTATTGCGGTTTTCTTTATTGCTCGAATGCCAATGTCAAAGCACGAAGTGAAAGCTTGACCATTTACTCATGTCGCTAATGAGCCCAAGTCAATGGAGGCAGTTGGCTATGCTTAGCTGCACACGGCTTACCAAGACTATAAACAGCAGTTTCATAATACAAAATACGCAAGCGTGATACATACAAGCTCATTTTGGCAGTATTTATGTTGTTTTTACAACTCACTACGACTCAGGTGATGGCCTGCATGTGGATGTCGACGAAGCAATGTCTGCCCACTTAATTAAAATCTGTGATGCGCTTCAAAACAGTCCGTGACTGTTATGTGACCGCACTCCTTTGTTTTGTCACATATATACTTTTCAACACAACAGAAAAAACAAGATTCCTTGGTGTAGGTTAAAGGTTTATTGAAGGCGAGGCGAAGCCGAGCACGAGCTTCGGGTGTGAAGCAAATTGCTCTCGCCAGGTCAGTGTGGTGGGAAAGTCATGAAAAATAAAACCTGCGAGCAGGAAAACAAAAAAGGAAAGGAAAATCAGGAAGGGAGTATCAGTTCTCTATGGGACAGGTAGCTATGGTAGACTACTGGGATTGTTGAGACTCGTTACGAGTGGATGGTGGTGCAGAGTTCTCCAGCCAATAAAGCAGAGCGCGACCGGGATCAGGATCATGGTATTCAAGAAAATGTGGATCTGGGTGACAACTTTGGTCGACCTCAAGAAGAATGCGACATATACGTGGCCACATATTACGCCAAAACGTAATGCGGGCAGCAGATGTTGGGCGGGAACAGGGAAGCTGATTCAGTCGAAAGGAGAGCGGGTCATCTGGGCGGTTCGATCCAGTGAGTTGTAATCGTTCATGCATGTTGAGGCACCAGATAAGATGGCGACGGCTAGTGTGGTCCTTTTGACACCAACAAGTGCGTGGGCGGCCTGGTAGCCATCCCATGCGCCAGCGAAGGCAGCGGCTACGTTCGTGTCGGGTCATTGGGAGAAATAGGATGGGATCTATTCTAGCTTGGGGTCGGCATGCGCGGAGGAGGATGCTATTGCGACTGTTCAGTCGAGCTTCGAGCTGATCCTGCTTGTATGTAGTGATCGCTTTTTTGAGGTCTTGAGGGCTTGTCTCTGCACGTGGGCGGGATAATGAAATCCAAATTTCGTTTTTGTGAATTTGGAACCATAAGTGGCCCGTGGTAAAGATAGATGGGCGAAGTGCAGCGAGCAGGCTATCATCTGGGGTATTACGCACACGAAAGATGTATTTTACCTGGAGGATGGCATGGCGATGTACCATTGCTGGAAGACGGGTCAAGTGTTTAAACACCATGGTTGAGGATGTGCGGTGGCCTCCGAAAAGTAAGCGTAGACACTGGTCTTGTGCTTTTTCAAGTTTTATCTTTTCCTTCACCGAAGGGCGGATCAAAGCAAGGCCATATTCGAATTTTGGCCGAATAAATTGCTGGTATAAACGAGCGGAAAGGAGACGAGAGAACCCATTGGGATTTGCACCCAGGGAATGGATAACACGCATAGCACCAACTGCACCACGGCTGTTTTCGTAGATGAGTCGCGCTGAATCAATGAGGCCTTTGTTGTTAAACGGAATACCAAGATATTTAAAATATTGATCGCTCTGAAGTGGGACGTTATACAGAGTAAGGGGTCGTCGTGGGTGAATGGCAGGAGATCCAGGATAGGTGATAACACATTTATCGGGATTCCATCGGTATCCAAGTTGACGGCTGTGGCGCTCACAGGCCGCGAGTAGAGCAGGCATGGTTGCCCATGTGCCGATCAGGGCAATATCATCAGCGTAAAGTAGACAGTTTATGCGTTGGTTCTGAACAAGAAATTCCGTGGGAAAGTCAAAATCATCATCGATAGGATTGATCGCCTCTTCAGTGAGACGCAAGAGGGAGGGCAGTGAGTTGATGTATACAGAGTATAAAAACGGCGACAGAATAGATCCTTGGAGAACGCCAGTGGCAGGTTGAAAACGGCGCGAGGTGATACCAGAGAGAGTAACTTCGATCTCAACATCATCAAAAAGATTTTTTAAGAGGGCGAGCAGGGGCGGTGCAGCGGCGGGCTCCAGTTCTTGCCAGATGACGTTTCTGTCGACGGTATCGTACGCTGATTTGATGTCAAGAAATGCTATTACAGGACTTTGGCCGTGAATGGTAGCATGCATCACCGACAATTCGTGCAGACAGAGGGCTTGATCCATGGCACTACGGCCAGGACGGAAACCACCCTGCGCAATATCAAGAGTGGGAGCAGCAATTTCCAGAGAGGGAGCAAGACAATTTTCGAACAGTTTGCGGAAAACAGAGGTCAGACAGATTGGGCGGTAGTTGCAAGGGTTGGATGGATCGCCTTTCTTGTAGATTGGGACCACTTGAGCAACGCGCCATACAGAAGGGGTTTGACCCCACTTCCAGCAGAGGGCGAAAAGTTTTACGAGGAGTGGAACGAGTGTGTCAATGAGTGGGAGGAGCATTTCAGTACGTACATGATCAATACCAGGCGCCTTTCGGCAAGCGAGGCGATTGAGAGCCTGAGTGACGGTATAATAATCGATCGGACAAGGAGTTGAAAAGGGAGCAGAGGAAACGGGTTCTTCGGTAATGGAGGGTCCAAGAAGATTCCCGGAGAAAACTGATTCGAGGTGTGTCAGAATGCGGTCAGCAGCGACCACTGGACCAGCAGGGTCAGAAAAAGAAGGATTAGTTTTACGGTTGCGGCGGATTTTGTTGATTGTGGTTGTGGCAGTGGCAACATCACCAGTAGACAGTTTCTCAGTGAACTCGCGCCAAGTTAGGCGGCGTCTTCGAGATACAAGGCGGCGGAAAATGGCAGCAGCGCGTTGGTGATCTACCCAACGAGAAAGTTTACTTGTACCAGAAGCTCGGCGCCAGAGTCGGTAGCAGCGTTCACGATCGTCAAATGCTTTCTGGAGTTCATCGTTCCAAAACCATTTGCACTTTCGGCGAGGAGGTTTACGTTTACCTACACTTTGGTCAAGTGCAGAATAAATGGCATTGCACAATTGGTCATTGAGAGCATCAAGTGGAGGAGGCGAACGAGTGGAAAGAGTGGTGGTAAGTAAGTCAGATAAAGGAGCGGACAGGGTGTTGAAGGATTGGAGATACTGGTCTAAGCGACTAGGGTAGCGAAAACGACTGAGATTCCATAGGCGACGTGGATGGTGAGAAGTGCTTGAGGGAGGAGGGGTAGAAGGAGTGTATGTGATATGGACGATTTTATGATCTGATCCCAGAGAGAGATCACTACTGACATACATAGAGGGGTTCAAGAGTGGTTGCGTGCTTATAAACCAGTCGATGATACTAGAACCGTGGCCCGAAAGAAGCGTGGGTATACCATAGGCCAGAGAGGCATTCCAAAGTGTTAGTCCATGCTCTTGTATCCAAGCGAGAAGCATAGTACCACGGGGTGTATAAATATTGTCTCCAATAAAGGTACCGATGCGTCCATTAAAATCACCGCATAGGATGGTATTGGTGGTGTTGTCGTGATGAAAGGGGAGGGAGTTGAGAACAGCCATGACGGCAGAGGAAGAAAGCGAGGGCGGTAAGTAGAGACAGTGGATGAGTGTATCGGTGACAATGCAGGAGAGAACATAAGGAGAGGAGTTCGGTAGGACAGTAACGTGGTAAGGAAAGGATGGGTTGACAAGTAGGGATATACCCATACTGCCGACATAAGCATTGCGTAGTGGTGTTCCATAGGTATGATGTTGGATCCAGTGTGTGGGAAAGGTATGGGGTTCGAGAAGCCAGGTTTCGGTGATAAACATAAGTGCAGAATTCGGGATATAGGAGAGGATCGTATCTATGAGGTGACGTTGGAGGCCATTGGCGTTCCATAAAGAGAGTGTAATGGGCTCACTCATTGATCGGATATTTGGTTCGCGTTAGTCTGGGTGGAAGTGTCGCTCGTAATCGACATGCGGCGGACGTTAGTGTCATCATCATTTGTGAGAAAAGGATTGTCAGGTGGGGTGGTGGTGAGTTCAGTGCGGGAAAGAATGGACTGGAGGTGGGAATCGGAGAGCCACTGTTGTTGATGGAAAGACCGGGCGACTGCAAATTTGACAGGTGCACGGATGAAATTAATGGCACGCTCAAGTCGTTCGACATGGAGTTGATCAGCCTGTTGTTGACGATCCTTGGCAGCCAAGGTTTCGAATTTAGGATCGCGCAAACGCATAGGGTCGCGTGGGTTGAAATCTTTGATCTGCTGAATGGTGTGTTTGGCAAGGAGGGTAGTAAGTTCATCATAATAGTCATTATGGATCAGCAGGGCAACAATTTGGCGATCGGGGTAGTGAACATCCAGAATGCGTGAATTATTAAATCCAAGAATGCGAAGGCGACTGCGAAGCTCCTTAGTCTTCATCCGGAACTTGCTGGGGATATAGACATAGCGGAAACCATGGGTCTCGCTATTAGTCGCGAAGGTTCTTGCAACGGTCTCCACTTGTTTGGTTGAGAACTTTTTTTTGGGTAGGTTTTTTTTAGTGCGAGAAGCCCATGTGTCCTTGACTGGGGAAGTGTCGGTTGTAGGGGGGTCTGTGGAGGTGGATGCATACTTAGAAGCCATTGCTCCAATGGGGGTAGGGTCAGCATATTGGGTTTCAAATTGAGCTTCAAGCTGGGCGATTCGAGCTTCGGCAGCAGCCAACGATTGGTTTAACTGATGATTTTCTGCCTTCAGTTGATCATACTCATCGAGGCGGCGGAGAACTTGATTCATTTGAGCGACCATGGCTGTCATGAATGATGGAAGGGCTTCATGATGCTCAAATTGTAACATGGTGGAGGGTAGAGGTTGTTCCGTCAGTGCAAGAGGTGTAGCTGGGTTCTGGGTCGGAGTAGATGCCTGAGATTCAGGCGATTCAACCATGGTGATATCAGGTAACGTTTCCACAGAAGCATCACGAGCGCGGGTTTGGTCGATCAGTTGGCGCATCTCAATATGCGAAAAACGTTGGCCGCATTGACAGAGAAAAATGGGCATGGCTGGTTCAGTCTTAGTGTGGCCATTTTTCCTGATGGTGGACTTGTTGCATTTGGGGCAGCTGAGTTGGGACTGACGCATTTCAGCGAAATCGGAGGCTAAAAGGGCCACGGCGTCAGGAGAAAAAATTTTGGGCGGCTTGGCCAGCCCAAGGGCTCCTTGGCTTTTCTCGGGTTTTTTTTGCACTGTTTTGACGGCGCCCATTAACAGTTGCAGGTCAGAAACGGTGGACAGTTGTTCAGGAAAGTTTGGACGCGTGCGTTTAAGTGCGGGGATTCGAGTAATGCGGGCTGGTAAAATAGATGTTCGCCGCCGTTTACTGATAAATAATTTTTTTGTTGGATGGCCGGATGTTGGAATCGCAGGACAGAATTCGGTGCTTTCGCTTGGAGCTTCTAACGAAACTTGTTCTGCGAGGTTGGTAGTGGAGCTTGAGAGTGTTTTTACAGTTGGAGGGTTTGTTGTTTTGCTGCTATTCGTTGTCAAAGTTTTGCTGAAACCGGTAAAACTATTATCCGTGAAAAAAGTGATGAATAGTGGAATAACCAGTGATTCCTTGGTGTAGATGAAAGTTTTATTAAAGCGAGGCGAAGCCGAGCACAGACTTCTGGAGTGAAGCAACGTTGCTCTCGCCAGATCGAGGGGGGAGATAGGTCATGAAAAAACCTACTGTACTAGACAGCAGGAAAAAACGAAAAAGGAAACAAATGCATGAAAAATAAAAAAAATAAAAATAAAAAAAAATCTAAACGGAGCTAATGTCTGATTCCGAAGAAACAGAAACAGGTGGGGGCAAAAGCCAGTTCACGAGGGAACAACCAGGAGCGGGATCACGGTAAGCAATGAAATCAGGATCGGGATGACAAGCCTGATCTACCTCAAGGAGGATTTGACAAACAATCGGCCAGGTACAGCGCCAGTAAGCAATGCGATGGGATGAGGTGGGGCGGGTTTTTGGGAGCTGGTTCAAAATACAAGAAAGTGGATCAGCATGATCAGGATCATTGCGAACGTTGAGACGACGGTGCATGTTCAAACACCAGATTAAATGGCGCCGGCTTGTGTGATCATGCTTGCACCAACAGGTAATAGGGCGGCCAGGAAGCCAACCCATTCTCCATCGGATGCAACGACTTCGTTCATGGTGGGTCATTGGCAGGAACATGATGGGATCGATGCCCAGACGGGGACGGCAGGCGCGAAGGAGGGTGCCGTTACGACTATCCAGCCGATGCTGGAAAGTGTCTTGAAGGAACGTCCAGAGGGCGGATTTAAAGTCTTTTGCAGACGTGTGAGAGCGGGGTCGAGGGAGGCTAACCCAGATTTGATTCCTGTAGTAGGAAGGCCAAAGGTGTGGAGTATGTTTAATGTGAGGCTTTAGAGCACTCAAAAGACTGTCGTCAGGAAGGTGGTAAGATCGGAATAAATATTTGGCTTGGAGAATGCTGTATCGTTCAGCCATTGTGGGCAAGCGGGTCAAGTGACGGAAAACAACTGTGGATGCGGTGCGATGGCCACCAAAAATCATGCGTAAGCATTGATCTTGAGCACGATCGAGCTGAATACGCTGTTTCACAGAAAGGCGAAGAAGGGCAAGGCCATATTCGAACTTGGGACGGACGAATTGTTGGTACAAGCGAGCGGAAAGCAAACGAGAGAAACCATGTGGGTTGACACCCAGGCCACGTAAGACACGCATGGTACCCAAGGCGCCGCTGCTGTTCTGGTGGATGAGGAGAGTCGGATCGATCAAGCCCTGGCTGTTGAAAGGAATACCGAGGTACTTGAAGGTGGAGGCGGATTGGAGGGGAACATTGTAAAGTGTTAAAGGAATGGAGGGGGAAACCGAAGGTGAACCATCGTATAAAACGACACACTTTTCCGGATTCCATCGATAGCCTAGTTGTTGGCTATGCCTTTCACAGGCGGCAAGGAGAGTAGGCATGGTATTCCAAGTACCAATGATCGCAACATCGTCAGCATACAAAAGGCAATTGATGCGTTGACCGCGGACAAGGAATTGGAAAGGAGCAACAAAGTCATCATCATCTGGAAAGAGTGATGCTTCGGCAAGACGGAGGACACCAGGGAGGGTATTGATGTACAAGGAATAAAGGAATGGAGAGAGCACGGAACCTTGAAGGACACCGGTTTTAGGTTGGAAACGAGAGGAGTTGGTGCCTGAGAGCAGGACTTCGATGGAAACATCGTCGAATAAATTACGGAGGAGAGAAAGGAGTGGAGGTGGGGCCGTAGATTCAATTTCTTGCCATATGACGTTCCGATCAACGGTGTCATAGGCAGATTTGATATCTAGAAAAGCGATAACAGGACTTTGTCCATGAATGGTACGGTGGATGACGGAAAGTTCGTGGAGACATAAGGCTTGGTCCATTGCACTACGTGCAGGGCGGAATCCACCTTGGGCGATGTCGAGGGGAGGGGCAATACGTTCGATTTCTGGCATAAGACAATATTCCAGGATTTTTCGGAACATGGAGGTGAGGCATATGGGTCGATAATTTCCTGGATCGGTCATATCGCCCTTTTTATAAATCGGTACGGCCTGTGCAACTCGCCAGTCAGAGGGACTAGTCCCCCATTTCCAACAGAGTGCAAAAAGGTGGGAAAGGAGTGGAGAAAGTGGATCAATGAGGACTTGGAGTACCTCAGCGCGAATGTGGTCTACACCAGGAGCTTTTCGGGAGGCAAGGCGTTTGATAGCGGCGGCAACCTGGGTGGAAGTGATGGGGCAAACGAGAGAAGAGGGAATAAGGGAAACATTAGACGGATCGTCGGAAGGAGTGGAATGGGCGAGAAGGTTACCAGCATATACTTGCTCGAGATGAGAAGCAATGCGGTTGGCAGCAGTAGTGGGGCCAGCAGGGTCGGTGAACTGAGGTGTGGTTTTACGATTGCGCCGTAATTTCCCCATCATGGCAGTGGCATCACTAAAATTGCCAGTGGTCAGCTTATCACAAAATTCACGCCAGGTTTGTCGTTTGCGTCGGCTGACTAAACGGCGGAATTGGGCAGAGGCTCTTTGGTGTTCGATCCAGCGGGACATTTTGCTGAGGCCTTCAGCACGGCGCCATTTTTGGTAGCACTGTTCACGGTAATCAAAGGCATCTTGGAGTTGTGAATTCCAGAACCATTTGCAGGAACGTCGTGGGGGATTGCGTCGGCCAACAGCGGTGTCGAGGGAGGAATAAATGGCATCGCATAGGCGATGATGGAGAGAGTCAAGGGAAGGAACGGTGGGGGAATCGGAAAGTGCGATCAGTTCATGGCGAAGGGAGCGTACATTGGAGGTAAATGAGTGAATGAGGCGGTCCCGATCGGTAGGGTCAGCAAGTTTGCTAAGATTCCATAATTGACGCGGATGGTTGGTAGCGGGTGGAGGAGGAGGCATAGTGGGAATAAACGTGAGATGAGAGAGTTTATGATCGGAACCTAGGGAAACGTCATGATCGATGTGTATGGATGGGGTAAGGAGCGGTTGGGTACTTAGAAACCAGTCAATGATACTAGATCCGTTACCACGAAGGTAAGTAGGTTGGGCATAGGCCAGGGAAGCGTTCCATAATGTAAGTCCATGTTCATGGATCCATTCTAAAAATAAAGTGCCGCGGGAATTAACGTTATGGTCACCAACAAAGGAACCGATACGAGCATTGAAATCGCCGCACAGTATGGTATTTGTGGTGCCAGGTGCGGAGTAAGGGAGGGTAGTGAGAATGGTGAGGGAATCGGCATTAGAGAGTGATGGAGGTAGGTACAAACAATGGATTAGATGATCGGCGGTAATACATGAGAGGACATAGGGTGAGGTGATCGGAAGGATTGTGATGGGATAGGGAAAGGAAGGGTTGACAAGGAGTGAGATGCCTAGATTACCAACGTAGGCATTGGGGAGGCGTTGGCCATAATTATGGTGTTGGGTCCAATGGGTGGGAAATGAGTGTGGTGAGAGGAGCCAGGTTTCACTTATGAAAATGAGTGAGGAATCAGGTGTAAAGGAGAGGAGGTTATCAATGAGGTGTCTTTGGAGCCCGTTGGCATTCCATAAAGTGATAGTTATAGGATCATTCATTGATGAGAGTTTTCAGGGGTAGAGGTGCTGGTGGGAGTGCTGTTATTGAGATTCATGTGTTCATCTTCAATATCATTGGTACCGAAAGGATTGGTGAGGCCAGTGTTAGTGGGTTGGGTGCGCGATTGGAGGAAGAAGCGAAGCATATCATCATCAATCCACTGTTGGCTGTGGAAGGAGCGAGCGACAGCGAATTTGACAGGTTCACGAATGAACTGGAGTGCGTGTTCGAGACGTTGAAGATGGATCTGATTGGCTTCACGCTGGCGATCTTCTAAGGACAGACCAACAAACTTGGGGTCACGCAAGTGTGATGGGTCGCGGGGGTTGAAGTCCTTGAGTGGGTTAATGTTGTGACGAGCAAAAGAGGCAACCAGTGTATCATGGTAGTCATTGTGGATGAGCAAGGCGACCACCTGACGGTCCGGATAGTGGACATCAAGGATTCGGGAATTGTCAAAACCGAGAGTGCGGAGAGTTTGGCGAAGTGCCTTGGTTTTCATGCGGAACTTGCTGGGAATGTACACATACTGGAAACCATGAGTTTCGCTAGTGGGGGTGAAGGCTCGAGCGAGGGTTGCCATGCGTTTGGGGGACACCTTTAGTTTTTTGGCGCGCTGAACACGCTTTGCCCAAGTGTCTTCGTCAGAAGGTGAGGTGGTGGTTGGAACGGGAGTCGAATCATTCTCATGAGCATATTTAGATGCCATGGCACCAGAAGGAGTGGGAGGTGAGCGCTGAGTCTCGAGCTGGGCGATTTTGGCTTCAGCGGCAGCCAATGATTGTTTCAATCGCTGGTTTTCGGCGATCAGTTCGTCGTACTGATCCATGCGGCTGCGAAGCTGGTTAAGTTCAGCCATGATGGTCGTCATGAATTCTGGTAGGGCTTCATGGTGTTCGAAACGAAGGGCAGGTGGTGGTTGGGAAACTGAGGATTCACCAGGGGCAGAAGGTGTGACAGAGGCGTTGTCAGGCACAGGACCATCCTGTTGCACATCAGACATTTGGGAGTCCAATGGTAGCAAAGCGGAGTCGGCGCGACCACGATGTTGGTCGATAAGAAATTGCATATCGATATGACCAAAGCGGTGTCCACATCGACAGAGAAAAAGTGGCATTGCGGGATCAGTTTTGCTGTGGCCATTTTTGTTGATGTGGCCAAGCGCAAGACATTTCGGACACTTGAGGGTAGTGTGGCGCAAGGCCTCAAAATCGGAGTTCAGTTTTTTCAGGGCATTGGGTGAAAAAATTTTAAGAGATTTGGCCACCCCAGCCGGTTCTTGGCTTTTTTCTATTTTTTTGTTTGTTTTTATCGCACCCATCTGAGGTTCGCGTTCAGTGGATGGAGTAATGAGTTCAGGAAGTGTGGTTCGGGTGCGTTTTTGAATAGGTAGGCGAGAAATGCGTAGCGGAAGCAGAGATGACCGGCGCCGTTTGTTTAAGGAATATGTTTTAAGCAGGTGGCCTGATGGTGGAATCGCGGGACGGAAATGCTCGATTTCGCTTGGCGGTTCTAACGGAACTTGTTGGCGGGGCACTGGGCAATGCTTTGGAGGCGAAGTATCGGTAGGTTGTGTTGCTGTATCTTTCTCTCTAGTTGTCAAGGTAATTACTAAATCCGGTTAAACGTTTATCCGCGAGAAAAGTGATGAATAACGGAATAACCAGTGATTCCTTGGTGTAGTTGGTTATCACGTCTGTCTAACACACAGACGGTCGCCAGTTCGAATCTGGCAGGAATCAATTTTTTTGCCCCGGTCAGGTTTTTTCGGAGAATCAAAATTAGCCAATAGAATTTTTATTTTTTTCATTCCCTTGTTTTGTTAAACTTTCCTTCAATTTGCAAGCTTATGTACAGTATGCTTAGTTACATAAAAATAAATTAAAGAAAAAGAAAATCACATTGTCAAAGATGGAAAGGCATGTAAGCAAAAACAAAACAAAAAAAAACAATTTTCTTAAAACAGATAGACGAGGGAAAGGGAGATCTTGGATTAATGGTTATCGCATTTCTTTCATAAGGGCACCATGCAATCAAGGTCAGCGCTCCTTCGTATAAAATCGCACCAACCGTTCCATGCATTCCCTTTCGAAGTCATATAATTCAAGAATGACTCTTTTTACATCGAAAGGGGAAAAAATGCGGAACGATGCTTATTCATAACTGTCTACAAGTTACATTTTCCGTTTCGCCTTGCCGTCATAAGTTGTGAATTAAACAATTTTTGGTCAGTGATACGAAACGTGTAGGATGTCGAACTCAAATCTGCTGATGCCACATTAATTCATGTAAACCCCAACTTCGGATACAAATCACGTTTATTATAGGAAAACTTAAATCCTTCGTCGAGGCCTCATTTGAAGTCAAAAGAAGAGAATAGGATAGACCTGGTAACATGCTGTAAAGATCTTGTAGCCGAAATTGTTCACAGATAGAGAGGTGAAGTAGATGTTGGCTGCTAATAAGCATAGTCTACCCAATAATGCAGTATTTTTTTCTCACTTGCAGAATGTAAAGCATTATATTTGATTCCAAACCATACCAATGGATTGGGGCAAGAAAAGACATTATTACTATGAAATTGGAGATCTTCAAGAAATACTTCTTTGACGCTATTGTCGTGACCGATTGTTCAAATCTACCTTCCCTTTATCTGTTGACGACATCTCAACGAAACGACAGCATGGTGTTGTCGCATTCTCGAAAACAACGGAGACATATTCTTTTGTGAACAATAAATTATCTAAGTGATCGTTGCCTTTTTTGGATAGATTAGCCAGCACGGCCATTCTATGTACCCAAATAATAATAATAATAAAAAAAAAAAAAAAAAAGTGGATTATAGTAGAATTGTCCAGGAAGATGCACCGTCATTAGCATTCTTCATGTTCTTCTCTTCTGGAAAAACATACGGATATTTCATTGTTCGCCGTTACTGGCACTTCGTATTATGTTTAAACTGTTTCCTGCTACTTGTCCTATGGTTCTATATTAGCAATGATCGACCCCAGCGGGTACTTTCATCGCTTCAGGCAACTCCAATAAATGTTACCAAAGTTCCGTCGATCAATGAACGAATAGAGAAAATCTTTCCAGTACATGCTCCCGTTATTTTTGCGCTTGCCAATCTCACACAAAAAACGACGGCTTACCAAAGACTCGGTCGCTTGTTGCCGTTACAGTCAGACGAAGACAGATGGATTGACGAAGTTATTTATGACCAGGATCCCAAAAAGCGATATGCCTGCGACAACCAAGATTTGCCATACCCAATTCTGAAGCGCATCATCACCCAGACATTGCCTGTCCGAGATCCCCAAACCGCGTATGAACACGCATTTGGAGGTTTGAAATCCCCTTTTCTACTGTTACCTTTCAAGCGCTCAACGCATTTGATTCGAGGCCAAACTATTTGTATCCGTGCCATTATACCCAATAATGTTGAAGAGAAAACCAACGATCCATTCCATTTCTTGTACCAACCTTACGATAATGTCGCCTTTTTCAAGAAAGAAGGACCCTGGTGGGACACCATGATGGTTTCCCTAAATCACAAGGACGCCGATACCTCTATGCCTGTGCATATGAAACCATGGCCAGGACACGAAATGATACGGTACAGTTTCCTTGCAGAAGCGAGGAGCGATCCGTCGTGGTGGAGCAGCTACGATTTTACAATGATCGAGCGTACCGCGATCCATATATACGAAGGCGAAATCGAAATACATGATTCAGGGACTTATTCACTGGAGGGACTGTTGGAGTATACCGGGGGACAGTGGAATTTTGAAAAAGGACCTGTATTGCCGTACAAACCCACTGCAATGCAAGTTTTACCAACGGGAACCGACACATTTCATGTTAAGCAATCATTAGAAGAACACACGACGGATGTGGAAACCGCCACCAATATTTTAAACGAGCATCTCAATTTGCCGCTTTGCAAAGGAGCTGATCATGCCGGTCGGTGGCTATCATGGCCAGGCGATCCACAGCACGCTATACAACGGGTAGCGGGACTTAATCGGCATAATAAATTCTGGGCACCGTATAATTGCAGGTATCGGCATATAACCTATCCTCAGTTCAATCGATGCTTAGCGCGCAAGTATTCGCTCGGGATTGAAGCTTATGGTGATTCCAACATGCGGCGCTCAATCAAGAAATTCCTGAGTCGCGGTCGATGGTGCCGCGATTGGAGCAAACGATGGCAAATGGACATACCACTCAGGAGTTTCCCAGCGAATTACACCACACCAATGTATGCGTCCTCTCCTGCCGACTGGAAGTGGACGATGGACGACATGCAGCCTGTTGCTTGCTATTGCGAGGATTATCAGGAAAGAAGTTGGAACCGAGCGTGGTTTGACCCGATGACGCGACGAAATAATGTCCTGCTTGAAAATACCCCAGAAGAATCTGATGCGCTTGGTTGGGATACGGAATGGGATAGCGGATCTTATGATGTAACGACAAGAGATGGCGCCATACTGAGGAGCTATAAATGGGATGGGCTGACGGCATTGAACAATCCTTCATGGGAATCAGCGTTTACAGACGGAAATGCTACGTCGACTGGACGACCGGATATCGCCATTTTTTCATTGGGCAACTGGGACGCAACGTATATGCGATTCGAGGATTTCGTGCATGAATTGGACAAGCTGAACACTCACATTCATGCGCGTTTCATTGGTCCGGGTAAAGAAGATGGGCGACAAACAACGATCATTTACCGTACAGCGCAATACTACTGTTGTCGAGTTGACAATACCGTACGTCGTAGAAGACTAAACTCGGATCGGGTGCGAGCGTTTGATTCATTTGCACGAATGGTGTTTAAAAATCTGCTAAATGCGGTTATTTGGGATACATTTACAATGGGAGAATCGCAAACACTGGATGTCAAGAAAGAATCCATACAATGTGCGTCCAACCACGCGGCGGCAGACCACGTAGAAATAGAAAATCAGGTCCTAATGAACAGTTTATGCAATTCATAAAGTAATACATGGTCCACCTTCAATTCACAGCTGCTCGGTTCATTTTTAACACTGAAGAAGAGACAGTTTCTTTCCATGGATGATAGTTTCAAAAGACCAATGTCTGTATGTACATCATGGATTATCGGCAGGTGATGACAGCCCGTCAGAGGTACTGACAAATTATCCAGGGTCAAGACAAAAGGGCTCGGAACCGAAAGGCGCCCGTGATCAACATTTGGTGCTACATTAATTTGAGATTGCCTACTTTTGTACTTTTTGTGCAAAGTAACCCATCATCCATTATCAGCTGTTTACATAAGTAATGCCCGTAAAAAGGCATTATTGCCGTTTTTTCTATCAGACAAACTACGTTTCCCTTTTTTCCATGATTGCATCTTTAATTGATTCTGAACCGGGAAAAGCGCCTATTTGAAGCAAGGATATTTATAGAACCTTTTCATCTTCTTTTAGTACGGTTCAATAAAATGAATCAGAGGAAACAGCTTAATTTAGCCACCCAAATGAATGGGTTTCTAATGATAAGAAGTTTCTTTATTAAATCAAAAATGACGTATTTTTAGATTAAGGTTTGCAGGCGAGGTTCAAGTAGCTGATTCGATTTTTTTTTTTCGCACAAAATCGCTTAATTCGACTGAGAATGAACCATGAAAAATAAAAAGCCCGCAAATGGCGGAAATTCCTAATGGACGATGGAAATACAATGAGTGAATGGCACCATCCAAAATCAGAACGAAATGTGAACCATTGAAATAAGGAGACTTCTATCTTTATTGTTCATTGTTGCAAAGATTTCATTGATTTTTTCTTTTTTGACAGAGACACTTGTCTGTGCATGGCAGAGGACACGTGCTGTGTGCACATTTCCAAACAGTCGCTGTAATTCCAAGTAATGGTATCCAAAGCGGATAGGATAGAAAGTGAGCGCTACTTCCCATGATTCATGGTATCAAACGTGTTTTAACTGCTTATCAGGAGAAGAGGGAGACAATTCAGAGTGAAAACGATCTTCGCTGGAGATGCCCAAAATAGGAAAAGCTTCAATGACTATTTTAAAAATATTTTTTCTTTTTGAGAAAAACTGATCGCGGGCGGTGGCTGCTCCAGAAAGTGCGCGTTCTCACAATGTGGGTACGGCAATGATCTCCTATAGATAAACGCCGAAAGAGAGACCTGCATGGACCAAAAAAAAAAAAAAAAATTAACCGCTTCAAAGGATTTTTCGCTGGATTAGGGAAACACCGGAGAGGGGAAAAGGAGGAGAGGTTCTTTTTGTTGTTGCCACAGCCACGGCTTTGGTGAATTCACCGTATCTGGCTCATAAATGACAATCAGTTTGGGCTTCAGCGCGTCGTACGTGTTTGCCAAAAAAGGTGCTTGATCGCACGCTCTGTTCTCAGAAATTGCAAAAGGGCACATTGCGCTCCTCTCATTCATTCAATAGGTTATCTTGGAGCAGATCGGAGTGAGTGATTTCCTTGTTCTTTCGCTTCTTTCACCCTTTTTTTTTTCCTTCATCTTTTTCTTCTCGTTCTGGTTTTCAGACTTTAACTGCTTGCTTGCATCCTAAGCATGGCTTTGCAATAATTGTACCCGTGTTTTTTTCTGATTGTTTTTTCTTTTTCTGCACAGCCTTTCCTATTTCTTTCTTTGATAATCCTTGCTATCCCTAGCTCTTTACTGATCTACATACATACTTATCTACCATCATATACAAAAATGTTTAAAAATCAACACAATCCTCCGATCTATAACACACAGGAACAAACGACCAGCTTTCAGGAAACTTACAGCTCCAGGTACACCCACTTTTTGTTCAATGCCAATCCATCATGATCCTGCAGCCGTCTGACATGATGATTTAGACTGATTCCTAATTACACTCATCGCGATCAGGTAAGACCAAGATGAACCTGTCGTCTTTTTCCTTCTGTTTCTCAAGGCCGTTGATTTGAAATTCTTTCCAGGAATCAAAACCAGTGTACGAAAGCAACTTGGCTCATCAACGACAATATCAAGTAATGACTTTATCTATATTTTCACCACAAAGTTTATTTCATGACGCCATGTCTTTGATGAATTTATATTAATTGATTTGTAATATAGTTCGATAAACAAGACTATTATCCAACATATCACGATCGAGAATCGCTCATCGATCCCCACACAAACAATTACGATGTGCATGTGCCTCGTGAGACGTACATAGGTAAACACACAAAAATGTGAAAAAAATAATTCCTAGGAATCGTCAACTTACTTGATTATGACGCAGAGCCGAACGTATCGAGCATGATGCAGACTTCGGTCACTCCACAAAGCATCTATGGCACACAATATCTCGTTCCAGAAACCAAAATCTCATCACCGACCTCCCCTATTGCCAATATCAACTTTTTCCAACCTACCGAAGATACAGAACGTCCTGAAATTCGAACCATGTCTCCTCCTACTCTTGTAAAATCGCGCGTACAATACGTGGAAACAATACCAATGCAAAAAGCGTACATCGAAGTGCCCGTCAAACCGGTCTGTGCGAGTGCTGCTGTGATCTCTTCATCTCATAGTAACGACCATCACACAATGGAACGACTATCACCATCTGTATCCAGAACAGCCCCCAGAATGGCTGCTTCCATCAGTACTAGCACAGTTTCCGTGAGCAACCATGATGCACCTTTCATGCTGCAACCTGTCCCTTCCAAATCGGCCCACGTGAATTCAAATCTATCCAACAGCAAACCGTCGTTTCGTCATCCGCAACCATTGCCTCCTCTGGTGATTCCGCCCACACCTATTCGGTCGTCGTCTTCACCCAACCGAGCGGCTTTGCTAACACCGCGATCGTCGTCTATTCAGGATTTGACGACGCCTGCGTCCTCTCGCAGCGGAGCTTCGCCTTTGAGTAGCGCGTCCACTTTCAGTGTTTCACCACGAACTCCGCAATCCAACACGCTTCTGTCACCTTCCCCCCAACCACCCGGAGGCTCCTGCGGGGCGGCGAAAAAAACTAGCGCCAAGAAACAGTCATTCATTGGTGGCAGCGAGGCAGAAGAGCTAGTGCATCGTGGTATCAAGTTTCATGAAGCGGGCCAGCTAGAAAAGGCCACTGAGTTGTTTCGTCAGGCCGCCAATCAAAATTTCCCAATGGCTCTGTTTCTTTATGGTGTTTCATTGCGACATGGCTGGGTAAGTGTATGATGGGGGATAACCAAAAAAAATTAAGGTTATAAATTATTATCAAACGAAAAGTCATGGGAAATCTTGTTAGCTTTTGAAAACTAATCAAACGAAACACGAAAAAAGGGATGTAAGAAGAGCGAGCATTTGGCGTTTCAATATCTGCAGAAAGCGGCCGAACATGCGGTGATGGATCTGGAGGGACTGTCCAACACGGTGAATACGTCGGCTGCGAAAGGTGAATTGATCATGGCTATTTATGAGCTTGGCGTATCATTTCGTCATGGTTGGGGGGTAAGTGCTGCAGTTGAAGCTTTCCTATGAAGAGCGTGTGAAAAATTTACCCTGCGCATATTGTAGTGTAAGAAAAACAAGGAAACAGCGGTTTACTTTTTCAAGATCGCAGCCGATTTGGGGGATCCGGACGCGCAGAATGATTTGGGACATTGTTATTATCATGGCCATGGGGTTAAAAAGGACTTGTATATGGCAGCCAAGTACTACCGCATGGCCGCCAAGCAAGGACAATCCATTATGGGAAATTCCTGGATTTATAAGAGCAAATATGATAGACCTAAATGACAGTGAAATTATTACAATAAGATGTATCTGTATTTTTATTAATCGGTTGCATTTTATTGTAAGGGGAAAAATGGTGAATTGGACAAAGATAGGGAGAACGACAGTTCTTATGTCCAACCGCCCTTTTCCACCTTCTGGTGGCAAATTGGGCTGATAAAAAAAATACAGCGTTATGATGTCGGTGAATTAATCCATTTCAGGCAAAGCTTATATTTCATAAAAGAAAAGAAAAAGCAACTAGTTGGCGCGTATTTACAAGAGGTGGAAATTTTCATCATAGGAATACGTAAAATAAATAACAAAAAGAAGATAAAGGGCATGTGTACATGAAAAAGTTAAGTATATAGACATTTCAGGCGATCTTTACATGGGATATTGTGTACAATACAATAAGTGTCAGAAAAGGAAAGAAAAGGACGGCGAGGTATAATATCAAAAAGTTGGATATTTCGGTTGACAAAAAAAAAAGGGCGATCATCGTGAGTAGCGGCACCAGTATTCATGGCAAAAGAGAGAAATGTCGACTCCACAACAGCTGCAAAAGCTTGTGCTGAATAAACATTGAGTAGGTTTCATAGGAGCGTTGTGCGAGTTATCGCCATGGCAAACAGCTTTGGAAGAGGATGGTGTATATTTACAAGTCATAGTTTGTGGTATATTGTTTCGATGAAAGATTTGGATGTGAAGAGAAGCAGTGGAGAAAAAAGAAATGATGATGTGAATCAGGGCTTTTTTATAGATCTTGAGAAAATAAAAACGGTTCCAAACCTAATAAGAAAGTCGATGATCTTCTGATGTCGATCTTCCGACAATTTTTTCTGCATTTTTCCGTCACACCGCGTGAATCCGGATGCGTTTTCCTGAGATCGAAAAAAGATAAAGAAAAACCGGTCTTTTTTTTTTGTATGGGACTAGCGGTCCTGATTTTGAGGACTTGGAGAACCCCGAAGGTGGAGCCCGCTTTTCTTTTTGGCCAACACACTTGGTACACTCCCTAAATGCCTTTAAAGAAAAAGTTGCCAGCGCACGTCATCATTTTCGAGAAATATAATTTGCCAGCGTACGTCATCCTTTGCCGCGTGTCTCCTTTTTCTCGTTTCTGCTTAATTGTGCACCTGCACCATTTCGAAGAAGGATCGAAACGAAGCTCATGTCTATCGTTGAAGCAAGAAGGAAGGCCGTTTTGGATCACATGGAGACGTTCATGAAGCAGAGCATGCGAATTTCTTTAACCTTCTCTGGGAGTCCTTTCGGGCTTGGTGCGAAGTGGACGACGCGCAGGCCGTCTTGCGTTTTGCAGAGGAAGCACTATCCAAGGCTTGTTTCCTCAAGGTCTGAATTGCATAGATTCAAGCTTATCTCAGGCAGGCTGCCCAGCCCTTGATTGGTCCCTAGATTACAAGATATGGGTTTGGTCCCTATATATGTTGTTGCCGTCTCTGGTGTCAATAAACGGATAGAGGACTGGATTAACAGCTGCAACGCGTGGGGTGAACGCGTAACCATGAAGTCAAATGGCAAAAAGGTCGAAGGCCGATGGCTGTGGATATTGCTGGATAAGCACTTAGAATCAACGTCATCGAAGACCTTGCCAGATACGAACAACATAGTCGACATCATCCGATGGCAACAATCGGATATGCAAGGAAGTCGAAGGGCAAAGAGCGCATCAACACCAGATGCAAACTTTTGAACGAAATGGTGCATCGTCTGCGCACGAGATGCTTGTGCACGGAAGTCTACGTGTCACCATATTGCGACGCCAATCAACCGTTGGAATCTCGTGACAACAACGAGAATTATGCGCGCCATATGGGGTTGATCAGAAGCTGCGATGGCGATATGTCAAGTACGTGAATGATATTTCTATTCAATGCATTGATACTTTTTTTTTTTTTTTTTTTTTTTTTTATAGATCTGCTACTGTTGCTTAAAACAAAATTTAAGCCCATCCGTTTGGTAGTCATCGATTTTGCCGGGTTAAGCACGGAGTCGAATTATATTCGTGCATTTATCAGGTATAGTGGACATATGATGAGGCCATCCGTGGATAAAATTAACTTATTTGATGAAAAAATACATTGTACACACAAATCAAACAAATAGTCGTCGACCGCAGATTGACATTTGATCTTTTTTCACGTCATGACTTACTGACGAACGAAGAAACGATCAACCGTTTTGACTGCAGGATTGGCTGTGTTAAACGTTCGACCTAATTTCTCAGACTCAGACCTTTCCTTTCCTTTTGCTATATTCAATTATTTACCAAAAAATAAAACAAATCATAAAAAAACAACAAAGAGGCGATGATTTCAAGCATTATCAGCGACTGGCCACTTCCGGCTATTAAAAATGTATTTCATGATCCCCAGTTAAGGTTTGCAAGGTAAAGTAATAATATCCGTATTAGCAATGATGTACTAAGGAACATCTATCGAAATTCACTAGTAGCTGCAAAATCTTCGTTGGACGAAATGGGTCAGACTTTCATTGGAAGCAACGGTCGATATAGTTCATGGAAAAGACGATGAGGAGCCGCCACATTGGTCACCTGAACACATTAATGTTAGCCACAAGCCTATTAATGAGACCACAAACACACTTACTATCGTCTGCGTATTGGATATAATAAGATGGATATATCCCTTGTACGGTTCTTGACATCAAGGTCGGCCGCAGTGGATTGGTACCAGCAACATATACAGGAATCACATCCCACTCTTGTACTTTAGCGACTGTGTGAAGCCGGTTTTGTTTTGTTTGTTCCAAACCAAGGACCATGCAGGCAGCCCGAGATAGGCTTAGATCGGTGCATTCAGACATTGACGACATAGACTTAAAGAAAAAGCAGAAGAGAAAAAAGAGGTGGGCTCCGCATTCGTGGTTCGCCAAGCTATTAATGCAGAGACACGGTTTCGCCAACCCAATTAAAATGCAGACACTTGGTTCGCTGAGTCACCAGACTGTCATTCCACACCTCTTTTTTAGGCTCGCCTATCAACTCTCAATTTCAATGAATCCACAACTTGCTGATGGCCTTTTTCTTATTCTATTTCTCTCTTTTCGAATAATCACCTTTATTGAGTCTCAACAGGTGACTTTTTTTACTGTCCTCTACCATCTTATTCCACACGTCTACACATTTGAAGCCAGTGCTAAAAGTCGTCAATCTGACGTCCTGAACCCGCAGAAAGATATTCCAATCATAAGCCGTACACCCGCTGTGCAATGGATGCGCCTGCCACCGGAGGCCGCCCTCTTACATTGAGCGACTTTCGTCAGACAAAAAGCCTAACGCATACACGGCATAACCTGGGCGAGAACTCTGACGGACTTTGGTATATTAATGACAACCTTATGGCAATACCATGCAACGTGAGTTGTTTCTGAACACGCGCAAAGCAGCACTGATTGACCCCCTCAATTCCATTCCGCCCAGGCTATGATAGATCTAGAAAGATGTGTGGGTATGTTGGGTATTTAAAAAAAATGAGTTAGTAAGCTCTTTGATTGATTCAAATTTTTGTCAAGATATTTTACCTTTGTTATTTGAGTTTGCAATAGCCATTGATCGCTTGACATGACTTGGATTATATGACATTGAAAATTTTTTGAATCAGTATACGTTCATTATACATCATAGCAAAGGAAAAGAAAATTGGACTTGCCTTGAACCAAATGGTGTACCGGAAAAAAAAAAAACGATGAATACGGACCGCCAGGTAAGCTTCTTCTTCGATGCGGAAAATAAAATTGCTTCCAGGGACACTTAAGCGATGGATCGGCGGTGTCAGCTTGAGCAGGCAAAAAATATTGACGTGGCCAGAAGTGACGGTAATTTCGAGTTGGATTCCAGATATCAAGAGTCCCCCGAATGAAAAGAAAGAAAAACAAATAAAGTACATGATGATAAAAAAAAAAAAAACAATGGTCGCGTCCGTAAAAACCTCATAAAAAACCCTGTGGGAAAAAAAGAGGAAAAGACTGCGAAAAGAATATGTACATGAAATATAAAATACAAAATACAAACTATCAACTACAAAATAAATAATCGGGAAGACAACTCGAATACCATATGATAAGAAGCAATCCAAAGGAGAGGAACATGAAGAGGACACGTAAGCGTTTTTCTGATGAGAAAGAGTGTCATACCACCAACGATGGCCTTTGACGTCATCCCGTTTCGCCAGATGGATGGATGGATGGCGAGAAGTAAACTTGTAGTATCCAGAACTTGTCAGGCGAAAAGAAAACGGAGATAACCGGAAGCTAAAAGAAGGATGGAAGTAAAGGAGAGGTAAGTCTGTTTTGCCGGAGCAAAATCGATGGTAGACCACTCGACGCTTACCTTTTTGAGGATGGTGGTCGATTTAACCAAGTTAGATACACGGGATAAGAATGGTCTGGATGATGGATGCGGATGGGATCTTGATACAATGATAGTGAGGGTTTATCAAGCAAACAGAAAGAGAGAGAAAGAAAATCAAAAGAAGAAAGGTAAAACTGAAGACAAACATATATGATTTTCCATGGATGAAACAATAGTCACCCCACTGATGCATGAATTCATAGATCGAAGCACGTCTGCTTATGTATTATTCGATTCATTGGAAATTGAAAGAGAATGAAAGGACATATACAGTATAACTGACAAAAAAAAACCAAATTGAATGATGCTACAGAAGAACGCCAGTCGTATCATCAACCACTTTTCTTCAAAAAGAGCTCTATTCACATTTTTATTCGAAAGACGACGATACTCTGTTTAACCACAACGGCGCAAACGGCATCTTGCTGCTGATTGTTTCGCCTATTATCGTGAAAGTGGGCAGCGAGGCAAAAAAAAGGTTTAACAGATCCTGATAACTTAGTGTAGATCATGTGATTTACAAAGTCGGTAATTTCCCAAAGATTTTAACTATGTAGACTAGGTGGAGCCCGTGATCTTCAAGATCACAATTGGGGATATTTATTGGTAGACTTCAGGGTATACTATATTTTTGGTGAAATGTTCATTTGAAATTTGTAAAAATGAACTTTCTTTTTTAAGCATTACCTTCAGTGCAGATGGTTTTTTGACTCTGGAGAAAGCAACGTACAACTGTCCATGGGAAAATACTGACGCCGGCAAATATAGTCCAACAGCATCCAAGGTCTGACCTTGTGCTTTGTTAATTGTCATTGCAAACGCTAATCCCACTGGAAATTGGGGTCGTTGAAATTCAACAGGAGATTGCATTTCTGTGGGCTTGAGCTTGATTCTAGGTATAAACACCAATTTTACTGCATGTTTCCCGGTTGCAATTTCTGCCTCGATCACAAACTGTTGGAATGAGCGGCATATAATCCTCGTTCCGTTGCAAAGACCGTTGGATGGATTGAGATTGCGTAGCAGTATGACAGGCCAGCCTATTTTTAGTAGGAGTCGGTGTGGTGGAACGCATCCAGGATTGATCGAATTGAGAACCTCCACGGTATGCAGCATTTGTTGACTTTCATCACAGGCGCTATCTGCACTTAGATACTCTGTTGCTTCTCCTGGAAACTGTTCCAAAAGGAGATCATTGATTGTTTCAACGTCAGAGTTTTTCGGTGTAAGGATAGTGCGGGATGTAAGGTACTGCGAAGAAAGATTCTCTTCCCAAAAGTCATAAAATATAGCTGAAGTCAGATTTTGCAAGTTTTCTTCAGGAATTACCATGCTTTGGGGGATGCTGATATAGCTTGTATTCAAGCGTGTAGGCTCTGTCACATTACCGATACGTAGCAAGTATTTCACTGAACTGTTGAAGTTCCTGTGGACTTTCGTTTTGTTGTGGTCTCTGAACTCGCATATTGGTCATCAGGCGTAATGTTTGCACATGCGCCCAAGAAGCAGAGCGGTTGATACACATATTGACGATATCGGAACGCGACCCTCGGGGAACCACAGGCAGGACTTGTCGAAAATCACCTCCAAACACTACCAACTTTCCTCCAAACGGTACGGATTCCAGACGTGGGTTTTCAGCTTTGAACACATCTCTAAATGTTCGATCTACTGCATCAAATGCAAACCGGTTTATCATCGATGCTTCATCCCACATGATTAGCTTAGTAAGTTTCAGTAGCTCGAATAATCATTCCGATGTTGGAAGCACCACCATTATCCTCTATGTATTGGGCCATTGTCTTGAAAAGATGGACGAAAGGATTGGTTTCATGCATTAATTGCTGAAGTACTTCCAAGGTGTCTCGCGCGAGATGGCTTGCAATTGCATGTCGATTTGATATTTCGTTGTCAGTATCATGGACGTATATTTGTGCAAATGCAGATCGTTGGCCATTAGCAGCAAGTAGCGATCCCATCAAGTGGTAAACACTTCCATGAATACGGAAGCAGTAAGCGCCCCGTCTGCCATTCATTACACTTTTGTCTAAATTTACACCAAGAAAAGTAAAACTGAGAGCACTACAATAATCACATGATCTACACCAAGTTATCAGGACCTGTTAAACCTTTTTTTTTTTTTATCTTTCAACCATGCCTCGCCACCCACTTCCACGGTAATAGGCGAAACAATCAGCAGCAAATGCCGTTTGCGCCAGTTGTGGTTAAACAGAGCATCGTCGCCGTTCACATAAAATGTGAGTGGAGCTCTTTTTTGAAGAAAGGTGATTGACGATACGACGATCTGGTGTTTTGTAGCATCATTTAGTTTGGTTTTTCTGTCAATTATACTTTTTATGCCCTTTCATTCTATTCAGTTTTCGATGATCGAGTGATACATGGAGCAGATATGCTTCGATCTATGAATTCATGCATCGGTGGGTAACTATTGTTTCATTCATGGGAAATCCACATATATTTTGTCTTCGTTTTTTTTTCTTTTTTCTTTGGTTTTCTCCTCTATCTTCTGTTTATTAATAACCCTCCCTATCATTGCATCCCCTCGCACCCATCATCCATCATCCAGACTATGGTTTATTTCGCGTGTATCTGTAACCGGTCAAGTCGATTAAATATCAAAAAAGGTACGTTTTGTGTGATGTGACTCATCCGTTTTTCGACAAGAAAAAACTTACCTGTTCTTTTTTTCTCTATCCTTTCTTTAGCTTTTGGATTTCTCTCCGGTTTTCTTTCCGTTCTGGCAAGCCATCCATCCCTCCAAGTCTTTCTACTTTGTTCGCGCATCAAATGTGGCCAATCCGGTTTTTGTCGTCAAAGGGCATCGTCGGCGGTGTGACTCTTTTTATTCATCGGGAAGTGCTTACGCGTCCTCCTCAGTTTGGCTTCACCTGGGTTACTTCCCGTGGTATTGTCTTTGATCTTCTTCCCGACCATTTTATTTTTGTAGTTTGTAGTTTGTAGTATGTATATTTGTATTTTATTCGATAGACCTTCTTGCAGTCTTTTCCTCCTTTTTTTTTCCCACAGGGTTTTTAGGGGTTTTTTACAGACGCACCTATTGTATTTACTTTTTTTTTTATATTTGTATCGTTTCTTTTTTTCGGTCGGGAAGCTCTGGATATCTGCTGCCTCACATAACAAAGGTAAAAATATCTTGACGGCATTTGAATCAATCAAAGAGCTTATTAACTCCTTTTTTTAAAAAATATCCAATAACCTTGGGCGGGACGGGACTGAGGGAGTCAATAAGTGCTGCTGCACACATGTTTGGAAATCATGACTGTACGGTATGCCAGAGTATTGACATTAATATACCAAAGTTCCATCAAGAGTCTCGCCCAGGTTATGCCGTATTGCGTTAGGCTTTTGTCTGACGAATGTCGCTCAATGTAAGGGGGCGACGTCCAGTAGCAGGTGGCATCCATTGCACAGCGGGTGTACGGCTTGTTATATAGATATACAGTAAATTGTAGAGACACTTACAGAACATTTAACAGAATGTAAATTTTTTTTTGAAATCGGTTTAATATAGGCTTTGCCTGCTTCACTGATCCTAGTCATTAATGTTTCTTTTTCCAATAGTTTATTTCGCTTCACCTTACTCTTGCCAAACAGACCAGAACTGCTCAATGGATGAAACTCAGGAGATCACGGTGGAAGATATACGTAGCGATATCCTGGAGAATGAATATATTTACCTATAACAGCCGAGCTATGGATAGGAGCATTATCCATCGCAAGCTAGTGTCGCTTATTTCGGGATACTTGTCCATTTAATTGAGTTTCGTCTTTAAAAAGCTCAAATAATGTCCTGTTATTCAGAACTTATTGATTTAATAGCGAATAGATCCTCATCAGCAAACAAGGTCCATGGGGTCAACTCCGTTCTCACCAACAACGTGCCCTTGTTCATCTTCATAAGAAATTTCGTATCTATTCTGAATGCCTATACTTAATTTTAAGCGACAAAAAGAATAAACGAGGCACAGGACACGTAAACGAGTCTTCTGGATCCGTCAACATTGTTGTCGGGACAGGCTATTTTTTTGTCACGACGTCAGAACTCAAAATTAGCGACTTTACTTTCTGAAACAGTTGGACCACCGCTGGTCCTCCAAAAATTCTAAAATAGGTTTTCCATTGGGCTTCTTTTTGAATGCGCATTGTATAACAGCTTTTTTCCTTATGATTTGCAAGGTTGGCAATATCCGCCATAGTAGGATTCTGTAGTGAGGTTAAAAAATGCTCTCATCGATACCGTAACTGCACATGGCAATTCACGTGTGCATGACAGCTACATTGACGGTTTTTTGGCGGCCAAATATAATTGAAAAAAGAGTGATTCGTTATTGAACAAAATCAAACTTGGAGATTATATGTGTCTTTTTTTGTTTCCGCAACATAACACTTTTTTTTTATCATTACGTTCAATGACTCTTGTTATGCAGTAGATGATATTCTTTTTGCTTGTTTGCGTTGTCAAAACAAAAATTTTTGTCTCTGATTCGATGGTTCGCATTTTCTTTTTTTTTTTTTTTCATTCGATTTTTTTTTTTACAAGTCGTTCGACCTTTCCCTTCCCCAGCGCGAGATTTGCGTCTTAGTTGCTCATGTCGTCTCCTCACCATTCTTATGCTGTCTCCAAAATGAGACTCTACGAAATGTTTGCACAAAAGTCGACGCCAACCAGTTTACCGCAACAGCATCAGCAACAGCAACAACAACCACAGCAAACACCGCCCATCCCGTTAACCATGGAGTCCAGTAAGCATTCACTTAAAATCGGATCAATTCTAGGATGCTCACTTTTTTTCTTACCTGCAGATCTATTACCATCATCGTTGATGCCAAATACGTTTGATATTATCAACGCAAAACTCGAGGTAAGAAAGGCTGACAGCTTACATCTCCCCCCGATCGATCAGTTTTTTTTTCTTCACTAATGCTCTTACTTAAGCAAATGCTATTGGAAATTGATAAAGTCGTGGATCAGTCGACTTTGATATCCATCGCCACCATTCCACCCAATCACGATATCTACTTGCTGATCCGTCAAATCCCTTTACTCATCTCCCAGAGCACAGCCCCGATCCAGACTTTAGCCAATCTTGTCGAAACCGTCATGTTCAAACTTTACAAAAGTACTACATCCTTTGGTCTTGAGCTGTACACATACTTCTTACATAGCCTATTGGAACAATCAGCAGCGGTTGCAAAAGAAGCCCTGGCATGGGCCGTGTATGCCGATGATGAGGTATTTTCCTTGATCTCTGCCCAAAATATCCTGATCTCTCATTTGCTGGTCAACCGCGGATTAGCGCAAGTATAACGCTCCAGTGGTGGCAATGATGATCCGATTCGAACTTATTCCGCTGGAAGAATACGATGTTCAGTTGGCCAAACAACTCAATACATCAAAACGCGCATTGGTCATGGATTTCGCCGCCGATTTACTCCGCATATGTCTTCTCTCCCATACGCCCATGACATTTCTCGAGGATCACATCCTCACAATGATCAACCTGAGGAAATTGGCAGAGAACAATGAAGCTTCTCCAAAGTAATTCGATTATACGCGATGCTTCAAGGCCCGTGCTAATTTCAATTTCATTTTGTTTTTCCGATTTTTATATTTATTAGGGTTATTGCCTTATTAGAGGTCTTGCAGCAGTCAGTTGAGCAGCCGTATCACGACATTAAGAAGGACATTGACTGCTTAAGATTGAGATTGTTATTGGCGGAGTGGACTCGATTGTCTCAGCATCCTCTAGCTGGCGAGTCTATGTATAAGACTGTGGCCAAAAAGGTAAACCTCCCGGTAGACTTCACAAAGGGTGCGCAAACTTACGAATCTTGTCATCATAGATCTTGGAGATATGCAACGATGATGACAACCTATGTTTCTTTTTTCGGTTATGTACAGAAACGTGCGTCAGTCGTTTCCTAGCTTCGAAAAGCCTAGGAGCATCTTATCAGCGGCGTGCTATTCAGTTGATGGACGCTTACGGAAAACTCGTTGCGTATTTGGTGCGTGTTGGTGATCAGGATGATCAGGGCAAGATGAAACTTGTTATACATTCCTTCTCGGTGGTGATTCTAGTGCTGGCGCAGCACCACGAGAGCAGAGGACCGGCATTTGTTCAGAAACCATTTATGCGTCTACTGACAGCACTGTACTCGGAGTTGAACAAAATTCGTCAACCCTCACTCAATGCAGGTATCCTTGTCGCTTTCAGGTAAGGTTTACTGTTCCCCAACCCCGCCCTAACCCTACATGGTAATGATGATGACGATGGTTTTAATAATGTTATATCTGCAGTGATGCTTTGTACACATTGCAACCTCTCAACTTTACTGGTTTCGCATTCTCTTGGCTCCAGTTGCTGTCCCATCGCGCGTTTATACCGCAGTTACTTGTCACGGGAGACCCGCAGGGTTGGACAATATGTCGTAAACTTATCTTGGCCTTGCTCAAGTTTCTCGGTCCATTACTGGACAAACAAGCGCTCCAAAAAGCCACCAAAGCCTTTTATCAAGGGACGTTGCGTTTCCTTGTGGTGCTGCTCCATGATTTTCCTGAATTTCTCTGTGAAAATTATATGGCGTTTGCTCAGGTGATCCCGCACTCCTGTATCCAACTTCGTAATATGGTGCTCAGCGCATTTCCGCGTACAATGCATTTACCGGATCCCTTCACACTCGACCTTCAGATGAACCAGTTGCTGGAATCGAAGCAAGACCCCGCACTCATCACTTCTTCTTATATGGACACACTGGCTCAGGCTCACTTTGTATCCAAAGTAGACGACTATATACGAAACGCGACAAAAGCACACGACCCATTTCTTGCGGATTGTGTCACACTGATTCAGCGGCCATCAACCGAAGAGGAACCATATCGACCTGACATGCTGGGCGCGCTGGTTTTATACCTCGGTGCCCGTTGTGCCCTGTTAGACGTACCCTTGAAGGAGAATCCGGCCTACCGCGTGTATAAAAATCTTTTGGAGTGTTTGGACGTTGAAGGTGCGGCATGTCACTTGTAAAGGAAAACAAAGAAGGTCGCTATTACTAACGTGGGTTCCTTTTTTTTTTTTGGTTCAGGATCTTATCTTTTGTTGAGTGCGATGGCGGACCATTTGCGGTACCCAAATAGTCACACCTGCTTCTTCAGTACGGTGATGGTGTCTCTATTCGAGGAAATGCCTGAATCGATAAAGGAGAAGATGACCAGGTAAGAAATCAACAAGGGATAGTTCACAAATAGTATATGTCACTGACGTAATCGAATAGAGTACTATTGGAACGATTGATTGTCAATCGACCGCATCCCTGGGGCTTACTTGCCACATTTATCACTTTTATCAAGGATTCTAAGTTCTGGAATTATGAGTTTGTGCACTGCTCTCCGGATATCGAGCGGCTTTTCGATAATGTATCAAGGTAAATGTCTCTTCGACTAGAATCTAAATGCTGTTGCATGGCTCCAAATGACTGAACGGTATCTATGTTCACAGGTCCATTAAGCGAATTGTATAATATCATTAATATAGAAATGCAGGACATTGTCAAAATTTATCATATTCAATATAGCATAGACCCATTCCATCCAATAGAATACAATCATCAAGAAGAAGAAAAAGGACGAAAGGATATAGTGCATTTGTGATTGTTTCTCTCCATTTCTTCGATTTTACTCGCCAAATAATCTTCTGACACGCTTCAATACGCTATCTTTTTCGGGATCTATTGATGTGGAAGAAGAAAAAATCCGGAAAATCGTGGTGAGATTGTGCAAGCTCAGCCGACCATATGTTGGATATATTACCATAAGGATGATCTTTGGAGGGTATCTCGAGAACGGTGGGGAATGCAGCATGATGACTATCAATCAGTTCTCGTATTTCTTCGGCAATCTAAAAAACCCAAATTCTCTCGGTCAACTTGCCAAGTTCCAAAACTTTCAAAACTTCAAGCCTGCAACTCGTTCCCTTACATGTTGGTTAATCAAAATAATTGCAATATCCTTTCGACGTACGAATTCTGTAAATGTTTCCTCGATGGAGGCCAAAGGCGTTTCTATGTTTCCAGTGTTAAGCGTCAAAAAAGGGTTACGAGTCAAGTTCCTGGTTCTTTTCTTGCAAACGTCACTTTACTGGCATCCACGACCAAGAAGTTTCGTTTTTGCTGTTGATTTGTATGTCCAATGCCGGCGAGCAAAAGTCCCGTAACAGAGTCCTGTGCGCGCAACAGAAAAAGATGTTAAAATGGCAAACGGGCAAAAGTCGAAACACGTTGATACAAACTTCGTCACCAATCACAGCAAGGAACTGACGATCTTTTTGTACCGATGTTCCGCCTGACATGTTCAGCTTCAAAAGGAAAACGAAGAGTACAAATATGAAAGAAAGAAGAGGGCAAAAACGGTGGTAGAAAAGAAAAAGCAGGAGTCCTGAAAGAGAGTTTCGAGAGTTCAAAGCGGCGTTTCAAGATGCGGATGGATGACTTCGACGTCACACCAAACGGTCATTTATAGGTTTTTAGTTTCAACACCGGCGCCTTCGTTTGGTTGACGTTCTTTATTATCTGCGATCGTTTGGCGTCCGTTATGCAGAACGATGATACAAGCAGTAGTACACAGTACTATGACAATTTGTACTTTGATTCCTCTGCAGAAGAAGATGAAATAGACGACAGTATGGAGACCGACGCTCCTCGAACCAAAGGTGCTCAAAGTAAGTCCAGTCGATCCACGTCTATTCTGGGTTTTTTATTCAAGCATTCCATTAGAGAAAGCCGATCGCCGTGTGTTGAGTAATGAAGAACTGCTTTATGATCCTGATCTTGATGAGCAGGACGAGGATTGGGTAGCGAAGCAAATTTTGAGTAAGTAAAATTTTTAGATCTGGTTGTAGTGCTTTCTTGCTCATGTCACTGTAGAAGCGGCACCTCTTGAGAAACAAAGTGAAGATACAGCGAAAACCGATGCTATTCTGACGTGTCCTCTGTGCTTCTCACCTCTATGTTTTAATTGCCAACGGTAAGTGACCGCGTAAAAGCAGCTTAAGAAAGGCTTAGTTTTGACCCTTTTCTCTCAGACATGACAAGTATCAGAATCAGTACAGAGCCATGTTCGTCACCAACTGTAAAGTGAAAAAAACCGAACGATACCGGTTTGGAAAACCATCGAAAGGACAGAAAGGAGAATCGACCATGGTACGAAGCCAGGAAGATGACACCGCAGACGACGACACCGAATTTTATTACAGCGTTCATTGTGACACTTGCGATACCCATGTGGCCATGATGGATCAAGACGAAGTCTTTCACTTTTTCAACGTCATTCCAACATAAGCTAACTTTAAACTTTCACAGCATTGTATACATTCAACATCCTTATTTTTCCTAGAATATTACATAAGACTCTTTTTTTTTTGATTCCATCACGCGACTTTTTAACAATACGTAACTTTTGGCCGCCTTTTTATTTCATATAAACCAACCAAATCATTGGTGTAACCCAGTTTTCTCATTGCTGTGGTGTTTACTTTCCATATGTGATTCCTACGAATGTTTATATGTATACTAAGCCTGTCCAAAACGCATCTATGATAGTAAGCATATAAGCTCTCGTCAGCCAGTTGAAGAACAAGTAAAAATGTCGATCGAATACAATGATTTTCATTTCAAAAATTGGATAAATACAATAAGCAAATCCTGCGCTACTTCTCGGGCTTTAGCAACATCCGCCGCCTTCTGACTTCCTCGCTTCTCCTCTCTGTTCGTCCATACTGCGTCCTCGTATGCTCGGAGGACGCAAAAGGATACGTTCTCCGTTGGTAAGTGCAGGTTGAGCTCCACTTTCTGCTTCCGCTTCCTTTTTCTTTGGCAAGTGGCTGTAGATTGTATCGAACACAGTAGCAAACGCCTTTTCTACGTTCGTAGCGTCCAACGCAGAGGTCTCCATAAACAAGAATCCTTCCTGCTCTGCCAAAGCACCTCCTTCGTCACTCGTCACAGCTCGACTGGTCTCACTCAGATCAAGCTTATTGCCCACCAACATAATCACAATATTAGGATCAGCATGGTCGCGCAATTCTTTTAACCAGTGTGTCGCATTTTGGAAGGACTGCTGACGTGTGATGTCTATTTTTTTTTTTTTTTTTTGGTTTCATGTTAGTCGAACGGTGCAATACCATTGGTGAATATGAACTCAGTAACGCTTACCGTACACTAAAAGTGCACCAACGGCGCCTCGGTAGTATCTATTGGGCAAATCGATAAAATACAAGCCGTTAATGATTTCTTGTACATCTTGTTGTAACACATTCTGTTTAAGCTTCAACGTACGCGCCTGTAATCGCACGATATCGTTCCTGTCCACTTGTATCCCAGATTTGTGCCTTGATGGTGTGATTATCTATCGCAACAGTAACAAAATAGAAGGGAGGATCACATGAGTCTATCCACACGGTGGGGAGGGCTGAGGTTCGGGGGCGCAGGGCCGTTCTTTGTCTTCAGCGTTTGCTTACCGATTTCAATGTTCTTTGTAGCAAACTCAACACCAATGGTACTCTTGGATTCCAGATTGAACTCATTGGTCTACCATCAAGCATATAGAAAAATGAGCTGGAGTAAGAGCCAACTGTGGGTTCCACTACAATCCTACCGTGAATCGCGAGAGCAAGTTCGATTTGCCCACACCGGAATCACCAATAAGAACTATTTTGAACAGGTAGTCGTACTCATCGTCGGTGAACATGTTGCAAAGTCTCCTAAAGCGAAGCAATCACTTTTTTGTGAACGGAACTTGTTCGGGATTAGAAGAAAAGAAAGAATAAAAGGGAAAAAAGAGTAACCAGAGGATGAAGGGCGGAACACGAAGCGGACAAACAAAACGCAAAAAAAAAACTCGGACTAGCTCAAAAAAATCCGTGGATCTTCCGCTTGTGGCATATCATCCAGATTCTGCTCTTCCACCCCATGATTTTGGCTATTCTTATTCCCATTTTCCCATGTCTTTTATTATTCACATACAGCATTCACAGGGCGGTACTAAGTGATATATGATACGGCACCGCATTCAACAAGTATATATTCTCGAGCAAAGTATATCTTTGAATTTTCTGATGTAATGCATCCTTACATCAAGTTGCAGCAGTGCCCGATACCAAAATACTGTTTACAAGTACAATAATTCAACATTCTGATCCAATGACTTGGGTATCATAATTAAGTTATAGTCATTCCCTGGAAACCGTTTAAATAACAATCTGTAGAACGGCTCTACTATCCTGTTCATTGGGATCTCTGGTGTTTCCTCCTTTTGTGGATCGACCGTCATACTGAAAATAGGCCAACCCTTGTTCAGTATAACTTTTTCGCGCACTGTAACCCTGAGCAAAACGGTTTCGTTGACATCGTGTTGCAAGTAAAATATTCTGATCCAAGTTTTTGTTAAGATCGTTGAGGTTTGTATTTTTCCTTGAATAGCTAGAGAAACAGATATTGTCGTATGAAGCATGGATAGTACCACCATGGTTTTATTTGCTTATTGATTCCAGGTATAAAAAGAGGTGTGATGATAGCGCAATACAACCATAGATCCTGCTTTTTAGTGTGCTTGAACAAAACAATTTTTGGTCCCAGAGGAGAAGCCATCCATGGTCACCAGGAGCATCCGAGCGAGAGCAAGCCCGTTATAATTCTCTTACATAGTTGCCTAAGAAGTTGCAAATAAGTAACATGGATCAACCTTGTGAAGGTCATGTCCCCAAGGTGCCTGAACCATTCATCTTACCAGGAAACACTCCGACGGCGCCATTCAAGCGTCCAGTCCACCAATCGTTCACGTCTGCAGTTCTTTGCAACAGCTCAATGCGGTCATCCTTGCGGAAGCTCAAATCGCCGTCCGCTTGAGCGTCAAAATCATACAGTGCAACTACGTATTTGCCATCACTAGGTTTCTTGCCGTAACTCATCGGTGTCGAATCCAATGTTATTTCACCTGACGCCGGTGTATACGCTGGTGGAGCCGCAGAAGCAGGTGGCTCATCGTTGTATCGATCCGCCGATCCAGCAGCCTGTGCACCATAGGACATTGTTTCGCCTTGTTTCTCTTTTTCTCGTAAAGCCATACGCTCCTTTAGAGTTAATTTTGAGCTGTTGGCGCCGCCGGAAGCTTGAGCAGCACAGACAAACCAAAATGAATGAGATCATGGTAACTGCCATCCAAAGTTGCAGAGACTTACCGGTCAACCAGGTTTTACCACCAGATTTGAGAAGATCCAGGTTCTCAAATTCATTCTGTACATCGCGTTGCGATTTTCGCCAATTGTAGCCTTCTTGAATTGTCATGGAGGAGGAAACGAAATACTCTTGGTTGGCATTCAATAGTTCATAGCATCGGGCGTAGATCATGCCATAAATCTTGCTCTGCAGATAGTACAGTTGCTGAAATACTGGCTCGATAAATTGCAACCGGTATTGGAAGAATTGCGGTAATTGTTGTTTCAACATATTGTTCAGATATTGGTAGTCTTGTGTCGCTGTCTCTAGTTGGGATTCCACCTACAGAAATGAGATCCGCTGATGTTTGAGTAAACACCCGATGACACATTCACTATTCAAATGGATTCACCTTGAATATCTGCTTTTCTTCGTTAAAGTTGCGCTCATCCTTTGCCTTGAGTTTTGCCAAGCTTGTTCGATAACGATCGTAATCGATCAATTTATGATTTCGCTTCACCATTGTTTTTTGAATCAGCTTTATCAGCTCTAACAGTTCCATGGTAGGTCGAATAACATATTGATCCACTGTATCCTGTAGGTGATATCATAATAAATAAGTTGTCTATCGCCGACATCAATCAAGTCCAACCCATACCAATTCTGGTAATATTTCGTCGCGGCAATAGGCCATGGCTGCTTCGGCATCATTCACTGCTTGTAAAGACACAGCAGGTGTTTGCTGAACCCTTCGCTGAATAGTATCTTCCGATGCTTCATTCCCGAGCTGTGCATTATAGAGTACCGCCAAATAAGCCGCCATTTGTGATTGGTGCGTCAATAAAGCTTTGTTCGTATGAATTCATAGATAAGTATCAAGTTGTTCGTATATTTATGCGTGCTATTTTTCGAGTACGTACCTGCCACGGCGTCACGGAATGCCTGAGCATCAGTCCTGAGACGTTCCACCACTTTGATAGAATCGTTGAATTTCTTTTCTAGTGCCATATACTCTTGGTCATTGGTAGCTATATGCATGCCCGTGTGAGTTCAAGACATAAAGCACGCCACGCTTTTCAGTTGTGCTGTACCTTCGGATTTCTTGGCGAGCATCTGATGAGGCAGGCGGCTCACCGCTTTTTGCAAACCCTACGCTCACCAGTTTAGCTTAGTTAAAGTAGTTGTATCATTGTGCTTCTCACTAACCTTCCAACTCATGATAAATTTAGTCAAGTTTATATGTAGAAAAAAAAAAGCCAAGAATGCGTGGATAGAACTGGCAGAAGCTGAATGATGGCACTCCGGTCGTTATTCGTTCTCCGACGATCCGGTTGCGAACATTTCGCATTGTCCGACCGTTGCACATGATTTTTGAAGGGATCCATTTGTGGTCGCAACAACGTCTTTAATTAACTTAAAACTCATACATAAACATGCCTTTTCTTCTTCTTCTGAAACCTGTCAATGCAGAATGGATAGCCCAATTTTCCCTTTGCTGCCAAAGAAACATTACTGTTCTTGTTCCCCGGGTATTCCTTATACCGGTAATACGTGCAATACAAATAATCAGTATAACAACACAGGAGCATTTGACATGCAGTTGAATGGATATAAAAGCTCCATCTCTGGACTTTATGCATTAATGTTACCTGATCTTGCAAAGAGCATTGTCCGTCTTATTTCTTGAACCAAACATTCGTCATCAGAGTTCTTTAATTTTTCGACGCTTTAAGCCCCTGATGTGACGTTTTTATTGGTTTAGCAAATTACCAAGATTCAGAGGCCATTGTCGATCATAAGCTCGACATAGGTGTCTATCATGAATGCTGGAAAGTAGGGAATCAAAACAACTTACGCCTTTATTTCACTGTACACCAAATTGTTTGCTATAGAAAATTAGTTGAAACGCAAAAGCGCTGTGACGAGCAAGTTTCATGGGCGTCATGCAGATAACTCCATCCTATCTGTCTTTTATACGTTGCCATAAAGTTCAAAACACCAAAATATTCTGACTGTATAAGCGACAAACAAATCCATGGTTTGTGTATGTTGTCATAGTAGATCATTGTTGATAGATGGCATTTTCCATTTATGCTGAAAAATACAAGGACGCTGCAAGCCGATCCATACGACTAGAGGAAGAATCTCCGACTTTTTGGCCATAGCCACCACATTACCCGTCGTTGGATTTTCAATCCCCAGTCGCACAGTTAATATCGTATCATTAGTTGAAGGACCAATGTCAGTGAAACGCGGTCGCATCAAACAACAACAACTGAACCCGATCGTCCGCGTCCCCTCTGTGCGAAACCGCGTCTCAATAGTATTTGATGAGCCCCTAACTCCGTCAGCTGAGGTGCAGCCCACTGCACAAACGAACTACGCTAGTGGATCTCCTTTGCTTCTCGATCTATTGGCCAGCATAATCACGCAAGTTCTGAAATTTTTTTCTTCATGTCTCGTCTCCTCATTGTTCATTAGACATGACCTGTACGCTGAAGCGAGGTTCTGCAAATATATCACCCATCGATCCCCCGGCTTTGCATGCAATTCTTCTTTTCTACATGCTTATTCTCCCAGTGGGCAGACTGCATATTCGTCTGTCAACGGTATCCACTTTATAGTACTTGATACTTTGCAGAAAGGCTTGAATAAAGAACATTGAGCTTGAGTTTCTGCTGTTATGTAAAGTAAAGAGTATGTATCACATCTGATTGTACAGTTGATTTAGCAATAACTGGAAACACACAAGCAAACAAAGCAGCGGCAGCAAGAGAAGAAGGAACACATAAAAAACCACGCTTTGTATACAAGATGGAGACCTAGCCGCATAAGCGCACATATAAATGTAATAGCCACACGTGAGCTGACTTTTTTTTTTTTTGGCGATTCATGGTATAGATGCGTTGCATTGTAAAGATATCCTGCGATGCCGCTGTGGCGCGCTTGTTTTTATTTTGGCGTATACCATATTATTCGGTAACTTTACCCCTTCCTCTCCTAGCCACCAGAAAAGAAGATCGTTTTTCCCCATAAAGTGGATTTTCTTTTTTCTCTCCTAAAAACCGAAACTGTATGCTTTTATTTAAAATTTGAGATTTTTGCTTCTCTTTTCGCGTCGAGCCTCTCTCTGTCATCGAGCCCTCTTTTTGTCAACTTGCGTCCAAAAAAACCTTTAATTTCGATCGCCTCTAAAAAAGGTAATAGAAGCCAAAACAAAAGAGAAAAAGTATATCATCAATAAATCAATGATTAAATGGTTAGACGCAGGATCACAGCAAACTCCACCTATTTTTCAGAAATCTTGCTTTTCGCTTTTTTATCACCCTTTCTCTCTTTTACATCTTTACTTTATTGCTTTGGCGTCCTTTTTTTTTTCCCTTCTTATTTTTATTCATATGCCTTCCGAAACCACCTTACAGGAAACTAATACCCGTATTAATCGACAATTTTCCCTAAGTGGGCGTCCAAAAAGACAAACATCCTTGGTGCGACCGGAACGACAACCTCTTGATCCACATCACCCGCAATATCATACTAGAAGACGAGTGGCCGCTGCAGGCGATGGGTTGGCCAATTCGACCCAATTCACGGAAGCACAACACAACACCGACCATGGCTCCTATCGACCGGCTTGGGATCGATCGGCCCCGGCACGACGTTCATTATTAAGGAGAGGCATTCTGGCAAGAGACGACGAAAAATATTCGATCGATATTGCAAATCAAACACCAGATCGCAGGGCACCTATAGCCAATCAAAGACCGGGTCTCTGGAAAATGTTTTGCTACCTTGTCACCTGCTGTTGCCCTCCACCTATTTTGAGACTTATTGGTAAACGTTTTGGCATTTGCTTGTTGTTTTTTTCTCTTTCTCTACTTTTTTCCCTGCATATGTTGACTGGATAAGCACATCATTTTACGCTCACATGTCATACTCTTCACACGCCAAGACACTATGCAAGAAAAAAGGATCAGATAGATAACAATTTTTATTGGGTGGGCCAACGGTGATCCCATAACTAATATTGTTGTTTTGGCCTTATTTCATATAGGAAAAAAGGATAAAGCAGCTCAATTGGCGTTTCGTGAAAAGATCGGATTGGTCACTATCATCCTGTGGATCATGGCTTTTGTGGGGTTCCTAACATTCGGTTTTACTCAAGCGGTGTGCCCACGTCCTGCTCTCAGCTATCGAATAGACGATCTCAACAACGGTTACGTAGTCATTAACGGATGGGCTTATCTACTGGCATCATGGAACGACCATCCGCCTATTCCAGGGTTAACCGAAGATAACACCAATCCGACTTATCCGCCTATCGATGCAGGTGGAAAAGATGCCTCCTTCTTGTTTCAGACCATCAATAAAGCTTGTGCCTCAGTTATCACCTCTGCCTCCAATTTACCCGTCGGCCAAGACAGTTCACTACCCACCTACTTTCCATGCAGACTTTTCAACACCCATACACTCGACGTACCTGATCCATCCACTTACGGAAATGCGACAGGGTGTCATACCTCATCTTTGGCTCGATCCTCTTTCCAAGCCATGAAGACATACGGCGTTCCAAAACCGAATGGCGGTTTTGACAAAGCCGGACGAGTATATTATGACTGGAAGCATGTCAACAGTAGTAGTTACTTGGCCGTCTATAACAGGTAAGCCACGGTCAACTTTATATCCCATGAAACCCATTTGTTGACTAAAAGACTCGATTAAAATAGTAACGTGCTAAATCTAAACTTACTTCACGCACTGCCACAACAGTTGATCAGGCTCCCTCCCAACGGTCTCTTCGCCAGTATATTGAACAACCCCGCAGTCTACGGAGGGCAGGACATTACACATATAGTGGCATCACGTCGCATCGATGGCTCTACATGGAAGCAAGAAGCGAAATGCTTGACAGAGATCATCAAAGTGGGCGAAATTGACACCAAGAGTGTGGGATGCATTGCCTCGGATGTCGTACTGTATACTTCGCTGCTCGTTATTCTTGGTGTCATTCTCGTCAAATTTGGCTTGGCCGTGCTGTTTGGCTGGTGTCTCTCCTGGAAACTGGGTAATTTTAAAGAAGGTCGATCCTACAAAGAACGCATGAAACGAGAACTGGAAATTGAAAACTGGACATCCGGCATCCATCGGCCCGCTGAAGCGATCCAACCTCACGAGAAAGTGCTACCGTATCCCGTTCGACATAGACGCTCTCTTATGCCAAAAACCTCTCGCTTCACCTTACCCGAAGCAGGCTCCATGCATTTTAATGCTCTTGAACGCCCAAGCAATGTCATTTGGAAGCAATCGCCCGAGTAAGTTTTCATTATGGTTTTCCACATGGTTTTCTTGGACCTTTTTTTTTTTTTTTTTTTTTTTTTTTATCATTGATTTCCGTTCGATCGACAGTTATCTTTTTAAGCGCTTAACTTTCTTCAATCACAATTTTTTTTTAGAGTACGTGTTTTGTCATCCTACAACTCTTCCGTTGCATTAGCCTCCGGGATGACGCCGCTGGCTGAACCAAGTTCACTTCGTCCTCTAGGTTCAGACAATGGACGCAGTTATTCTTCCAGACGTCAAAGTGGAACCAGTCCTGACTCTGGACGTTCATCCATGACTTCAACTTCGGGTGTAAGCCATGGTTCTCTTCAGCATTCTTGTCCTTATCCTGTGTCCGCCCATGCTATACCACCGCCCAAATCGGATTACATGCCGTTTGGGTTCTCTCTTGTTCATACCATTTGCTTGGTGACTTGTTACTCGGAAGGCATCGACGGTTTGCGAACGACACTGGATTCCATCGCCACCACAGACTACCCAAATTCACATAAATTAATCATGGTGATCGCTGACGGTATTATCACTGGCCATGGAAACTCAATGTCGACACCGGACATTTGTTTATCCATGATGCATGATTTCCTTATTCCACCTGAGCAAGTGCAGCCCTACTCGTATGTAGCCATTGCTGACGGCGCTCACCGACATAATATGGCTAAAATATACTCCGGTTTCTATCGATACGACGACGCCACGGTGGATCCTTCCCAGCAACAGCGGGTGCCAATGATTATCATTAGCAAGACTGGCGCACCGGAAGAAGCCAAAGAAAGCAAGCCCGGTAATCGCGGCAAACGCGATTCTCAAGTCATTCTCATGTCGTTTTTGCAAAAAGTCATGTTTGACGAGCGCATGACCATGCTTGACTACGAGCTCTTTACCAATATCTGGCGGATCACCGGAAATAGCCCGGATAAATATGAGATCGTCCTCATGGTAGATGCCGATACCAAAGTGTATCCAGATGCCCTCAGTCGCTTGGTCAGTTGCATGGTCAATGATCCCGAAATATCCGGTTTGTGTGGTGAAACCAAGATTGGCAATAAAACTGACAGCTGGGTGTCCATGATCCAAGGTAAAAAACAAAAGCAGGAAGATCCGAGGTTTGAAACCCGTGAGATGCATCTCTTACATGATTGCTCTTTTATATTTTTATTTTTAGTGTTCGAATACTATATATCACATCATCAGAGCAAGGCATTCGAGTCCATTTTTGGTAATGTCACCTGCTTACCGGGATGTTTCTGCATGTATCGAATCAAAGCACCAAAAGGGAACAATGGCCATTGGGTACCTATTCTCGCCAATCCCGATATTATTGAACGGTATTCCGAAAATGTCGTCGACACCCTCCACAAGAAAAATCTTTTACTGCTGGGTGAAGACCGATACCTGTCTACGCTGATGCTCAAGACATTTCCGCGTCGCAAAATGATCTTTGTTCCTCAGGCTGTATGCAAAACGGTGGTGCCTGACTCGTTTTCCGTACTGCTGTCGCAACGTCGTCGATGGATCAATTCCACTATCCACAATCTCATGGAACTTTTATTTGTTCACGACTTGTGTGGCACTTTCTGCTTCTCCATGCAATTTGTAGTGTTCATGGAACTTGTGGGTACCTTGGCGCTGCCTGCAGCTATCTCGTTTACCCTGTACCTGATTATCCTTGCTCTCATGGGTCAGCCGGCCGTTTTATCTCTCATCTTACTGGCGCTGATCCTGGGACTACCGGCTGTGCTGATTGTTATGACAAGTCGCAAACTCGTCTACATCGGGTGGATGTTGATCTATCTGTTCAGTTTGCCTATATGGAATTTCGTATTGCCGACCTATGCATACTGGCATTTTGACGACTTTACGTGGGGTGAAACGCGTAAAGTGCAAGGCGCTGATAAAAGTCATCATGGAGATAGAGAAGGAGAATTCGACAGTTCCAAAATCGTCATGAAAAAATGGAGCGAATACGAGCGGGATCGCAAACTTCGCATGGTGCAACAGAAGAACATGGACCTTAATTCTTCCCTTCCATTTCGTCCTTTATCTTATCGACAGTATCCCTCTGTCACCGATTTATCGCAGGATCTGGACAGGCCAGCTTCGATTGCTACCCCTATTGCTTCGCGCATGTTGGCAGCTCGACGCCAAAACAGCGAATTATCGAGTTCACATACGAACTCGTCACCGAGTTCGACTTCCATCACATCTCGATTACAGCAGCGGATGGATGCATTCAGTTCAGATACTGTACTTTCAACCGCAGCCTCCAAGGAATTCAGTGATCCCGGTCATGGACACAGCCAAGATCCCAATCACGACACACCAGGTGCCTTGAGCGATTGGCGCAGAAGTTTAGAATTTTTGAATCGGCACGACACGGTCGACCTGAACGTAGGCTTTCCATTGCCTGCATCATCAACCAAGAACAATTAATTTGATAGTAATCCCCTTCTTGTTCGCTCTGTTGGCAAAAAAAAAAAGACAGTAGAGCGATACTATTCCATCAATAGCATTTCTCACTATGTATAAGTACTTCATGTTTCTTGCGATTTACAAAGGAAAAAAAAAGTATTATTTTTGATTTGACGCAAACTCTGATGTTTTTTTCATGCGGTTGTTGAATTGCATTGACGAGCAAGGAAACAAGAGTTGAAATTTACCGGTCTGAACCAATTTTTACCATTTTTCTCCTCTGTATTCCACATGAAGCGAGCGGACGAAGCTATCCAAAAGTTTAATAACTACCATTCTTGGCGATCAGAACATGGTGTAAGACATTGCTTACTCATGGCTACTACGATCACGCGCTCACTTCCTGCAATGTTAGATCAACAGCAAATCCAAACAAGTAATGTAGCTGCGCGTTCGTACTGACTAAACACTTGGGTCTCAAACTCGTCTTTCTCTCTCTCTTGTTACAAGTTACCGACGTTTGATGCTATTCTCGAATACGGAAGGAAAAAGCCAAGATCGCTTTCATGTATCTATCGCATTCAGCTTACATTTTGGATTTCATTCGACTAATGGACACTTTCAACAGTACGCGAATCACCCCTGAAAGATCTACACGATCCCACGATTCCTCAATCTATCGTTGCGGATTGGTATATTGGTACGACTTTTTTTCAGTACCCAACATTTGTCATCTACTGACTCATGCTCTGCTTACTCCTAGCCATTGCACTCGATTATGTTGAGGAAACTGTACCGTCCATCATGGCCAAATGGGATTCACAGTACAGAGTATGTGTAGTCTCTGCTGCCGCAGTTTTTTGTGACTTTTTTTAAATCATTTTCACCTTTTTTATTTTCAGAAAAAGCGACATGATCAGGAACTGCAATTGACTCAATATCCTCAACTAATATCCGATTTGCATGCTGTCTATCGCTGTATCACCCTTGCCTTGGATATGCCATGTCCAGAGTAGGTACGCCTTTGTTCTAGTACTACAGCCAAAGATACTGACGCCATTCTACTTTCAGCGGCAGTCCGTTGGCAGCGAGAAAGTTGAAAGCAAGATTGCAATATGAGTTTTGTCGCCTATTACAACAGCATCTTCCAGCATTGTTTGCAGATACGCGCAAAGAACATTATATTTTTGGATATCGGCAGATCGAAGGTCTGGCTCTCGAACAACAAGCTGAAATTAACGGCCTATCCACTTTGTACAGCCCTTCTATTGCTTACACTGGGAGGGATCTCCAACTAATCATGCAAATCGGCTTGGAAGAGCAAATAACGGACGTGTTGGATCCTTTTTCCATATCCGATGAACTGCTCCGCAAACAATGTGATGCAATTCTGAAGGACAAGAGCTTGTCAATTGATCGAACGGACTGGGGAGCAGAGATACAGTTGGACATATCGAAATCACATTTGGATACATTCAGTAAGGCGTGTAAAGAGGCGAACGAAATACAACTTGGTCCGGATTGGTTTCAGCTTGTTCGAGAAATCGTTCAAGCACGACTGCAAACCTGGGATACTTGCTGGAGCGAACCCGTGTTACGACCTATGCTACAATGGTTTCGAGATGTGATTCTTCCATGGCTATCTCATGTCCTCATCGATGGCAAAGGTAAATATATAATCATCAGCTATCCTTCATGGTTAGATAAATTAATCACATATTTGGAGTCTAGAGGAATCCTGGTTTAAATTATTGAGAGCCAAAATCAAATGCGAATACTTGGTTTATAAATTATTCTACGAAACTCGGTAGGTTATTTTTTTTTTCTATCATTTGCTGTTGCATTGCTGAATATTCGATCCCATTTAATTTCCTATTAAAAGCGTGCAACAACTGTTTGATATCTTTATTGAGTACCCAACCTCTCTGCCTGCTTTCGAAGAATTACAGGTAAACATCCATTTCTCATTATAAATTCTGCAGACAGAGATAGAGACAGAAAATCTTGATTATCCGATTTCTGTAGATCGCAACAAGAAAATTAAACCGCGTGGAGAATGTTAAAGATGCCTTGTTGAAAGCGTGAGTCAAAAACACCGCCGTCTGTCCAGCTTTCAAAGACTCACTGGTATTTGCGACCGTTTATAGGCTCAGAGAGAGGTTATTGCACCAAGGTGCCTCAGCGACCGATATCCTGCAGCAATATATTTCCTGCATACGGTTTCTGAAAGGAGCAGACCCCAGTTGTGGTGTTCTGGTCCCGGTTGTCGAAGAAGTGCAGACTTATATGAGGTAAGGGGGGTTTGAATACTAGTCGTTACATGGGCAAGACGCTAAATCATAGAGCCGTAGAGACTGTCGCAAGGATGTGGTACCTGCTGTTGTCGATATGATCCGTTCTAGTACCGAGGAAGACGACTTATTCGCTCAAGAGGAGGAAAATATTTATGTATTTAAAGAAGAAGAATTGGATAAAGATCGACGATTAAATGACGAATATCAAGTGATCCCAGAACGAAGTTCAAGTAAGTATTTTTATAGGATGACTGTGCTTAACGAACGTAAAGCTAAAAAAAAGTCTATAGCTGTCGCAGATCGACTGAAGCAAAAGTCCACTGATCTCGTTGTAATGCTGATCAGCGCATGCGGCGATATACAATCATTTATCAAAGGCTATAAAGAGAAACTGGCTGAAGCATTGCTAGCTAGCGTCGATTTTAACGTGGATGAAGAGGTGAGACACCAACTCAAGATAAAGAAAATGACATGTTTTAATTTCTCTCTTCAATTAGATGATCAAACTAGAATTATTGAAACAAAGGTTTCCAGAGCATACTATGAACAGCTGCGATGTCATGATCAAGGACATTGGTGAAGGAAGACGATTGGATCGATATATTCACGGAAACACGAAGCTTCAGGACGATTTTCACGCTGTTGCATTATCAAAGCATTATTGGCCAGAAAAGGATCCTGGGAACGTACGCTTAATACCGCAGCTTGGTGATCTGATGTCATTGTACGAGACGGAGTATCGAAATATCAAAGCATCACGAAGGCTGGAATGGTTACCGTCGTACGGCACGGTCACACTGGAATTGGAATTTCGATCAAGGACGCAGGAATTTATTGTTACACCAGTAGCCGCTCTGATCATCTCCTTATTCCACAGCAAAGGTACTGTGACATGTTTGTGTGAGTGAACCCAGTTTATGCATGTATTGATTGAACCGATTAATTAGATCAAGTACTTTCTGGTGCAGAGATAGCCGAAGCAATAGGCGTCCCCATGGACGAAACCATGGCTGGTCTGGACTTTTGGATGAAGAAGGATGTTTTATTCCTTACTGCCAATGGTGGCTATCAGTTGTTGGAAGATTGAGCTGTAAGTCTTTCTATTGCCAAATTTGGAAAGACGCTATGACCATGTTTTTCCTTGGCACTGTCATTTATTGTATGTGTGGAGTTCCATCCGTAGCATGATGGCGTCGTTTATCATTATTTCCGTTTAAAAATCCGCAAAGTAACCAAAAGAACCACCCACTTCCTGTCTCATTTCTGCCTGATGTTAATAGCCCATAAACTCTAATCGTATGATAGGAAGGCTAACACAGGTTATCCATTGTACATTCACCCCACATCATCTGACCCTATTTCTGTTCTCCACAACATTTCCGCGTTCATACCATTTGAAAAAAAAAGAAAAATAATGCAATGCATCGAATAAAAAGAATACCTTTCTGTAATACAGAACCTCATCACCCGTTCGGTAAAAGTATACCGCCTACCTACAAGAATGATTACTCTCATATTTATGCAAACAATATGCTGAGAAAAATACGCTACAGCTAACTTGATCACTCACAGAATTTCATTCATGGAAAATGGTTTGTCTATCTGGTTAGCCTTCCGTACAAATAGCAGCAAAGCAAACATGACTGGTCGGAATATAGTGGAAAAACAGATTAGCAAGATTCAGGTACCGGTAAAGTTACCATCTTTTTTTTTCCGGCCCTTTGAGCGAAACAAGGGGTTCGCCACTTTGCAATCACGCTATTTTCTCGCTCGCCAAAAAAGTTCCCATTTGACAAGGATTGCTCGTGACAAATTGTGCAATAGCAGGAAACCATTAAGAGGAGGTTTATACGTGTTTTGAGAGAATATACGACCACATGCGCATTGGTGTAAGACTTGGCGTGCTTAGTATTTCGCGCTGATGCATTTCACAGGTACGGCAATAACATTTGAAAATTAAAATCGATATTGATGCTTTGAGCATGATAAATTTGCGGTTATATAAAGATTGGTTTTGCCACACTGATAAGAGCAAGATTTACTGTTTAGTAGTTCTTTTCTAAATTACTATGGTGCACCGTCGTTCTCGTGAAAAGTTGCTATTGCTGGTCATAGCTGCTTGTTTATTACCTCTCCATGCGGCACTCAACGTGTCCAGTATCGATCAATGCGCGCCTCTGAGTCCACGCAAAACACCAGTAACAGGTGTTACGGATCTCCGTGCAGATGATATCAAAGTCATTGGTGGATTGGGTGACAGGTTCGTCTTCGTGTGTGGACTTTTTTGTTGACAAGTGCACTTGTTTTCTAACGTGATACTGGTTATAGTATTATGGCAGGATTCGCCATGATGGGAATTAATGAAGCCGGTACTGGAATTGTGAACTTTAGCTCTGTGACGGAATTCCGAGGCCACAGCTATGCTGTTGGCGGTGACAAAGGAGCTGTGACAGTGCCAAATTTTCTGAAGCATTATTCGAAGAGTGTAAAGGGAGCCTCCGTTGGCAGCCATATTGTCTCTTATTGTGGAGGTAAAGTAGCCATCATGGATAGTCGAAGAGGTTGGTTTCGCTTCTCTAAGCACAAAATACCTAGCTGATACCTGCCTGGCTGTGTATCGACCGCTTCGCGATAACCTCAATGCTGCACAAAGTGGAGCTGTTGCCAAGAACCTGCAAACTGAGCTTGATTATCTCATTTCACGTAGGTGTTATTGTGATGATCCCTAGTGATAAAATAGCGTTGCTGATATTGATTGCCGGTCGGGCGTTAAAGGCATGAAGACGTACCTCGGTATCAATTACCGAAATGACTGGAAACTTATCACCATCCAAATCGGGAGTAAGTATAGCACAGAACAATCTTGGTAAAAAAAAAAAAAAAAAAAAAAAAAAAAAAAGACATAGCCGTATTAACGGTTGATGTGTTTAGGCAACGATCAATGCGGATATTGCAACAGCGGTACAAAGGACGATGTCACTGTAGAGAAATACGGAGCCTACGTAGAAGCTGCTATTGAGCGCATCAAACAAAACATTCCAAAAGTACTCGTCAATCTGCGTAAGTGCAAAAGAAAGCTTGCTACTCATGACTTGAATCCTTTTAAATAACCCATTATAAACAGTTGGCACATTTGAGGTGTCCGCCGTGTTTCCACTTACGGAAGGTCAAGCTTATTGTCGACCTCGACACAATGACAGTAGCACCATCCTCAATCGTTCCATGTGCTCTTGCTCGGACTCGGAGGAGAATTTGAGAAAGATGGATGAATTATCAGCAGGTATAAATTTTTTTTCATTTTCCATATATACGCAATGTCAATGACCGAGTTGCTATATATTCCATTAGGATACAATGAAAAACTACGAGCTATCGCAGAAAAGTACAAGGCAGTAGATGGGGCCACTTTTGGTGTGGTTTATCGTCCTATGCCAATTAACATTGGAAGCTTCCCCATCGACGCTTTAAGGTGCGAACAAGCATGGAATGGCATGGATAACTGATGGCTAAACTTAATCAATTGAATTTTAGTAACCTGGATTGCTTCCATCCAAGCCAAAAAGGTCACAACTGGGTCGCAAAGGTATAATAGCTTCATCAACTATCATGCGTTTACATATCCTTAATGCGTAAATTTTTCTTAGACTGTCTGGAATAATCTGTTTGTTCCTACTGACTTTATCCCTTCCGAGATCAATTTTGAAGCAGAACAACAGGTAAATAAGCAATATCACTTACAGAAAAAAGAATGCAGCATCTTCTTACCATTACCTATTATTCCACAGATCTATTGTCCTACAGATTCTGATCGCATTTCTGTTAAATAAAGTGTTAATTTATCTATGATTTAAGAAATTATAAGGAACGACTGAAAGCATGACCACAGTTAAACACAATGATGGATGAGCAATATCTTTGAGAATTCCAACAGTCTAAGATTCACCGAAATCGAAATTTTTCAAAGCCCACACACTTTTTTGCATCGCGAAATATCCACTCATTTTCTGTCATTTTGTTCCTACATTCGGCCATGTCCAACAACTGTAGGTCTCCAATTCATTCTAGCAAATTAACACTTTGGCTCATGGCTTATTCGTACTATAGTAAATTCGGAAAAGCTGGAAGAGGTGTTTGGTATTTTGCGTCAGCAGAATGCCGAGGTGAGTTTCGCTAGATTCATATCAATACATGCGCGTGCATCCATTAACAACCATTGTTTGACAGAAAAAGGCCATATTTCTTGACCATTCGCATGAAAATATCAAGGCAGAATTGGAGCAAACATTTTTAACGCCTCAACAGAACTTTCCGGATAACTGGCTGTCCAATTGCCAAGAGTAGGTTCATGTTGCCTGAATGTTTTCCTTGTTACTGTTACTCATTCGATTCCATTAGACACTGGGAAGAAACCCCCAACTTTCCTGGCTTCCTGCATGCGCAAATATCCAAGCCTCACACGACGATCGAAGTTGTTCGCCATGGTTTTGACGGCGATCTTGTTGGCTACAAAGAAGCGCTCGTCGATTCACCGTATCTGGCTTCGACAAATTCCACGAGTGTTATGCGTCCTTTTGCAGGAACCAAGGATTTCGTGCGTGGCAAAGCGACTCAGTTTCCATTTGCTCCAGGAGGTTTAGAAGTCGAAGTATTGGAGGAAGATGAACAAATAGACGTGGATGTAGACTTGGATTTTCTGGATCAAGGTTCGGTTAAGCACCTTTTTTATATGACTATTTGCGTTACAAATTAACACAGTCCTGCAGATCTCAATGTTATACCTCCCGGATTGGATCGTGGCATCAATTTTGAAGGTAAGCTTTCGAAATCTGCTATGAAAAAAGGTTAGCTGTTGAATCTCTGTCAACCCACATAGAAGAGGAGCAGCAAGAACCCACTGCACAACCGTCATTTGTTTTCAATATTGAAGAAATGATGAAACCCACCGATGATACATTTGATTTCTTGGAAATGAAAACAACAATTGACTTCACCAAAAAAGACGAAAAGCAGAATGAAACAGAGGTATCCATTTGAGGCGTATGAACCGGTACAGTGATGGTAGGAATATTGCTAATATTTTCTTTAAACCAAAAGACCGCAGCAAAGGAACAAGATATTGATGCGCTTTTACCGGCTCAAGATATTCCACCTCCTCATGCGGAATCGGCACCCAAGAAACTCAGAAGTGTTAAACAAGCGTATAAACGACGAGAGTGGGCCCACGAAATCAATGTCAATCAGCCTTTTGATGATTTCCATGAACTTGTGCCAGAGATGGCTCTTCACGTACGTTTATCGACTTAGGTAGAGTTGTGGAACGTTTTGCGGCATCTAAAGCATCCTTGTTCTATAATCTAGTTTCCTTTCGAGTTGGATACTTTCCAAAAGCATGCTGTGTACCATTTGGAAATTGGTGACTCTGTATTCGTTGCCGCTCATACTTCGGCCGGTAAAACCGTGGTAGCTGATTACGCTATTGCATTAGCTTCCAAACACATGACAAAGTAAGTAGTTGCTAGGCGGAAACGAAGTTATGCGTTCTCACTGACTAAACACCTTTTCTTTTTTATATATCTCGAAAAGGGCCATTTATACATCGCCTATCAAAGCTTTGAGTAACCAAAAGTTCCGGGATTTCAAGCATACATTCGGAGATGATGTTGGTATTCTCACGGGCGATGTCCAGATCCGGCCTGAAGCAAGCTGTTTGATCATGACAACCGAAATTCTACGAAGCATGTTGTATCGTGGCGCGGATTTGATTCGCGACGTTGAATTTGTAATTTTTGACGAAGTGCATTACGTGAATGATTTGGAGGTATATGCAAAAAGAAATGGTCATTTTTATGGATAGCTAATGTATTGTTTTCGGCATGATCCTTCAGAGAGGTGTGGTTTGGGAAGAAGTCATTATCATGCTTCCTGCACATGTCAATATTATCCTTCTTTCTGCTACGGTGCCCAACACGAGAGAATTTGCCGACTGGGTCGGGTATGCCAAGCAATCACATTATTAGATACTCAAAGAAGATCGCTCATCCTTTTTGATTTTTGCAGACGAACCAAGAAAAAGGACATTTATGTTATCAGCACATTGAAGCGACCTGTCCCCTTGGAACATCATCTGTACGCCAACAAGGAACTGTTCAAGATCGTCGGTGCCCACGAAACCAAATTAAATAGCACAGCGTATGTCAGAAAAGAGAATTTTGAAATAGGATACTCATGTAGGTCTTGTAGTTACAAGAACGCCAACGAGGCTATTAGCAAGAAGAAGGAAAAACTTGAAAAACCTAGCGGTGCAAGAGGTGGACGAGGAGGTGGCCGTGGTGGACAAGCTATTGCCCGCACACCTGTCAAACCACTTGGTCGAAGTTATCAAGCCGCTATGCAAACAGTAAGTGTCCATTCTGAACCACGACGCTTGGAAATGATTCATGATATTGAGAATAAATCAATAGGATCGAAATCTGTTTGTGCATTTAATTGGCTTTCTCAACAAGAAGCAATTGTTGCCTGTTGTTATCTTCACGTTTTCCAAGAAGAAATGCGAAGAGCATGCGAGCAATTTATCGAAAACCGATTTATGCACAAGTTTGGAAAAGAGTGAAATCCATGTCTTTATTGAACGAAGCTTGGTGCGATTGCGTGGCACTGACAAGGAACTTCCACAAATCTTGAGGATGCGCGATCTGCTAAGCCGTGGTATTGCGGTGCACCACGGTGGTCTTTTACCTATCATCAAAGAGGTATAAATCGGAGTATGATTTTGTTTTCCACTTCATGGCTAAGCAGTCCAAGTAGATGGTTGAGATCTTGTTTGCGCGAGGTTTGGTCAAGGTGTTGTTTGCCACAGAGACCTTTGCTATGGTAAGTGCTTCGTGACGAGAAATGAAATAGACGGCTAAATTCTTTTTTCCTGCATTCATATAGGGTGTCAATATGCCGGCGCGTAGCGTGGTTTTCTCGGGTTTAAGAAAACATGACGGCCGCAGTTTCCGCGATCTGCTGCCTGGTATGCTGATACACTCACCAAATAATCAGGGGTGAAAATGATAATTAAGTGTATGTTTTTTTTTTTTTTTTTTTTTTTGGGGGTAGGCGAGTATACGCAAATGTCTGGCCGCGCGGGTCGTCGTGGTCTTGACAGTACAGGTATGGTCATTATTGCCTGTGGTGGTGACGAAGTACCCGAGGCTTCCACTCTGGCGACCATGATTTTGGGTAAACCTACGAAATTGGAATCCCAGTTCCGTTTGACCTACAACATGATTTTGAATCTGCTTCGTGTGGAGGCCCTCAAAGTGGAAGAAATGATCAAACGCAGTTTCTCCGAGAACAGTACACAGAAATTACTTCCAGACACGAAACGTTTGGTGGATGAAAACGAAGAAAAGATGAATGCACTTCGACAACTCGACTGTACTATTTGCGATCAGGATCTAAGCAAATTCTATGATGTGTGCGGAGAGGTTTTGTTATTGAACCGCAAAATGATGGTCGATTTCATCTCAAGAACCCCTGCCGGTATCCGGGCTTTGGCGGCCGGTCGCGTCGTCTTGGTGAATAAAAACGTAAGCTATCCACTCTTTCCCGCTTGAGATAATCAAACTCTGGGACACTAATGCTTGGGGATGTTAGGTTTTCCGTAACTCGCCCGCCATGTTGCTGAAGCCTTTGCCTTCGGGACAAGGTTCCGCAGCACAGCAACAGCAGAAATCCTTTTACTGTTTCGTTGTGGTGCCGCAAGAATTCGATTCTAGTGCACAAACTGCAATTTCTTCTGGTAAGATGAAATAGTATTAGCAGATCATAGACCCAATGTAATAATAGGCTGACTATTCATTACTATTTAGATGAATTGGCACCGCTCCCTTTGACAAGCATTCATGCCGTCGATGCCTCCAACAGCCGAACAGAGGTAGTCATTGTTAGCGTTTCCGATATTCTACTTGTTAGCCGGACTGTGATCAAGGTAAACATGAAAGGAAGTAAAAGGAAGATTCTTTTGGCTGATAACCCCCCCCCCGAATTGTTCTTTACTAGGCGGATATCGATGCATTGATGACCGGACAAAATAGAATGGAAGTAACCAAAGTAACGCATGATCTCGAAACATTTGCCACTGAAGCTCAGAAAAGTAAGTAGCCAAATTTTATTCGAAAAGAATTCAAGAGCAAACGATATCTGATCGTGCGTTAGATGGCGTGCTGGAGTACGATTGGGGCAAAATCAAAGATATCGAATTCCAAGAAATGCTGCGAAACAAAATGAGCATGATGAAGCAATTAAAATCTGATTTCCAATGTACCAAATGCCCTGACCTCAACGAACATGTAAGTTGGCGAGGAAAAAAACGAAACGAGATTTCACAGGTCTAATTCTTCCACTCTCTCTCGCCACAGTATGCATTAATTCATGCGCATAAACGATTATCGAGCCAAATTGATATGCTGAAGCTGACAATTTCTGACCAAAATCTAGAACTATTGCCAGACTACCATCAACGTATCGAGGTGCTGAAACGCATGCAATACATTGACGAACAGGGCACCGTGCAGCTAAAGGGCCGCGTTGCCTGTGAGATCAATTCCGCCGATGAATTGCTTCTGACCGAGTTGCTTCTGGACAATGTGTTTGCTGATTACGAACCTGCAGAAATCGTGGCTATTTTATCCGCCTTTGTTTTCCAGGAACGCAACGCCAGTGAGCCCCGATTGACGCCGAAATTGTTGAAAGCCAAGGAAATTGTCTTGGAATACGCACGTAAAGTAGCGCAAGTCCAGGTCGACTGCGGATTACCGGTTTCCGTTGAAGACTATGTCAACGGTCTTCAATTCGGTCTCGTTGAAGTCGTGTATGAATGGGCTCACGGTTTGGTAAGGAATTTCTTCCTCGTCTTATCGACAGGATCGACAGGATCGACAGGATCGACAGGAATGTCAGGACGGAGTCTAATTTTTCTGCTAGTCATTCAAACATATTACTGATTTGACCGACGTACTGGAAGGTTTGTCTGAAATGGGGATGAAAAAGTCTCGGTAACTCAGCAACTTAATATCATGGCGTAACTGTGTAGGCTCGATTGTGCGTTGTATCAGTCGCTTGGACGAAACTTGCCGTGAGGTTTTGGGGGCTGCGCGAATGGTAGGTGATACAGCGCTCTACAAAAAAATGGAACAAGCGGAAGAAGATATCAAGCGAGATATTGTATTTGCAGCTAGTTTGGTAAGTTGTGGTTTTTTCTGTCATTTGCTCGGAAAACGGGGAGTTGCAAAGAAAACATAGCGATGCATCTACAAATTATGGGCAAAAAGAGGAGGAAGAAGGGAGGATGAAGATGAATGAAAAAGAAAAACTAAACTTGACTTTCGAAATTAGTATTTTTAATTGGTTTCTTTGATATACCAAGCCGGTTTCTAAAAAAGATCACATTCAGTCATCACCGTCGTAGAACAAATTAAACGTAAAAATGCAGGATATAGAAAAAAATTGTCTTACTGTATCAGAACCGCGCTTTTCTTTTACTGCCAAATCCTTGATCCTTGCTTCAATTTGACGTTTAGGAACATCGCGCAATAACCTATGCAGGAGTAATATTATCAGAAAAATAAATTCGTAGCACAACACAAAGCAGCGTATTACCAATTTGATTTTGCCTCGGAAACGAGATCCGGTATATTCTCCACTGCCTTTCCTGCAATGATCTGGAAAAATCAAGTGTTAGCAGCGAGTATTTGAGGTTGTATGGGTTTCTCGTCACTTGCATTCACTAATTCAGTGGTATGGTGTTCTGTAAAGCTTGAACCCTTGCCAGCGTTGGCAGCAGCTGATACAGGTTCTACGTAGAATGGATCATAACTGTCACCGCAGTCTATAACAAATCGATGAATACAATGCGGACATTTGCAAGATACCACAGCGTCATCTTACCGATAATCATTTTGGTCTCGTATGGTTTAAGTGCGTCATCTTCTACATGGCCATCCACATCTTCGTACAGAGGACCAATGACAACTTGACGAATAGTCAAATGCTTCACCAGCCATTAAATCAGTTTTTATAAATCCAAGGACGTACAAATTCACTGATAAATTTTACCTTTCGAGACGCGGGTCTCAATGTCACGCCTTGCGATCGAGATTTCTTGTAATCTTCATCGTCGGTATCAACGCCTTCACTGTCCGATAAATAACCCTCAGGAACCAGCCAGCCCGCCTGATTTCGCGTTCAATATTAGTCAACCCAAATTTTCGTATACATAACAACAGGGGGCCTTACATCGTCGCCGTCAGCCAAATCTGCGGTTGGATCATCCTCATCTTCTTCACCGCTTTGAATATCCTCGCCTTCACCCTCGGGTTCCCATTCTGCTTCGCTGTCATGCTCGTAGTCCATGGACTGCTCATCGCGAGCAAACGGAGTTCGTCCAGTGACCACTTTGCTTTTTTTGGTCCAAGTACCTATCCCAAGCATACCTGTAAGTATTTGTACAAACGGTCGCAGTGTACAATTTTCATGCTGTACCATAATACGCTGGTCTCACATCTTCGTAGAATTGAAGCAATTTCATTCGGAGCAGTTGCTGGGCATTTTGTCGGTTCATAAGATCATATACACTGCTGTCCGACGATCCAGGAGGTAACAAAAAGGTCCGTAAATCAATTTTGCGATGGATACCACGTTTTCGGGTGCTTTCAAAATGATTTGCTTTCAGTTCTTGGAGATAGTTGTTTCGAGCCTCGGAAGAAACTGCAGTGCGTTATTAGAAGAGCTGCTGATCCCGTGCAAAAGCTGTTCATCCATCGAATCTTACCAGGTGGCAGTCTGTCGTAATTGCTGCTGTATTGTAACGACTTTTCAAAATACGCACTGCCGCTTTTGACTGCAACAGGCTTATGCATACGAACGTGCTCCTTCACAAAGAAAGGAGGGAAATAATTCGACTTTGCATTGTCAGCAACTGGGTAATAGTTGGAAAATTTTAGCATACAAATAAATGATTGGTTCGCATGGCTATGATTGCAATGTGTCCACTTGCCATGTTCTGGGATATTGGAAGATGAAGATTTGTCTTCAAAGGTTGCTTTCGTGAATAGGGATGTAAGGCGTAGTTGAGACTGCACAGACACTGTAAGCTTTTATTCTGACTCGTTTGACCTCAGCTTACCTGTTCCTTCTTCTTTTTTTCATCTTCTCGTCTTTTTCGCTCTTCTTCTCGAAGTCGTTTTTCTTCTTCTCGCTTCTTACGTTCCTCATCACGCACCCGTTTTTCCTCTTCTCGTTTTTTGCGTTCTTCTTCCCGCCTTCGTTTCTCCTCTTCCTAAAGAACAATGACCAAGCTCGTAAATGCATCCGTGTCACACGTATGCACCGTTGATCCATATAGCTTTACCTTTTTCTTGCGCTTTTCTTCCTTTTCTGCTTCTTCTGCTGCTTTCCGCGCTTCATCTACCACCTAGACCGGACATTAGCTCCACAGTAGTAACAAAAATAAAGGGTGCAGTACCAGTTCATCTACTCGTTCTTTGGTTACGGTGAAATGTGGCTTACGATGCTTTGTATTTAATAATGAAATTTGCTGCTCTGCGGGCAATGAATGAAACACATTCATTACTGTTTCGGTCATCTAAAAGAAAAGCATCAATAACCAAGTAAGCAGTATATAAAGTGTTTCAAAATATCAAGTACCCTTCTTCGGGCATAACGTCTCATTTCAATGGCTGTTTGCAAATCTTGAGGAAATATGGAGATATTTTTGCTTTCCCAGCGAAAAACGGATAAATTCTAGGCTTCATTGTTAAATGATCGTTTGGCCCTCATTCTCACTGTTTTTGAATCCATCATCAATATACCAGTGGTACAGTCGCCGGTGCACCCTCCAAATCGTTCAGTATTGACGCCTGTAATCCATATCGTTCTCGATGCGCCACCTGCTTAATAGTGCGTTCAATCCACTCGGAATAACAATCGGCCGCTACAAGTCATTCTTAGTTTTGTATTTAGGTGAATCCACCAGAAGTTTTGGCGTTACCTTCTTCATATCTATTAAATGGCGATAGTAGATCGTTAAGTCGCATGGTAAGTACAGACAACGATTCATCACTGGACAAAGATGATAAAAAAAGTAAGCATTCAAATAGCATGATCTTGTTGCGCTCCTTCCACAAAATGGTTTACCTGTCTTGTACCAAAGCGGCTACAAGATCATAGTATTCTGCTGATATCTGTGACAAATTGTCTCCTTCGGTAATAGCGCGTTGTTCAAGAGAGAGGCGTAATTGTCGAAATCTTACAATTTCTTTTGACATATGAATAAAACCAGACCGGCTCACATGACAAATTGCGGCGTTGGCTTACTTGCGTTGATCTCCACATGGTTTTCGGGACGTAACTTGGGTTCTTGGAATACGATCTTGCCGTCTTTGAAGAATTGAGAGATCTGTTGGAAGCATATCAGACAAGCGAAACATATTACGACCAAGGTGAAAAAAAAGACTGACATAGTCGTGCATGGCATTGACATCGGGTACGGATACTGTCGATCGAAAAGCTGTCAGTTTTGTCGTTTCGTTTCGGTGTTGTGTTTTATTAGCTTACAAGCTTCTGTTCTCTCGGCGATAGAGGCGACTTTAGTGGTATCGGAAGAAGCGTGCTGGTTATCTCGCGATTTGCAAGAAACGTCCATGAGATCGGACATGGTGGTTTAGCTGCAACAAAAAAAATTGCCACGCGTTTGAACAAAAGGACAATATGCGTGTCTTGAAAACGGGCGGAAGGCAAAAAACTGGGTGCTTTGGCAGGTCAAGTCACGGTGGCCGTTTCTGTTCTCCTTACAGTTATCCACTTGCTACGTTGTCCGTCTTTTGCGCAATAAGTTTTTTTACGCTTACCTTTTTCCCTCAGAGCTTGGTTCTCTTTCCGTCCTTGCACTGAAAGGACATCTTTTCTTTTTTTTCTTTCGTGCTACCTTGTCTTCCACCTTTTTTTTTTTCGTTTTGACTTGTCATTATGCCGCCATCAGCAGCTGAGGATCAACATCAGGATCCTTTACTGAATCCCGGTCAATTGAAGCAAATCATCAAAGCACTACCCGGAAAACAAAAAGTACGCAAGTGAGGTTTTACTGTACGATTGTTCGTTGTTCGTTGTCTAACCCTTTTTTCTTTACTTTCCTTAGTTACCTCATGAACATTACCAATACCGTGACACCGAGACATTGACGGTTGAGATTGACGAATTCTTCACTTATACGGAAGTGGCAACCGATCTACAAACTTACCGACGTAATTTCAAAAAGCAATACTCACAGCGTTAGTATCACCATGGTTTCGTATACTTTTCACTGCATCACTCGTCTTAACATTTCGATCGTCTTTTCTTACCTTAGCATGGGACACCTACAGCGAAGACGAAAGAATCGCCCTCATTCAGCAGTTACTGGATAGACTCGAAAACGCTGCCTCGGATGACAGAGTCGAAACAGCTCAGCATCTTGTTTACATTGCTTTGGGTACGATTTGCTTTTCTATACCACACACTTGCTCGATGTTGTCTCGATTTTGACCGTGCCTTGCTTTTTTATTATTATTTAAACGTACGACAGGCAACTTTGGTGATTGCATTGACGATAGCGAAAAACATTCTGCGTTTGTCAAAGAGAACAACAACCGATTAATGAGTTCTGGCACATTATCCATCCTTTACGATACGTTGAAACGCACCATGGGTACCTTGAACCAACAAACGTAAGCATACATCAGTGGCATCCGTCCGCCTCATACCATTTTATAAAGAAACCTCTTTTGCATCAACAGCAATGCTACATCCGAGATTGTCGACAGTCTCCACAAGGAGATCAGTCTGTATTTAACCATTTTCTACGTTGTCATTGAGACGAATCGTCAAAACGGAATGTTCAGCGACATATCAGGTACCAGTGGGCGATCCGTCCGTGCAACGACGATCAGTGACTGACAAAACAGGATCCTATTAAACAGCACGGCTGGATCTTATGTACCTTCAATTATTCTTCAACATCATGACGGAACTAAAGGAAGGGCGCGTGAATACATTTCCTGTGAAAAAGGTATGACGGTGCAAAAAATCAAAGGGGATATGCATGGAAAACTCTTCATTGTCCTTGATGGCTGATCCTCATGTATAGCTTATTTTAGTATTATGGAAAGTAATAATATGCACCTTTGGAGGATTAGATCAAGTCGCCGCCTTGAAAAACAACGAGAGAGTAAAGAGGGGATTACCTGCTTCCTCCAGAGGTAAAGCCGCAGGAGTGCCGACTGTGATGTGAAATCGGGTTTTGATGGGACAAATGATGCATAGACACTATCATTGGGAAATGCACGCCGCAGGACTTTTATGCATTTCAAGCAAGAACTTGCGAAAAATACCCTACCTATTCCCCTTGCGACTTACCCGCCACCTTTGCTAATCCACTGACCATCAAAGCCACCCCCGCTCTCGCTAATGCCATGGGCATTGCTACGGCGAGCGCGCAAACCGAACTCCCTTACCAGACTTTATTTCCTCCCAAAGATGCGAAACAGGGCAACGGCAACGAACCGAACAATAATCCCAGACCATCCATGCAAAATTCACTATCACAGCAAACCTTGGTATTACCCTTGTCATCAACGAGCCCAAGTGTGCCGCGCAGCATCGTCGAAGCAAGCCAAGTCTATCAAAACCACATGCATCTTTCGCTAGCCAATTGCCAGATTGTTCAAGAACGGGAATTATCGATCCGCAAATGGCAGGATCGAAGCGAACAACGACATATCTCACCTGATAAATCATCCTCATCATCACCATCATCTTCCGAACATCAGTTTCAGCGATTATTGGACGACATTGAAAGTGTTTATGTAATTATGACAGGGATGCATGCAGAAAAAGTCAGTGGAGCGAAGGCTCACACCATTTTTTTTTTTTTTTTTTGTTTTTCGTGGGGTTACAATAGGCTTTCATTGTTCCTGACATGCAAGCCATTGTCATTGTGCTATTGAAATTGTTGTTATCCACTGTAGCTTCGGGTAAAAATAGTGCTCGACAAACTTCCACCGCCAAGGATCTTCCAGAAGAAGTCGATGCGATCCGTAACCGCGAGATTATTTCCAAAGCGACTTCGGCCGTCATTTTACTACTTCTCAAATGGTTCAAAGTGTCACGTAATGTATCATCTCCATGGCATCCTTGCATTATAGTGTGTAATACTTTGTATTGATAAATATTTTGTAGATGTTTTGAAATATGAATACCTCTCACAGATATTAGTCGACTCTGGGTGCATGCTTTTGATTCTCAAAATCCTAGGACTGCAGGATATGACGAAAATCGTATCCAGCCAAACCGATTTGAAAGATCACAGGCAAGTCGTCTCCATCATTGACTTTTCTTTCGGTGTACGTTTCAACCGCTTATCGGATTGCTTCGATGATTCAGCTTTTTCAACCATATCGCTCCAAAACGAATTGGACAAAGTGACGAAACGGAACACTCAATGAAGACGACATCGCAGTTACCCACCAACGGACGAAATATGTTTTGGATCATTAACCTATTACGAATATCGCAAAAGCTGTGCAAGGGCAAGACACATCGTATCATGCTTTTGGTTCAATATAAATCATCGGTACTGTAGCCACTGTGCTTTCCGGAACAAAAGATCGACCGTTGGAGACTAAAAGTGGCTCTTTCTTTTTTAGGCCATCTTTAAGCGCATTCTCAAGATATCTAATGTCACCATGGAACTGTATGCACTGAAAAACCTAAAGAACCAAGTTCCGTACCTTGGACGTCGGTGGCGATCAGGTAAGAAAAAAAAAGAAATCCATATGTGAGTTCCCATGATCTAATGCAAGGTTAGTCAATATGAAAACAATATCTGCCATTTATCTTCATTGCTACACCAACCTGGACGATGATTGGCTGTCCAAAAATGATACGGATGATGATTTGGAGGATGGCAAGGTAGGGGGAACGGCTTCGTGAATCCTTGTGAAGCTGGTTGAGAAATTAACTGGAGATTGTACAGGCCCAGGAGATTAACCTGCGGATGCTGATCAAGATATACAACGGTCAGCGTTATTTGCCATCGATGCTGCCTCAATACGACGAGCCGGATTCTGGATTTTCGAGCGCTGAAGAACTATTTACGAATAACGCTGATTACATATTACAGGAATCCGATCTGGACGAAGGGTTCATGCGAAATTACGAACAATGGTTGGAAGACGAAGTTTACAGTACCACAACAGACGACGATCCAGATCAACATCCCGGGATTGGGACTCCCATTCCATCCACACCGGTGGATTATCTGTCTCCAGAAATGTTGGCCAAGGAGATCAATAAATTGTACGAAGAAGAACTGCAAAAAGAATTTCCCAAAGTGGAACCGGTAGTTACCGAAGAAACAGGCAATGGCTGGGATCAACCTATTTGTCTTGCACCGAAAGAGGGAGATGACTTTGACGACAAGAAAAAAAACAGGCTTCGTCACTATTTCGGTATTGGAGATCCTGCGAACGAATTTGAAGACATTGATGCAGATGAAGAAGATATTCGTCCAGATGATGATCCGCTGAACAACATTGACTGGGAGACATTGACAGAGGAAGAATTAACACGAAGGCTTACAAAAGTCGAAGAACGGACGACCCAACGCTGGCTCAACATTGACATTAATGATCCACAGTATATAAAAGTGCTATTCGACGTAAGCGATAATGACGGGGTTGATCCATGTGATATGGACTATGAACCGGTCACTTCATCGACGGAATGCGACCTGGATAGCACATGGTAATCGACCCTTTCAACTTAATGTAATAAATTTTCTATCAAATCACGTATACCTTGTTAAATTAATAACAGAGCCCTCATTCTTTGACATATAACATTATTGTCGCACGTATCTTAAAACATGCCGCATGAAACTGTGAATTACCCTAGAAAGTCGTCTACAGTGATTAGGAGTGATCAAAGCCTAACCGTTTGAGGACTTGTTGCAATTTTATCATGGGCTTGGTGAGGTGGGCACCGACAGACGAAGTGGCGGCCCTTTTTCGGTGTTTCAAATCTATCCAAAATTGACAAAAAAAAATCGTGTATCAAAGGGTGCTTTGCCAGCCATTGGGATTTCCTCCTCTTTTCGCATCTTTAAACATGGTGAGCATCCAAAAGATTATCAATAGAGAGTGGGACAGTGCCGAGAAACGGATGGATGGATGAAAGAAAAGGAAGATACATTGGCAGATGGATGGATGGATGGATGGATGGAATAGAAGGATGATCAAAAAGCACACGGTATTGGGAAGTCGATACGTTTGCACACGGTCACGGCTATGGACTTAGAATAGAAACATCGCAACCATTATCAAGCAGCATGACGATCTAATCAACGATTTATGAAAACCTTGATAATAGCCTCCCGCCAAGAAGTCTACCGGCAAGAAGGTTGCTCCCGCTCCTTATCCCGTCAAGGGTAAGCAGACCACCAAGTCTGCTGCCAACCCCTTGATTGAAAAGACTCCCAAGAACTTTGGCATTGGTATGCATAATGAATATCTTTTTTTTGGATCGATGGAGTGGGAACGCGTTTGATTGACCGTGATTATTTTTGCTTTTTATTGGAAACAGGTCAGGATATCCAGCCCAAGCGTGATGTCTCTCGTTTCGTCAAGTGGCCCGCTTATGTCCGTCTTCAGCGCCAGAAGAAGATCATCTACCAGCGTTTGAAGGTTCCCCCGGCCATCAACCAATTCACCCATGTCTTGGACAAGAACACTGCCACTCAGTTGTTCAAGCTTGCCAACAAGTACAGACCCGAGACCAAGGTTGAGAAGCGTGAGCGTTTGAAGAAGGCTGCCGCTGCCAAGGCTGAGAAGAAGGAGGAGCCCAAGACTGAGAAGCCCGTTGTCATCAAGCACGGTATCAACCACATTACCGCCTTGATTGAAGCCAAGAAGGCTCAATTGGTTGTCATTGCTGACGATGTCGACCCCATTGAGTTGGTTATCTGGTTGCCCGCTCTCTGCCGCAAGATGGGTGTCCCATACTGCATTGTCAAGGGTAAGGCTCGTCTCGGTACCGTTGTCCACCAAAAGACCGCCACTGCTTTGGCTTTCACCGATGTCAAGGATGCCGACAAGGCTGAATTGGCCAACCTCGTCTCTGCTGTCAAGGCCAACTTTGCCGACAAGTGGGAAGAACACCGCAGAACCTGGGGTGGAGGTATCAACGGTCCCAAGTCCAACGCCCGTTTGGCCAAGCGTGCCGCTATTGCTGCCAGAGAAGTTGCTGCTCGTCAGTAAACAGCTGTCCTTTTTCCTTTTCTGCAGATCATCGTTTTGTGTTAATAAATACAAGCAAACCAACTCATCCAATCACCATCCGTTTTTTGTCAAAAGAAAAAAGGTTTCCGGCCAAAAAAAAGAAAGGAAAACGTTAATCGAATTTCGGATTATGAGGATAACGAAAGATGGATCCGTTTAGAAAATCAATGTGCCGAGAAAGCTTCGTATTGCTTTACAATTGGCATCATCATGGACGGATAAGACTAACAAAGGGTTGCTTGATTATCCTGTATATGGCACTACAATGTCAAAGATGCAGATTCTCGAGCGATACGTGGTTCGTTTTTATATTATTCGAGGTCTCATAAAAAGAGAAATACAAAAAAGAAAATCGCCGCAATGGGCGGGTTCTGTGATCGTCTTTGGATCACTGGACCCCTCAGAAAGTTTGACCAACGTAAGCCGATGTCCAGACATGCAGGTGGGTCAATTTTGCTTTGATCATTTATAAATTCTACTGGTTGTCTATCTGTAATCTCTATCTCTTAGATCCTTTGGATCAACGCACAAACAGCAGCATTTTACGATCACAAAACGGGCCCGTGGAGGGAAGCGGAGAATGAGAACTCAATTTTCAAGTGGAGATAACACTGGCCTGCAGATCAAATCAGTTTATGCACATTGGAAATGGAAAAGCCAAGCTACAGGTGCTGTTACTACAATGTTACCTGTTCCGAACGCTAACGTATGTACAAGGACATTTTTGACGTAGCCTGCAAGTATATTTTTTTGGCGCACTTGCTCACATGCGTTCGCATCGGTCTTGGTCATTGCGCTCTCTTTGTCCTGTCGCCATTGCAACATGGCGCACTGAAACTGACATCCTGGTTTCGTGGAGTAATATGTGAGCGCTTATTGCCACAGCAATATTGAATCCACGGTTTCAAGACAAAACTGACACAAAAGGGGCAGGGCAAATGGGGAAACCTTCTAACATACAACAAGATCAAAAATACTGCTAAAAGTCTGAAGCATTGTCGCATCAGCGTTCAACATAGGCTATACTGCATGTTAAGAGATTAATTATAGTGGATATTAGATGCTGAAGGCAGCATGAGTGACATGGCGCAGCTCCTCTTTGCATCCCTTACGCGAAAGAAGTGTGAGGCGCTGAAATTCGCGAGTTTTGTTACGAGAATCGAGCCAATGAGGTGTTCGCAGTCAAGATCAGGGTCACAAATCGAAGGTCCGCAAAAGATATAAAAAGAGGGCGTTTTTTTTCATCTCTTCTTTTCTTTTGTGCGCCAGTTCGGAATCAGGGGCTGCTAGGCTGGTGGTTACTGGTAATGATGAACGCTCCGGTTTTTGGTAAAGCATTCGGGGTATGGCGAAAAATCCGAAAACCATCTTCTAATGATAGGATTGGCCATCCTCTGAAGAAGATTGTTTTCGTTCCCGTCGGCTCTTCCCTTTGGGCGCCTGACTAGTCATCAGCGCGGTCATTGTGGAAGGTATGTCGGTGGGTTTGCTTTTTAATCGCAACAAAGGTAAATGAAAAAAGAAAAGGCTTTCGCCTTTATTATTATTCTTTTCTCAACTCTGTGGGTTGAATAATAAAATAAAAAGTGGGCTTAATGTCCTGTGGACGAACTATGCCACCATATAAAAGAAAAATAAATGAAAAACACTTTAATTCTCCTTTATATTACGGTCATTTTCATTTGATGCCCAAAGCGACGTCAAAGCGGGCTGTTTTACAAGAAAATGGACCGGCCAAAAAAAAAAAAAAAAAAAAAAAGCAGATAAATAAAGAAAAACGACTACCTTAGCCTAGAAAGACACACAACAGAAAAGACCTTTTTATTTGGCTTGATTCATCTGTTCTCTATTCAATAAGACGTTCGATAAACTCTTGTCCAAAGATCGCCCCTCTTACTCATGTTTTTTTCTGCTTGCCGCAGCTCACTCTCGACCAGACCACTTGGCTCAGTTAACGTCAAGGTGGCCTATGGTTGTTTCGTTTCATTGAGGGAGGCCACTTTTGGCGTCACTATCGTCAAAAACATATACCTGCATACACGAGGAGCAATGAGGTACTATGTTGGCGATATCTGATCAACAGGACGCTAGGTGTATATTTTTCGCAAGGTGTGTTATGCTAAACCATCAAAAAAGAGGAAGTAAAGGGGAAGGAGTTCTTGCTGAGGAAGGGACAGTTCACCATGCTGGAAAGCATGGCGGTGGTGCTTCTCAGCACAAAGGCCAAGACACGGTTGCAAATGCATGAATGATGCGCCTCGCTTGAGGGGCATTGGAACTTTAACAGAACCAAGGTAGCAAATGCGGCCGCGGCGTCGTTTATTGCTCTTCAAAATTGAAAAAGACCGCAATTAACTGCTGCGGAAGAAATAAATCATCGACATAAGTTTGTCGCTAGAACTCAGGTGCCATCCGATTTAAACAGCACAGGTGGTTATCAGTGAGACAGCACAAGTGGTTATCAGTGAGATTGTTGCCTTGGAGTGAGTGGGCGAATGATTTAAATGTGTTGTCAAAAACCGTATTTGGATGTGTGCAATGAAAATATGAAATAACTCCCCCCCCCCCCCCTGCACGTGTACTATGCCATATTTTTTTTTTCTTGTTGTCGTACCAGATCACGCTTCAAAAAAAACTTTTGACGGTTGTTCATTTGCTTATATTACCCTTCAAAAATTCCTCAAAGTTAATGCATGCAATGTCTAGCAACAAACTCTCTCCAACAAGAATTCTATCTTCATGGAGTACAATCTTGTGGTTGCAAGGCCAACCCTATCCAGGCACCAAATCCGCCTCACACGTTGCATTGCAACTTGATTTTATTGCCATTTTGTCATAGCAATAAAAGTTGCCCGATCAAAGAACTTTCTAAAAGAGCAACCAAAAGAAAAGGAAAAACAAGACTGTTCAGCCCACTAAACACAGCTTCTGCCTTGCACTCTGGATATATTGTTTTGCACCTCGGACCAGAAAACAACAACAACAAAAAAAAAAAAAAAAAAAAAAAAAACCATGAAAAACTCCTCCTCCGAAGGAGCAAAGCTAATGTGTAACCTGATGGCATTGAATATCCAGTTTTTTCTTGTTTTTCCCTTTTGATTCCCTTTGTTTTTTCTTTTGCCTCTTTTGTTTCTTTTTTCTTGGGGCTAGTACCTATTTACTTCCTCATTCACTAGACCGACTCTTCTTAGAATGCCGGGAAGATCGGGTCTTCATCGCGATAGCAGTATGAGTTCTGCTATTGGTTTATCGCCAGCCGACTTCACCATGAGCCGAACCGTGGCGGCAGCAGCTGCCAACAGTCTTCACTCGAATCGCCGTCATGCTCGAGGATCGAAACGATATTCAGTGTCTGCGATTTATTCAATGGCGGCTGAACAAGATGTCGAAGTCGACGACGACTTGGCTCAAGGTATTTTTCAAAACATTTTCGCCCTACTTTTTTTTTTTGTCGAAGCAACTAAAGCAAGACGTTATGTGAATTACAGCACAGCGCAACCTTCGAGAATTGAAAACGAAAATCTCTGCTCAGTCAAAAAAGAACTTTATGCTGGAACGGGATGTTCGTTTTTTGGATTCGCGTATTGCGCTTCTGATCCAAAATCGAATGGCGCTGGACGAGGTATAGAAACTTGATTTACTTGTCAACCATATCCTTTGTTGTGCTTACTTTCTTCTTGAAGCATCATGAAATAGACTCCCATGTAGATCATCACGACGATAATACAAGCGATCATTATCCGGATGATCGAAAGATGCAGCAATACAGCAATTTGTTCTTTCTCTTACAGTGGGAATCACGTCATATCGCAACCCTTTGCCGCCTAGTTAGTCTCTCGGAGATTGATAATCTACTCCAAACCGTCATGTTCACCCTGTATGGTAATCAGTATGAAAGTCGAGAAGAGCATTTACTGCTCACCATGTTCCAGGCAAGTCCCCCCATCCTCTGTCTTGACGAACCGTCACACCTTGACGATAACATTTTTGGTTTCTTGGGCAAAATGTAGAACGTGCTTGCCGCTCAATTTGAGACTACACCTGAATTCACTTCATTACTTCGAGCCAACACGCCCGTATCTCGCATGTTGACGACATATACCCGACGAGGCCCCGGACAGACGTATCTTAAATCCATCTTATCCCATCAAATCCATACCATTATCGAGCAAAAAGACATCAACCTGCAGATCAATCCATTAAAAGTAATTATGACGATGCTCGACCTATTGCGCCAAATTCCTCCATTAATTTCTAGCTGATAGGTATATGAAGAGATCCTGGAAAAAGCAGAGCAAGCGCAGGGAACGCTTCCTCCTCAATATGAACGAAGCATTACCGCCGAAGCAGCAGCCGCTAATCCGGAAGTACAGTCGATCATCAAACCTCGTATTACCGCCCTAATTACCATTGCCGAAGCATTTCTTACCATTATCATCGATTCACTGGGCCATGTGCCCTATGGTATTCGTTGGATTTGTAAACAGATTCGATCGCTGGCCAAGCGAAAATACCCTGATGCATCCGATTCTGCTATATCATCTTTGATTGGCGGGTTTTTCTTGCTCAGATTCATCAATCCTGCCATCGTGACGCCGCAAGCCTACATGTTGATTGATGATTTGCCCGATGAACATCCACGCACCACTCTCACTCTGGTATGAAAGGAGTTTTCCAACCAATCTGCATTGGGGTTCCAATGATATGGGGAAATCTGACGAATAATTTTTTTATGGTGCTGTAGATTGCCAAAATGTTGCAAAATCTCGCCAATAAGCCTGTGTATGCGAAAGAAGCTTACATGATCCCGACCAACGTCTTTATAGAACGAAACAAGAAACGCATGAATCAGTTTTTTAACAGCCTCTGCGAAGTGGGCGATTTTTACGATTCTTTGGAGATGGACCAATACATGGCGTTGTCGAAAAAGAATATCATCATCAACATCACATTGAACGAAATTTATAATATGCAATCCCTGCTGTATAAACACGTTGACATACTGGCACCGAGAGATACCGATCATCTGAGGATTTTGTTGAATGAAATTGGACCACCACCTCCCCAGTTGCCGCGACAAGATAATAAGCCTATCGAACTTCCTTTATTCAGCCGCTGGGATACCCCGATTCAAGGCAAGTCAAATAACGATCCAAAACATTCGATCATCCAGTTCCTGAATCTCATGTCTTTTTTCTTTTTCAACAGATTTAACCACAACGTTAATGTCAGAAAACAATGTGACTCAGAATGACATTTTGTATATAGAAGCCAAATTCCTGTTGGTACAGATTCTTCGTCATTTGCCTTCTTTGACAGGAGTACCATTGGATTTGCACTACATTGCCGAAGCGGCGGCAAGCTCCAAAGACCCGTTATTGGTGCGCAAAGGTATCAAGATCAAAGAAACATTGCATGATTTGGAGAAGGCTGGGGTTGTTGATGAGAGAGATCATTATCAGCTATTGGCGGAAGAAGTGCTCCAAGAAATTGACCATCTGGGCGATCTCAAGGATATCATTAGCGAGGAAATTCATTCACTTGAAATTGTGTATCAGTCAATCCTGGATCACAACAACTATCTGAGAGGTCAACTAGAAAGCTACAAAGCGTACCTCCAGAATGTACGTATTCAAAGTGGCGGTGGCGGTGATAAGGCGAATAAAAAGCAAGTCGGTCTAGGTGTCGAGGTCGCGGTCGGTAAACCTAGCAAAAAACTGGTCAAACCGTCCGTTCAAGGACCTTTTAAATTTACCCATCAACAACTGGAACGCGATGGGGTCATTGCAGGTACCGATATACCGGAATACAGGTGAGACACTTCAATGAAACATTTTTTCTTTTCATCAAAGCTTTTCTAATCTATCGACTTGTTCGTAGACGCAATAATATCTTTATAACCATTAGCTCGCCGACGCCAGGCACTTTTATCATTGCCATTCATTACAAAGGTACGTCTTATTTTACCACAAAAAGATGGTTCATTTATATTAATTCTCCCTAATGGTTCATGACAACCTCAGGACGCGATAAGCCCATCCTGGAGATTGATCTAAAACTAGATGATCTTTTAGAAAAGGTAAGTTATCGTGCTGTGTGGAGCGAATGATGAAGAAGCAAGTTTGTTTGCTCACGTTTTTCCCCATGATTTAGCAACAGGATAGTATAGAGATCTTGGATCTCGAATACATCAAACTAGACGTCAGCAAAATATTGCAACTCTTATCCAAGACATTCATATCCAAAACTAAGTAAGTCGTGACACCACAAAGATAGGTAACAGTGTATTGATCATCCGAGTTGAACAGATCTGGGTTGTTCTGTTAAGTCGATCCAAACGCACAATGGAAACGTGCTCTTTCAATGTATTTGTTCCTGCAAATTTTGATTAACAAAAGTTTCCAAAACAATAATATGATACCAAATTACTCTTTTGCTTAACCAGCAAAAAACGGTGATCCAACAGTCTAATATTGGATGTCATGTTTGCAGAATATCAAATATGCACCAATAAGAGACGATCAGATAGAATCTCACATATTTTGAAACGGTGATATATTAAAGAGTACAAAACATCATGAAAAAAAGGTTGTTTGCTTCTTCATATCTATGCCGTGTCTTTGACTTGCAACCACTGATAAAAATAAAACCGAGGGGCAATTACGCGATAATGGGACGAGCATTTTTACCACCAATGCATAAGGATACCAAACGATGAGTATTTATGCGTTGACAAGGCCCATGTGTCGAGCAAATTTGTTGCATCTTGAAAGCTATATCGACTTAAGATGACTCGAGAGAATGATTAGAATTGGCATCGTCACGAAAAAAAATGTCATGCATGGAAATTTTGGTATGCGCTTGATTCTCCGATAGCGCTAAACCATGCATTTTTTCATCGGTTTCCATCGCACCTCTAATGGCACGGCTTTTCTCCGCAAGAATGACTTCATTGACCAGTGTGCAGAGCAGAATCAAATTGACTGATGGCCACACCATCCCTTGCGTAGGCTTTGGTGTGTATAATATGAGGCCCGGTAAAGAAACCGAGCAATCGGCATTGTGTGCTTTGAAGGTAAAATGGCGTGGCGTTGCGTCGCAAGGCCAGATCTTCAGCACACCTCATTCAAAAGCTTTTTGATACACTAGGCCGGATATCGTCACCTCGATACCGCCAATATATATGGTAACGAGAAAAGCGTAGGAGACGCCATCAAAAAGAGGTAAAAGGATTGCTTAACGAACACCATTATCTGAAATATTTATTAAATCCTCCAACTTGTTTTCAAATTCGCCATTCTCCAGCGGTATTCCGCGCGAAGAGGTAAGGATTTTTTCCCTATAATCACTCTATGGATATACGTAGGATGGCCCTGGAGCTAATATGTGTGTTTCTCAGCTTTTTGTTACCACGAAATTATGGGATAACATGCAAGGTTATGATAATGCTATCAAGGCGTTGGAATCCAGCCTTTCAAAATTGGGATTGGACTATGTTGACCTTTATCTCATTCACAGCCCCAATCCGGGCAAGGAGAAACGCTTAGCTACGTGGAAGGCTATGGAAAAACTCCAACGCGATGGAAAAATTAGAAGCATTGGTTTGTTTACATCTTGATGAGATGCAGATTGAACCATCACTCTAACCATATTCTTCTCAAAGGTGTTTCCAATTACGGGGTGCACCATATCCAAGAGTTGCCCGATAATGGATACAGTCTGCCCGCTGTGAATCAAATTGAGGTAACCTTTAAAAAACCCGCGCGCGACGCATATTGCACACTCCTCATCAATCTATGCAACGTAGATCACGCCGTATCTTGCACGACCCAAGATAGTGGAGTATTGTCAGAAGCACGGCATTCAAATCGAAGCTTATTCGCCCTTGACCATGGGCACCAAGCTTTCAGATCCCAAACTAAAAAAGATAGCGGACAAATACAACCAGCAACCCGCCAATATTCTCATCCGATGGTAAGCAAGGCTGCAAAAATTATCAGCAGAAACTCGGGATTTCTAAAACTGGGATTTTGCTAGGTCCGTGCAACACGGCTATGTGCCTCTTCCCAAGAGTGTCACTAAGGAACGCATATTGAGCAATATGGATGTCTTTTCATTTGAAATATCCAAGGAAGATATGGAAACCCTAGACGGTTTTGACGAACATCACGTCACAGAATGGGATCCCACCGTTTCCGCCTAAACAAAACCCACTCTCTTTTCTGCTTCTTTCATGCAATAATAAAGATACGCACAAACGCACAAATCCAATATTTCGCCAACTGATCTAGTCATCTACATATTTTTCCAACTTTTTCACGTCTTGTTTTGCGGTCTTCTCAAATCACAACGCTGTAAGATTGTAAAGGCGGTACATGTTAATGATTTATTTGCACAATGCAAAACTGTATGTGAACACATTTAGAAAACAAGAGCGGCACCCTTGGTCTTCTTTTCACCACCCAATTCGAAGTGCTTGCAGCGCTTGAGGGGTTGTTGCATCTTGTACTTGCAGACGGTACATTCGAGACGGAGGACAACCTTCTTGGTGGTCTTGGCCTTCTTGTGGAAAACGGGCTTGGTCTGACCACCATAACCGGACTGCTTACGATCGTAACGTCTCTTACCCTGAGCGTACAAGGAGGCCTTACCAGCCTTGTACTGGGTCACCTTGTGGGGAGTGTGCTTTCTGCACTTGATGCCCTTGCAGTAGGTGTTGCGGGTTTTGGGAATGTTGACCTATCCAAAGAACTCCATTTAGCTTTTTTCCATTCCAATTTGAAGAGTCTGATGAGGGGAAGGTCGAATGCAAAATCAGCGTAACGTAGGATGCAGGCAAAAGAAAATCGCGTCCACCCAATGAGTGTCTTTCCAAATTCAATGGCGAAAAACGAGACGACGAGTGATACACCTGTTTTCAATCGTGGTATATTTTTTTTTCGGTATCGTTCCAGTTTTTCATCATCCATCGATCGATCCATCCAATGCCTGATCCATCTGTTATGTCGATTGATTGCATCTTCCTACGTACCATGGCGAGAACTGTCGATCGGCAACGAGAGAGAAATCTCTATAATTCTCAACGAGCTTGCTTCCTTTCGCTGCTCCCACTCGCCACGGATTCTCCATTAGCCCGGCCCGCACCGCAGCAATAGTCACGGCGCACTCCCATTGCCGAAATCTTCCAATTTTCGATCTCAGACGATGACTTTAAACTGTTTTGCCAACGAATTAAATTTCAAGCTCAACATCTGTGCCCATGCATAAAGATCAACTAGATGTCGCATACAAAACCGAAACACTCAACAAGATGGTTTTCAGTGGATTGGGAAATGATATAAATCATAGATTTAAAAAAGCTTATATCTGTATTACAAATGAAGAAAGAAATTGAAATAGATGTCATGCAATAATGCCTATTTAGTCCCCTCGTAAACCCTTTCGCACCGCCAGCACAGAGTCCTACACAACAAAAAAGCCATTGTTAATTCTTTTCAGACATCATTAGACATAAATTCGCTGGTAACATACCACAATAACAGCATCAACTCCATAGTACTTTTGTGCAACGGCATTTTCGACCTCGTTATTAAGCACACCATAGGTGAAGAGGAGCAAGCCCGTTTCCTTGATCACCTTGACCATTTTCGGTGCTGCCAGAATAGGTTCACTGGCAGCTACGACACCGAGCAAGTCGGCCTGTTTGGCAAACCGAACGGCTCCTTGCAACGAGTTGCAACGTACATCGGCCATGGACAGAGTACCCGCATCTGTAAGGAAGAAGACAGGATAATTAGGTTGCTTCAAGTTGAGCGCCAAACAGATTTCTGGATGGAAGCTCGAGAAAATAATGTGTCGGTCTTGTTCGGCATGTTCATAAACGCACTCCAGAATGGTGTCCACATAGATATTGAGTTCTTGGAATTGGTGCAATTCTTCGTTTTCGGCTTCATCAATCATGGGATATTTCACCTCAATATTACAACCAGCCGATTTGGGCACTTTCTGCAATATTGACAAGATGTACAGAACACGTCAAAATTAGAATCTTTTGTAGGCTAGTACGTGATTGATAGGTCCACTTACCTTGAGCGTCTCGGCGAGGGTGGTAAAAGGAGCTTGGATGGTTTCTGGACCATTGCCCTTCAACTTGCCTAGTTTGTTGGTGCGCGTCAGCTCCAGCCGCTTGGTGGCATCGGTACGGTTATTAATAGGGGGCCCACCGATGGAGCTCAAAGAATGCGAGCGGCTGACACGCTTGCCAGTTGAAGCACTTGCAGCAGAGATCGTTCTAATACCACTGGCAGCCACGGACGAAGGAACAGGCAGATCTTCGGCATCAGGATTATTAATAGTCGGCATGCGTTCACCGTGGATGCCATCACTGACACCAGTATGGTATTCTTTGATATGTCCTGAAGGTCGGAGGTTCATGAATTGCTCGATCGTAATAGCATTCAGTGGGATATCGTATCCCGTTTCCGTCACGGTCCAATCATGGTAAATCACAGGAGTCAAGTCTTTGGTCAATTGTACGTCTGCAAGAAAAGATAGATCATTTTTGGTAAGTGGACAGCCAAAAAAATAACAACCAAGAATGGATTCACATCTCCTGACCCAATCTATCTCTTGGTAGATTATTGCTATGGAAACTTACCAAATTCGACATATTCAGCTCCAAGCGAAGCAGCAGTGACAAAAGAAAGCACCGTGTTTTCACCCACTTGAAGACGGGAACCTTTCTTGTTCATGCCAGATCCGCGATGTCCAATGACCTAAAAAAAAACGACCTTTTGTTTAATCATTTTACTCGATGCGAAGCGTTCTTCTTCAGTCAGTTTACCTTGGTATCCACGGATTTATAATAGGTATAACGATCACCCACTCTCATGTTCTTGTGGGCAAATGGCGTGATGACGAAAAATTCAAAGCCAAGCGATCCAGCATATTCAAGCGTCGTGCTGTCTACAAGAGGCACCGTTTGTTGTCCGCGAAGCGAAGAGTTGCCCGTGGCGCGACCCTTGAATGCCTTGGTCTTTGAAAAGATCTGGTCTCCTTTCAAAACCGAGGTGCCTCTTGCCAAAATATTGTTCGATGGAGACGAACCAAAGGTTTCAATGAGGTCAAATCGCAAGACCACTTCCTCGGGATTGCTCGCGAACAAAACGATCGGTTCAGGATGGAGTAGATGATGCTCGTTGTTGCTAGGCAAATCCAGGATCGGGAATTCGCCGGTGGCATTGATGGCTGATACCGCAATAGACAGACGTTGATTCTCGTACAAAGGACCGTTGACGTTGAGGAAACGCCTCGACAGGGGATTGCGAACATCGTTGGATCCCAGGGTAACAATGATCATGGATTGATCTGTCAAGTACTTGTGACCATATAGGCGACTTGCTCTTGCCAAGGATTTATTGGGTTTGTTCTCCACTTCTGTTAATTCCGCACGTACAGGCGGATCGACCGGTATAGCGGCATTGTCCGGTTTGGTCAACTTGCCAATATCCAGGTATCCACGGAACACAGCATGCTCATACGCGGCCCAACCATTGAAGTCCACAAGTGTTTTATCAGCACCAGCATCCAACAACAGGTTGATGATCTCCAAATGCCCTTCAATCGCTAGAAAAAAGAAAACAATCTCCACGTTAATATTTACTACAGTACACCGTCGTTCCAGATAACCAAAAACTCATACCAGCTACAATGAGTGGTGTCCAGTCATTCACTTTCTCGGCCAAGTTGACATTGACGTGACCTCGTTCAATAAGAGCCTTGACACCCTCGACAAAGTTACTACGAATCGCTAACAAGAGAGCCGTTTCACCATCATCATCGGCCAAGTCTACGCTGGATCCTTTGTCGATGAGCAAGTTGAGCAGGTCAAGGTTGCCAAGCTTGCACGCCATGGCCACGGGGGCCGGATGATGAGACAAACGAGCAAATTCCGGAATAGATTCAGATTCCTCCAAGATGTTGGACTCACTGAACCGTGGTTGCAGGAACGCAGCTAATATCCCAAATTAAGAAAATCCGTCCGGGACGTATGAACCAATAAGAAATAGGGGGGTATACCTGCGATGGTACGATCGATGTCTTCAATGTGACCGAGTTCAACTAAGGTTCTTAAAGTTTCCGGGTTGCCATGAAGAATAGCCAGGAACAACGGGGTGTGACCTTCACGATCTTGCCATACTGGGTCCATGAAGCCCGAGTTGTCATACTGGGCGTGTTTCATCGCATGTTCCAACAGAATACGCGCCATTTGGGGATGGCTGGATTCGGCAGCATAGTGCAACGGTCGACGACCGGCAAAGTCAGTCTGTATCGCCAATGCGGGAGCGAGATCCAACAATTTTTTGATGGCGGTAAAACATTTGTCATCCAGGGCATCCGCAAGAATCGCCAGTTTATGCAACAAATTTCGCTCATTGATATCCCGGTGTTCGAGCGGTTTGACACCACTTTCGATCAGATATTGTAAGCAGTCGAGTGCTCCGTGTTGGGTTGCTGATTCCAACAGTGCATAACGTGTCTAGATTGAAAAAAAAAGGAAAGAAAAGGAGGCAGCGGAAGGTAAAACGATTGCGTTCCACTTGTGTTACTCAATAACACCAAAAATAATCAATATGAACAAATTCCGTTACCAATTCAGCTTCATGTTTAGGTTTGCCGTTGACTTGAACAAGTAAATGCGTCAGTTCCTCTTTGTTGTCTGTTTCAATGGTTTTGTTCAGATCCTGATGTTCTTGCTCGGTTAGTAATCCGAGGCGGCCAATCTTGGACTGCATAGGGAGCTTGACATGGACCGCTGCAGGATGGGTGGGCGACTGCGATCGATCATCGCTGATGGACATGGTGGCGATCCATTGTGTCAGTTTATCGATCTCGGAACGCATCTGAGCGTGGGCAGCAAATGGCAAGACAGCAACCTATATTTTTGAACTTGGGGTCGGCTAGGCTGACTCAACGCAACCGTTATCAGGGCGGTACCTTTGTCTCCCAGTATACTGCTTGGGTTTCAAGTCCTAATTTCTTGTCCAACCTAAGGAACCTGTCGTGAGTGAGGTAGCTCAAATTAGGCAATGACAGTGTTTACTTTTTCAAAATCTTTCGGAAACCCTTTGTATTGAGTTCGGCGAACCACATTAGCTTGTTGATCTGGGCTCGCGTTTCCTGTAGAGCGCTGACAAGTTCCTCTTCGTTAAGATCATCACAACTACTACCATCGTCTGTGGTCAAAGCAGCATTGGCTGTACAACGTTGCTCGTATTTTTCAGACAGGATCCACAGACGTCGATCAATCTGGGCTTGCTTGTAGCTGTAGAATGTATTGACTTTTTCGAGTTCTCTGTCCAGCTGGAAAAAGATAGCTATTAAAATATAAGAAAAAGCTTGTTTTTTAGACTTCTTTTTCCCAATGGATTGAAATATGCAACAAGATATAGTAAAGGATGAGTCTCCTCATCATTTCAGATATTACCGGTGGTGGTTTCTTCACAGGGTGGTAGCTTATGGGATGCCTCGTTGATGGACTTTTTCAGGCCTTTATAAGAGAGATAATTTTTCGACCATTCGGGTAGTTGATTATTGAGGAGGGTTTTGCCAAATTTCATTTCAATGCGGAATAAAAAAAAATGCACAATACTGAAAAAGCTACGAGGCCAAAAAAAATGCACGTATTTAAGGGCAAGACGCGGAGTCTCAATCAAGTTCTTTTGCCTTTTTGAGCAAAGCAACGAATTGCATTACTTCTTTCACGTGTCGCCTACCATTGGCATTGAAGTTGCCAAAAAAAAAAAAAAAAAAAAAAAAAAAACGGAAACTACGCCTTCCTTCCATGGACGGTCCTACATTGAACGATAGAACTAGCTACCGTCTAGACAACTACATGAACATTGAAGTGGCTTCTATGCGGAGAAACAAGGGGGTTTATAACGAACAATCACAATAGCCAAAAACGGCATAGCCGATTGACACATTTACTCCCACGCCGGCAAGTCATTAAGTCATAACTTGGCTACTAATAGGCTTCTTTAGATGCAAATTCATCCTCACGTACAGTCATAAGCTATGTGACAAATCATCATCATCTCATTTTGAACTTGAAGCAAAGTTCAGAAGGACGACTAAATTGTTGAAAATGTTGATTGGGTATGATTCAGGTTACATTTCGCATGCTTTGGTTTTCATGTGGTCATTATTGACCCATTGTTAAGTTTATCCGAAGCAAGTCTGCATCGATATGTCGATCACGCTTCATTTTTCCACAATTTGTTTGTCTATAGGATGCCGACTGTGACAAGCAGTAGTAAGATTCTTGTTATTCTGCAAATGATTTGTTCATTGCATGAAGTAGTCGTCAGTCTCCGGATGATCTGTCACGGTTCATCCAACGGCTATTGCAGTTCATTACAAGATACCACCAAGTAACGCGTAGGAATTATGATGCAAATAGCATCATGCATCCATTCAAATCCCCACTACATGATCGATGACACGTCATTTTGTGATCGCCCTGAATATACAGATACATGACTTTTTTTTAAAAACAGCATTTGCAGAGTCTGGTGTTTGTTGGCGGGGAGGATGGAAAAACCGGAGAAATCGGATTCAATCCCCGAAAATGACTAAACATCGTCTTGGTCTTGATGGAAATCTGTCAGCCAACGCTAAATAAGCAATTCTGATATCATCCTGTAGGGTCTTGTAAAGTTGAAAAAATACATCATTCCGGTGAAATGATGTTTTTTAAACTCTCGGATGTTTTCTTTTACTTTTTACCCTAAACAATTTGCAATAGCACTACTAACTGACGATCTCGGCTGTCAAAAACTGTTCTTTCTTTATCAATGCAGTGCAGTAGTGCATATTCCTGGGATGATATGCTGCGCTGCTGTTAAGATTTTCTATACCAAAACGCATTTTTCATTCTTTCAACTTAGTAACTTTATTTTATTTATTTCTCATCGACGGCAAAAGTGTTAAAGAGGCACAAAACGGCAAGAGTCGCAAATGACATTATTTTCGCCAATTAACATTTCTGAAAATGGTTTTGCACAGTGCATGGTAGATCCACAAATCAGCGTGAGCGCTCACCATACAATACGATATTTATTGTACAAATTCTTCACCGCTTATACGAAATCTGCACCGTATACATACAAGTTACGTTTAATGATTCATAGCATAATTGAACCGTCGGTATAATAACGTTGAATCTGCTGTCGTTCGCTTATCAACGTGAGATAACGTATGAGCCAAAATTGCAAAGTAGATCAGACATATTGAACCGAGCGTATTTCTACAAAAAAATGATGCCATCAGGGACTATCACAAGTAACTGATCAATGATTCGGGCGGCAGACGATCTGTAAAGTCCTATCTCATTTTAACGATCCAAGCTCCTCCTTGTGCATAAAAGCATTTCCACTCACCACACCAGGAATCAAACCATTGCCACATACGGCTTTGCGATCCGAGAAGTGAGATTTGTGAAGTTTCTGGGTGATGATTGGTTAAAATGTTTTAATTTGATTGGATATAATGGGTTCGATGACATATTTTTCGAACCCGCCCGGATGTCCCCGCAGAAAAATAATAAAAAAGACTATAAGAGCATTAGGTGTAATCATTCTTCCAGGATCATTGATAATCGGCCATGTCCCTTTTGCGACTTTTCACTTCCAAGGCACCTTTACTACAGGCCTCATTCAGACGTTCTATTTCGACTGCGCCAGGTATATATCGCCAAGTGAAGTTTGTTGTTTTGCCTGCAATCAGACGGATCCACTAATTGGCCCTTCGTAGTGCTTCTTCACGGCAAACCCGGTGTAGCTAAAGGAGACGGGTACAGTATTTGTGGGGCAAGAAAATGGAAGATCTGGGTTGAATGCTCATCAATCTCTTTAGACCATATACCGTGCATTTTATTACTTCTGACGGCGAGCAAATTGATGTGAAAGCGACCAAAGGCGATACAATGCTCGATCTCGCACAACGTTACGATATAGATTTGGAATGTAAGTCGAGAGGATGTGCGAAGAACAGCTGCAAGGTAATTGACAAGGATTTGGATATAGGTGCCTGTGAAGGATCGTTGGCGTGTTCAACCTGCCACGTTATTTGCGAGCCCGAATACTATGACAAGATGGAAGAACCCTCTGATGAAGAGAATGACATGCTGGACTTGGCATTTGGTTTAACAGAGACGTAAGTGGCGATAAGGATATAGGGATCTGAGCCAGGAACACACTGTTTGCTGACTGGGCTCTTTTGTTTGGAAATTGATCCATCAGTTCACGATTGGGCTGTCAAATTGAAATGAATGATGATCTGGATGGTATCACTGTCCGTATTCCATCGGCTACTCGAAATCTGCGAGTTGATGGTAAGCTAGAGTGGGAGGATCGTGCACAAATAGACTGCTAATGAACTCTTTTACAGGATCCAAGCCTACTCATCATTAAAATAATACCATCTCATCTAGACTCATTTCTTTGTAGCAGTAGACTCATACTATATATATATAAAAAAGGCAAAAAGGGGACAATCGCTAGGAAACTGTCCACAATGAATTGCAAAAGGAACGGAGAACTGAGCAGAAATGAAGGCTGTTGGTAATGGGTAGTGGCCCCGACAAGCACGATCTTTGATGAGGCATGATTCCACTGGACAGTGGAGAAGTCTTGATTGATATTGTTTTATCTCCAATGCAACGACAGCGATATTTCCAATGTCGATATGGAGATTGATCACCTTTGAGCGCAGAAACATCAGCAATTCACAAAAAAAGTCGGTGACATACCCATCATATCCATGGGAGGGATTGGCTGACTAAAAAGGGTCACCTACAATGTCAAGCGGCATCCAGACATGGGCGTTTCGAATAATGGGTGGGCTATAATGAAAGCCAATGTCCTTGGCCCTTCCAAAATGAGAGAAGCACCAATCTAAAAATGAATTTGCAAGGGCAAAAAGACTATGAGTTACTCTGTTGGCAGGGTCGCTCTTAGATGGCCCTGAATGGCGTTTTAGTTAATCGGAGCATAATGTGTCCTTGTACAATGCTTTGATAATTGTATTAGACATCAAAAGCTACTAGTGCTGTCAGAGTATAGGCTTTTATAGGACAAAGACTTATCAGTGATGCACCCTACGCATACGCTGCAGAATGACCTCCACAATCAGCTACCGCAGGCCGGTACAACATTTAATGATGCGCCATTCAGTAAGAATTACTAGCAAGGAGAGCCGCGGGCAACTACTTGATGAACATGATCTACTTTTTGAAAGTCTTGATACTACGTTTGTCACATCTTTGATGGGCAGCTTTTTCCTGCTCACGGGCGGCGGGATGCGAATCTGACACTTGTGCAAAGCTGTTTTCTTTTTGACAACCCGATTTATTACAGTCGACGTTAATCTTTATTTGCTGGTTTTTGTGAATCTGCCGTTGATATCTGATCATGGGCGAATCGCTTTCTTCACAGGATGGATCGGTACGTTATTTGCCTTTTGTTCTTGTTATCTTGTGCTTGTGCGAATTCACCAACACAGAGATCGCGCGATCCAGAATTTCGTCCTTCCACCATACGCGACGCAGCGCAGGAAAGCGACCGATTCGCCTCCAACTGACAGCATCCAGTCGATCGGTACGTTGACTGGGTACTTACCAAGACTATACGGGTTCCACTGTGCACTAACTTTATGAACATAGATCAACTCTGGGCCGACAAGTATGCACCAGACAAAGAGGTAACAGCGCTTCCAGCGAAACGGATCATTGCTGTCGAGTACTTCCAATCTAACAAATTGCATCAAGGCGCAACTTGCTATTCGACCCTCCAAACTGACTGAAGTCAAGTTCCAAATTCAGACTTCTGCATTAGCGGGATCTCCCGATAATCATAAAGTACAGTGATCAGGCACCGGGATCAGCGACGGAATACTAACAATTTTGCTCTACAGTTATTGGTGCTCTCTGGCCCAACAGGTTGCGGCAAGAGTACAATGATACGTATTCTAGGACCGACTTTGGGGTATGATGTAGTGGATTGGGCGAATCAGCCTACGGAGACACGCTACAGTATTGATTACGGTTACGAGTCCAACATGACCCGATTCGAAGAGTTTTTACAGCGATCAATTCAGTCCATTCACTCTCTTGATGACGCGATTGAACCTTGCTCACGTCAGAAGATCATTCTACTCGATGATATCCCGGATATTCTGAACGACACCAACAAATTCAGGTTTCAGAACCTCTTGCAGCGGTCGCTTCGGATCAAGAAACGATTTCTCCTAGTTCTAGTGATCAGTGATGCCTGGATGTACACCGAATCAAAGTATTCGTCCAATGATCAACGGCTCACATCCTTGCGTGATCTGGTTCCTCAGCAAATCCTACAGTCTGAACATTGCCGATTAGTTCAGTAAGCGATCTGTTGATATGCGGTAGACATTATTTGTGGGTACTGACTGCTTAACAGATGTAATCCCATTGTCAAATCACAGCTGGTAAAAGTCATGGATCGGATTCTCGACGCGGAATTTGGGAAAGCGAAAAGCCAAATCATGAGCAAAAATCAAGTGTCAGAAATTGCCGAGCTCAGCCAAGGCGACATTCGATGCGCGATCAATACTCTGCAATTTTATTCATTGACTGTAAATCGAGTGTCTACGGTTCCATCCAAGCGAAAGAAGACCAATGATACCCGACAAAAGTATGAGAGATTGCATCATATGCTTAATACCGTGTTCGTGCATGATGCTTACAACTTTTCAATCGTCAGCTTGTTAGGACGAGGTGCGCCGTTGGAGCTTTTCCATGCCTTGGGCAAGGTGCTCTATTGTAAACGTAAGTTGTGTGGTAAAGCTATTCTTCTCTATGAACGCAGCACATCTCATTGACAGCGATAATTTGCCTTACAGGAGACCGGCATGGCGTTCCGGAATCAGAGCCAGAGGTACTTTTTTTAAAAAAAAAAAATGTGAGAAGAGCTGAATGTGACTCACCAAGATTCGTAACGAATATAGACGATCATGGAATTGCTGCCCGTGGATCACGATGTTTTTCTTGCCTACTTGCATGAAAATTATATTAAATGCCATCAAACGATCGAAGGCTGTGCTGAAGCAATGGAGCAGTTTAGCGATGCGGATTATTTGTCGTCCATGGGTGACTGGCGAGTACGTGAACCACACACAGATCAATGAATAGGTCAACTGAATACTGCTACATATAGGAACCGGCAAGATTGCAATATCAAAGCCTTGTAGCCATGCGAGGATTCATGCTGACGCGAAAATCGCCCATCAAAGGAGGGATTGAGATGAATAAACCGACCTACAACTCAAAGTTTGTGCAGCAAGCGATATTGGGTAAGTGTTGGAATTACTGCATAGCCAACTCGGTTTTTATTCATGCGACCAAAAATTAGATGATCGACTGGCGAGGACTATGGTTCAGAAAGAAGAACTTACGGATCCTGGAGAATGGGGCGATGAAATTAGCGAAGATTTTAGTGAAGATGACTTTGATGATATATTTGGTGACGGGACAGATTTGGCCGACCTTGTGGATGACTTTGCGTGTCCACCATCCAGTTAAATTTCCTTTTCGTTGGCAAATTTCCCAAAATGATACCCAGAAGCATTTCATTTTCCTCCCGTTTTTTTTTTCTCGGCGATTTCTCCCTGGCAACCACGAACTGTGGCGTTCTTCAGCGCATGGCTCGCTTAGGTTCTCACATCAGCGTAACGAGAAAATACTGAATTCTACCTTGCAAGGCCGTCATTGGATCACACGGGCGAACCTGTCATAACAATATCTCCCCCCTTGCATATCCCTCCTGACATTTGCCGCATATTGCCGAAGAACCTTGCATCAACATCATGCCATATTTCCGATCTCGATTGCATTTACGTTATGGGCGTCACGGAACCGCTACTCTGGTTTTTTTTTTTCTTGGAAAACATCTGTATGCCATGTTATAAGCTTATTAAATAAAAGAGCACGCATAGTTTAAAAGGAATGGCGTTACGTTAAAAACGATGACCCCTGATGGGCAGCTTGCCAAAGTTTAATTTTTCATGACTAAGATCTTCATGGTAGACTCAACCGGCCCATGTCCGTCGGTTGTTTTTGTATTTTTTCGTATCTAGCTCACAAAGTATGCTTTATTGGCTTTTGAATAATTAATGGACAGAGTATCTTCAATAGAAGCGGATAAGGAGTAAAGAAGAAAGTAAAACAAGAAAACAACACAAAAAGGAAATAAAATTAAAAAAACAAAACAAGGAAAGAGAAATAGATATGAATGTAATCATGCACGTTTGTCAAATGCTTAATCCTTGCGCTTGTAGAATCGTCTCCACTTGTCATCAATCTTTTCGACATAGTATACACCCGAAGCAATGTGATCGAGGTTGCCGGAAGGAACATAGTCACGAACATTGTGGGTCTTTTCACGGATGGCCATGGCCTCGGCAAAATCTTCAGGCTTGGCAATCGTACGAGCAGCCAAACGTTCTCTCAAGTTCAACTTTTGCTTGATACCATCAGTGGAACCGGTGATACGGAAGGAGATCATGGAAGCGGCCAGACCGGAACCATAAGAGTACAAAAGCACACGCTTGTCCTTGAGCGTTTCGGAATCGACTTCGCTGATGAGCGAAGCAAGACCGGACCAAACAGCAGCAGTGTACATGTTACCGATTTGCTTGGGAACGAAAGCAGCAGGTCCGACCTTCTGGGCATAACCAGCCTTGGTCATACCGACACAAGCCTTTTCTAAATCACGGTTTTCCAATGATTCCGCGTAGCTAACCTCCTTGAAGCCGGCCAAAGGTGCGAACTTCTCATTCTCGGGATCCTTCAAAAAGTCGTTGTAGGACTATCCGATTGACACATGAGTCATTAGTACATGAACGAAACAGTCCCTGCGCTATCATCCATAGGATTTCCCCCGGAATTATCTTATCTACTTACAGCACGGGCAAACGACTTGTTCACCAACTTGGCATAGGGAGAGTGGCACACCAAGTAATCGATGTCATCCATGCTGGGCTTTTCCTTATTCAAGGCCTTACCGAGGCGGCCCATGTAACGGTTGTAGCAAGCATCAAAGGCGGCCAAATAACAAGTGTTGGAATATTTGCCATCCACCACGGGGTATTCCGAATGCATATCGGGCTTATAGAAATCGTAAGCGTGCTCCATGTGAGTGCTACGGAGACCTACACCGACAGCGTAAATTGAATATCTTATCCACTAAATGATAAACCGCTATATTCGTGTTACCTCTTTCTACAACAATGGGAGCATTCTTGCCAATGAGCATAGCAACCACACCGGCACCTGAAGTAGGACGAGCGGCGCCCGAAGCATAGAGGGCCAAATCACCGGCAATGACGATGGCGTAGCGACCATCCCAAGACGAGGATTCAATCCAATTGACCGCGTTGGAGAAAGCGTTGAAACCTCCGTAGCAAGCATTGGTGGTATCGATACCTTCAATTTCATAGTTGCCGTGTTCACCGAACAAGGTCATCAAAGTGGTCTTCACGGACTTAGATTTATCAATGATGGTTTCCGTGCCGACTTCCAAGCGACCAATATCAGTGTATGCGATATTGTACTTTTCCATCAAGTTGTGAACCGCGGTCAAACAGATAGACTGAATGTCTTCGCGGTCGTCAATGAACGCCATCTTCTCTTGACCCAAACCAATAGTGTATTTTCCGGCACTGACTCCGTCAAAAGTTTCCATCTCGCTTTGGTCAACACACTGACGACTGATGTTAAAAACCACAGGAACACGAAAAGTTCACCATCTCGACTTGGTTTATTTGCCACTTACTCTGGAGGGGAAATACATCTCCATGGCAAGAATGCCGACATTCTCGGGGTAGTGTTCAAAGGTGGTAGCAGTCATAGTGCAAGATATCAAGAAGTGAAGATGACGGGAATAAGATGGAAGTTTTTTGTTCTATCGGTTCGAACGCGCTGAAAAAGAAAAAAAAACAAGTTATTTATGGGTTGGGTGAAACACAGATGATGTGCTCAAAATTTTTTTTTCTCAGTTGAATGCCAGCCGATCAACTCGGGGCAAGATAAGGCAGTCCTGATGCTGTAACGTGGAACAGAAGATTAAGGCGTCTAAAAATAACAGGAGGGAGGTAGGTAAGTTTGTAAGGGATGCATAATGGCAACAAGAAAGTGGTAGGAGATGGAACAGTGGGGAAAAAGATGCATAGTGGTATGTTATGGCAGTTTTACGACGATGCTATTTGTAAGACGCAAAAAAAAAAAAAAAAAAAAAAAAAAAATTAGCTTTGGCGGTCATTCATTCCTTCAATTTTTTTTTTCTTTATCGGGAACAGGGCACATACCAGTCATGATCGGTACCTTCCGACTGCCTGGCGCGATCAATCAATTCGGCGGATGCTGTGCAAAATTCATCGGGTTTAGCAGGATCGCGATATATAAACACATCCGTCGTAGGATCGTATCCGATCAAGACAATGAAATGGCCTGCATCAATCAAAAATAAGCAAAATCTTCTTGACCGAGAATATCTTTCCTTCCAATCTGAATGATCATTGCCAAAATCTTACCAAGATAATCATAACCTTTAAACCGTTCCAACACTAAATCCAAATGTCCGCACATGGATGCGAGACATCCTTGCCGTGTCTAACAAAAAAAAAAGCGCGTGGTTAGTGTTGGTTTAAACGGGAACCTTTACTCTTTCAATTCATTGACGCTTTCCGTCGTATACGTTACCCTGCAAAGCTGACAGTCCAATAGCCGAGCGTTAATTAATGCCACAATAACGAAGCGTCTGCAGTGTAAAAATCGTTTGAAATCGTCCAATGGCAAAACCCTAATGCATGATAAAAGAAGAAGAAGAAAAAAAAATGGCATGAGAAATTGAACAGCTATTGGGGCCCAAATTGATAAAGTTTTTCCTTTTGCGCAACCTACATTCTAACAACGTGTACTGAACAACTCTTGGCAATAGCAAATAGTTTGTTCACCCGCTTTTCGTCTTCGTCAAAGTCGTCTTGATAAAACTTTGCATCTTGGTATTCTTTTCTGCTACCCAGGTAGCTTGTATAATAAGTGAAATCTTGAACGTAATTGCGTAAAAGGAAGGCCAAGTCAATCGTCCATATACTTTTTACTGGACACTGCTTGGCCAAGTCATCAACTCCGCAGTTCACGCCCAGTCCTCGCAATACCATAGCCAAACTGGCCAAACCACAATCCCAATACGTGTTCTAAATGGCGATCACAACCATGAGTATTCAGTACATGACGTTACAAAGGTTGTCCATCCGTTCATTTCCTTACCTGCATGATATGTGGGACGCAGTGATCGTTGAAGTCTCCGTAATTCATAATTGCATCTTCCGCTGTTGTCCGACGGTGGTCATCATGGCCCAGAGAAGGCATTCGTGATCAGTTTTAGCCCGGAATGACAGTGAAACTTCGGTGAGATTATGAATATCAGCGTTTAATATGAAATAGATCTCTCCTTCTTGATATAAAAACACAAGAAGAGGAAAAATGGGGAAATATGTTCAACAATCTGGTGGTTTCTTTTTTCTTCTTCGTTTTTTTTTTCCTTCGTTCAGTCAATGGGAAATTTGAGTGCTCAGGATTTGACATTGATCCACGTGATACAGATCACGTGGTCATTTTCCGCGCGGCGATTGCCAAAAAAGACCTGTCGGTCCCCCCGAACAGCAATCACCCTATGATTCTTTGCTTCGCTGTTTATTTCATGGTCATCGGCTTCACCTTTGAAATTGATTGCATGGATGCATATCGTTGTTTGCTTCAACTGTAGAGGTCGGATTTTACAGCCGCGATGCTATAGTTCCGCACAGATTTGAAAATGATATTTATTACAGCGTTTAACTGTGAGATGGATAGATGATCCGCTTCTTATCAAAAAAAACTTAGCCTGCTTTGTAACACGTGAAACGTATCTTCAAATATGAAAGCTCAAATATACCTAAGTGGCAACCTTGAACTCGCGTCTACATTCGGCAAAACGCGATCAGTATGAAGCTCCTGCAGTCTCTTCAAGCGCAAGCTTATATGCAGTCGTGCATAAGATCAAAGAAAAAGAAACGACAAAGAGTAACATGAGAAAACTTTTTTGTAGATAGGTGTTACATGTAGTGCGTTGGCGAAATAACAGTTTCTTCTAGATACAGAATGTACAGAAATGTTAATAATGCCAGGCTACTAGGGCCATACACTGTAGTCTTAAGGTATCATCGCGGCCCCACAAGCCCGTATGAGCGAACTACTAGTGTCTCCTCCCTTATGCATGTGTAAGCAGGTACTGCTGAACGTAGATAAGGAAACAAGAAAGCATACCTGCATTAAACAGATAATGAGTATCATAATGATTCCAAGGATACATTTATGATATTAAATCAGTTACTCAGCCGATTTTCCATTAGAAATTATGGCTATTTTCGCTAATGGAGTATACTGCCTATGCTTAATGCTTGGCTCTGCTTATCCGAACTTGAAATGTACCTTAGCTTTCTCGTGTATGCTCGAAAAGTTTTCCAGTTGCAATTTCTTGCACTCATATCGTCTCGCGTCGGAATCTATTTCCAGGATTTGAACAACCGTAAGTATAGTTACTATTAAATGCACTCCGTTGGCTAACCCTCAAAGGGCGTCGACCCACTCGGTGGGGTCGAGGGGCTTATTGGTGTAAAATTTTCGATCTTTAGTATTGTATCGCCATTAAATTTTTCATACTATCTGTATGTAATTTTGTATGGCCTTTATTCGGTTCAGAGCTTCTTATGCGTTGACTATACTCTAATTGATTTTGTGTCTCTGATTGCTGTTGTTTGCTTGGTGTTTACTGAACGATTCGGGATTTGATTGCCGCTTGTCAATTTTGGTTGCGGAGGTTAAGCTGTCACTGTGGCTTGGACCAGGGTGCCTCTTCTAGTGGGTCCGAATCCCCTTGGCATCAGCAAACACACTTTTGTGCTCGTCATGCTCTCAGCTCAGCCTGCGTACGCTCTTGCGCGAGCGACCTTCAAGCGTGCTCAACGTGGTTTATTTGGAGGCAAGCACATTCAGTTCGGCAATAATGTAAGGCTTCTACCTTTTATCGTTCCTTCGTCATTTGGCATTCTAATTCGATGCGTTCTTTTGGTCCTTGCTTGTAGAATCCCTTTTCCAAGAAGAAGACTAGACGCAATTGGCTTCCCAATGTGCAGAGCAAAAAATTGTATTCCGAAGCAGCACAAAAGTTTTACAGTCTCAAAGTGACGACTTCCGTTTTACGCACCATTGACAAAAAGGGTGGTCTCGATAAATACCTTCTCGAAACCAAAGACAAGAATCTGTTCAGTGAAAAGGCCCTCCAATTGAAAGCCGAAATCAAACGTTGTCTTTAAATCAAACTCTAGACTCTCTATCCTCTATCGGACGATCCCAAAGATCAACAACTGAACGATAGATCCTCTGAATGCAACTTTCCACAGTCTCTCATTCAGTCCTTTTGTATAGTTCGAAACTACCATTAAATTTATTACCATGTGTCACTCTTTCTTCAAACCGTGGATATTCTACTGGTCACTATGTACCTAAACTATTTTGCGTTTTTGGTGAAAGCCGGGCCTCTTGTAGTTAACACAAATTAGGATTCATGTATGGATGGTATGAACTTAACGCTGCTACCGGAAACGGAAAGAAATACGCCGTATACAAACCATGGCATTGATAGCTTGGAACATAACGGCAGCCATTTTAATATCTCATTATATCTCGTATTATAGCGTGTTGTTTTTTCCTGCTTTACTCTCGGAATCGGGGGCTGCCATAGGGTTATTGGAACCAATGAACATGTGAATTTTTATTGAACAACAAATTCAGTGAGTTGAAGTCGCCAATCAGTTAAACAGTAATATATTGGTATGCAACACAAAGAATCGTTGATATGCAGCTTTGGACATCGTAAGGGCCAATGCATCATTGGAAATTGTTTCTCTAAAAAATGTGAAGGGAAAAAATTCCAACCTTTTTGTAGACTGTCATTTTCATCGGCGACATTGAGGGTAATTTATTTCATAGCTTCTTACACGATCAATCGCCGCCCATCGATCGCCATGAAAAAAGATTCCAACTTTGTTCCAGCTGTCGAATGGCCTTTTGAAGAAGTGCAATCCGAAGAATATGATCGCGAATTGCAGACGGAACAAGTTTATGTCACCGATGTAGAGCCACGTCAAACCAGTACAGTTTTAAAGTTTGTCAATCATCATCTCCGCATTTGAGCGTCATCTCATTCAATCCCAATAGATTTGTACAAAAATATCTACCACCGTTACAGGGACTGGAACATTGCAAACGTATACGACGTACGGTGAATGATGGAGGTTGGTGTTCTTGATACTTGATTTTCCCCTCTTCGCGTTGGTTGCTGAAGCTCAGGAACAGGGTTTACACTGACATTGATCCTATGTCAGGCTAAAGCGATATCCCTGGAAGCCTTGGAGCAGCTTTTAAAGGAGCATGAGCTTGAATCTACTGTCCATCATACAGTTGTATCCGTTTCCAAATATGCGCCTGTTAGCCGAGATCAATACGAAGCGTGGAAACATTTGTGGCCAATGACTTACCGAGAAGATACTCGACAAAATCCAAAATTTACAACGGAAGAAATCTCTTCCATCAAAGAACACATGAACGAGCTTTTGGCTTCGAAGCAAGTTCGGGCTCGCATTGTGGATCCATCCTCGAATACCGTCCTTTCCGAAGCGCCTGATACACGGACGGATGGTCATCCACTCCACCATGCTGTGATGAATTGTATTGACTTGATTTCACAGAGAGAACGGGAACAGCATGGGGACGGTGGACGACCGAAGCGAAAAGCGGCTGCAATGATGAATGAAGGTGAAAAGGGAGAAAACAGTGCTACCGGCTATCTGTGCACTGGCTACGATATATTTATTACCCATGAACCATGTGCCATGTGAGTTATCTCCTGAACGACGCTCGAGTTATCACGTATCATGTATACTGAAGAATGGTTTTCCCTTAGGTGCGCGATGGCTTTGGTGCATTCACGGATCGCCCGTGTATTCTATTGCAAAACTACTAGAAATGGTTGTTTAGGCACAATCCACAAGATTCACTCTCATCCAAGCCTAAACCACCACTATCGCGTGTTTAAGAATTTATTGTTGAATCAAGCCCAAATAGAGAACGATCCTCTTGACGCATAATCCCTTATCATATATCACGTATTATCTTCAAAAAGGAATAACCTTTTATTACTCAATGTATCATACCAGTAGTCTCAGTGACTTGAAGCAAGTGACATTCCATATCATTGTGTACAATAATCATAAATGTCACTTTTGCCCGGTTTCTGCGAGCCATACGCACGCCTACTTGGTCTTCTAATATGTTTTCGCCTTCATGGTAAATGACTTGAAAGAAACACAAAGATTTGTTCAAAGAAAAGGGCGAAAGAGTATTCTTGTTGCGAAAGGCCATAGTTGGGTACGAAATCAGGTGACCTAATTTCTGCGCTGCGCTGCGATTCCCGCAAACCGTAATACAAGCCACCTTTGCCCATATTCGTTACTTTCCACCATACTATATTCCACCACCTCGTCAACATGGTAAGCTCCTATTTCGAGCTACACCTCTGAATGCTTCAGTTATATGTATAACGTCAATTTTGCTTAATGTACTGTTCATAAATTGTTAGCCCACCACATATATTCCCACCATTGTAAATGACAACGGTAAGTCAGTTGTCATTCTTTTTGTTCGTGTTGGCGCCAACTCACACTTGTCTCATTAGCCCACAGCGACGCCATTTGGGATGTGGCATGGTCAAAGAACACTAATTTGGTTATCACGGGCTCGGCTGATTCCATGGTGAAATGCTGGTAAGTTTATATATGCAAATCTACAGCTGATGGATGAAATATGACGGGCAATGACAGGGACGGTACTTCTGGCGAACTGAAACACGAACTGGAAGGACATACTTTGGGGGTTATCTCGGTGGATGCTTCGCAAGATGGTTCACGTAATGTATATGGAGAAATGGCTAATGGAGCGAATCAACCTGCTGACGAGTCTATACAGGGTTGGTTACCACTTCGATCGATTCGACCATATCCCTGTGGAATCTGGAAGACAACGGGGCGCTGTTGAAGACTATAACAGCAGCGCCAGTCGAAGCATGGACGGCAAAGTTTAGTCCCGATGGTACACATGTGGCGACCGGTTCACACAACGGCGATATCAATCTGTACAGCGCGGAATCGGGAGAGAAAATCACGTCATTTACTACGAAGCAAAAGTTCATCATGGTCACCGCTTATGTAAGCCAGAGTGTAATTGCTTTGATAAGAGGTTGATGTATTTCTAATATATCGTTCATCAGAGCCCCGATGGTAAATATTTAGCTGCTGGTGCCGAAGATGGTACCATCTTCGTATTCAATACTGAGACCAATCAGTTGGCGCACACACTTTCAGGTACGGATAAATTCTATGCAGCTGCACGGTTCATATAACTTAATCCGTGTTTCATTGATTAGCGCATGCTATGGCTGTACGAAGCCTTACATTTGCGGCTGACGGAAGAACCCTGATCAGCGGCAGTGACGATAAATGTATTCACGTATACGACGTGGAGCACGGTCAGCTGGCGTCAGCTTTAACAGGACATGCCAACTGGGTTCTGGCGGTTGCCGCTAATCCTGATATCAGTAAACAACAGTTAGCCAGTGGTGGTGCTGATAAGAAGGTGAAAATCTGGGATTTGGCAATGAGATCAGTGCTGGAAACACAAGAAAACCACACGGAACAAGTAAGTTTATAATTTTTAAATCGAGAAGCTTGTGGGATCGTGGATATTGGTTGCTCACATGTGTGGCGTCATCGCAGGTTTGGTCACTTGCATGGAATGCAGAGGGTACAAAGCTCGTTTCAGTATCTGACGATAAATCCGTCAAGTGGTATGCAAGCAGTGGATCGGCATAAGATGGAGGTTGGAGAAACGGAAATGAATTTGGGATCCAGATTTGCGCCATCGATAAAAAAGAATGCACATTTTATTATATACAACAAAGAAAGAAACGCGTTTTATCCACTCTGTAAACCGTCGTAAAAAGGAAGGTCCGCTGGGTTTCAGTGAAGCCTCGCAATTGACTCCTTCGAAAGATGATCAACGTGCATATTACATCAAGCTCTGATACGATGGGAAATGCCATCATATAAATACAGTAATCCACGGTCGACTCAGTGTGGAAGAAAAGCTCAACGTAGGATCCACAAGGATATGAGATTCGTCGCCTAGTGGAATTTTTCTTGGAACATTCGACGTACTCATACCATAGTCTAAATAACATGCGCTCTGCAGAAGCCTCAATTTACAAGCACTTACGCCCGAACAAAAAACCCCATCGCTGAACAGCCTTTGATCACATAATTTTTCAAAACCCAAAAGAAGACAACCGACTCGCATCCCGACCCCATCCAACAGACTGAAATATGTAGGATCTGGACATACTGGGAGATTATTTTTGATCAACTATATCAAGTACACACGACCAATCTTTTGAAAAGCTACGGCAAAAGACAATTTTGTTGCTAGCCATCAGTAGCATGAGAAGGACAGATAGAACGGTTTGTATTTTTGAGATGTACACCTCATCATTGAGGGGTAAGCAGTAAATGACCGTCTACATGTAGTTCCGAGAAAACCAAGAAAAGTAACTCAAGACACTAAAGTTAAGTAAATTCCAAGGGTGCATTGCCAGTGAGCATCGTCGAAAATCTGAGAGAAAACGGCGCCACCTACAACTCCCAGATGAACATGTGTACACACTGTCAGTTTCATAAAAATTGAGTCATTGAATTGAGTTGTCGTCGGTATATGGCAGCAAGCAGGTGTAGTGAAAGGATGGCAAGTCGTTCGAAACATTTGAGTTTTGTCGTCACTACCTGTAAAAAGCTGTATGCACCGTAAATAATAATATAGCTCCACAATAAAATGGTAAATGGAAGTGAGCAGAAGTTCACGATCAATTGTTATGCCACCTTTCACTTCGGATATCACCCGACTTCCTATTTTTTTCTCATCCTTCGACTTATCCTAAATAATGGTATCACGATTCTTGATTGCTTCCTGTCTTCCGTGGAATACTGCTCCCTGGGGGTGGGGGTTTGGTTTGCTATGCATTACAGCTAATGCTTGAGGCCTCCTTATCCGGATGCAAGAGACCACAAAAGCTTCTTGTAGCACCGCCTCTACGTTTACGGTCCTTTCTCATTTGGTTGGAAAAGATCGAAAGTTCTTTATTTGCTTCTTTGGTGTTCTGCTATTACCACCCCTTTCTTCTCTGCACATCGCAGATGATGCGATGATACTTCTCACCAGAATCCCAAAAGTGAGCGGCTCGACGAGAGTCCATCAAAGAGTCTATAAAAATAGGCATCCACCGCGTCTGCCAAAGTTCTTTCCTTTTCCCCGAACCTCCCAAATACCTTTCAAGCTCGCCTTTTTCTCCGAGGTGATCCTTTTTTTTTTGGCTGAATTGAACTGAAGGTGAGCTCAAGAATGATGATCCTAAAGGATAGAAGTTTGTATACTAAATATGATTTCATATAATAGTTTATTCAACTGGCCGTCCATCGACGGTTCCGGCGCGTGCTCTCCACGTTCGACGAGCTGAACAGTATTGAGTAGTTCGTCCTGGCCCACTGGGTTGGTTTTTCTGGGCGACGAAGGCGAAGGCCTGTAGATGTTTACAGGTAAGCCCTCTACATGCAATATTTGCTATTACTGTCATACTGGTTTGCTCTTTTTCCATTTTTCGTCCGTCTGATCACATTTTTGACAATGGTTCTTTTCCTCAATTTGTTTTGCTCAATCTGATTTCTCGCTGCTTGCTTCTCCACTTCTTTTTTTGTCTTTGACACCGATTTTTTCTGTGACCAAGGAAGTTGAATAAACTGCAGAGATTTCTGTAAAGGGCTATTGTCAATGTCAATCTGGCGTTCTTCTGTAGCATCATTTAATTTGACTTGGCCAGTAATATGTGTGTCGTTTTACATAATATGCTTCGATCTGTGTAGCTCATCATTCATGCATCAATAAGGTGCCTATTGTTTCATCCATGGGAACTCATTATATTCGTTCTGTCCCCAATTTTTTTCTTTTTTCTTTGGTTTTCTCCTCTATCTTCTGTTTATCTGAAAAACTATCACTATCATTGCATCCGCTCGCATCCATCATCCATCATCCAGACTATGGTTTATCCCGCGTGTATCTATAACCGGTCAAGTCGATTAATTATCAAAAAGGTACGTTTTGTGTGATGTGACTATCCATTTTTCGACAAGGAAAAACTTACCTGTTCTTTTTTCTCTATCCTTTCTTTAGCTTTTGGTTTTCTCTCCGGTTTTCTTTTCGCCCTGGCAAGCCATCCATACCTCCAAATCTTTCTACTTTGTTCGCGCTCAAATGTGGCCAATCCGGTTTCTGTCGTCAAATGGCATTGTCGGTGGTGTGACTCTCTTTTTCATCGGTAACGCTTACATGTCCTCCTCAGCTTGGCTTCACCTGGAATACTTCCCGTGGTATCGTGTTCGATTTTCTTCCCGACCATTTTATTTCGTAGTTTGTAGTATGTATATTTGTATTTTAGTTATAGTCTTCTTGCAGTCTTTTCCTCCTTTTTTTTCCCACAGGGTTTTTAGGGGCGTTTTACAGACGCACCTATTGTTTTACTTTTTTTCTTATATTTTGTATCGTTTCTTTTTATTTCGGCCGGGAAGCTCTGGATATCTGCTGCCTCACATAACTAAGGTAAAATATCTTGACAAAATTTGAATCAATCAAAGAGCTTACTAAGTCATTTTTTTAATACCCAACATTCCCACACATCATTCTAGATCTATCATAACCTTGGGCGGGACGGGACGGAGGGGGTCAATAAGTGCTTTGTTCATTAAAAGTGTTTATGCCAGAGTATTGACATTAATATACCAAAGTTCCATCAAGAGTCTCGCCCAGGTTATGCCGTATTGCGTTAGGCTTTTTGTCTGACGAATGTCAGTCAATAGTAAGAGTGTGACATCCCAGTAGCAGGTGGCATCCATTGCACGGCGGGTGTACGGCTTGTTATATACATCCAACTTCTCTTTGCTAAATACATCAGGGGAAGTAATAAACGTTATATTGTTCTTTTTAGATCCACTATGCGTATGAAAAACCATTAATCAAGGGATCTTTACCATATTTGGAAAGCATACCTTCCAGGTAAAAATGGTGCGAGCAAAGAATTTTCGGCTCAACCACAGCAGCTGCAGAGATTGACTTTTTTTCATTCCCCGTTTGCCAAGGGATTGTTTCTTCGATAAAAAGTCAGACATTGATTCTTATCTTGCCCTGTCAAACTTGTCGATTCTTTTGATTTAACGGTCGGAGCTGGAAGCAAAGGCCCAAACTAAACGATTCTGACTGTTGCTGACAAAACAGCGTCGGCAGCGGAGCATTCCGCTCCGTCATCGACTATCTCGCTAAAATTTGGCACTGTACTTCTTCATCTACAGACAACTGTACCGCGGTGGATCGTAAACTTTCAGTACCTGTAAAACGGACTTTGGACTGCTGCCTAACCCTGTTTCATTCATCGGCCATGGAAGCTGGATATTTCAAAAAATTTCCAAGCTATCATAAGCCGATTTCGGGAATTTTTATTTGAGCTGCAACATTCAACGACGTTCAGTTCAGCATGTGTTTTTTGGACTAACGCAATTAAGGATAGAATACTTCACATTTTCACTTGCTGTCAACGTTTCCATCGATATGGAACATCAACAAATCATGACCCAATATCCACATCAGCGCTCGGCGACTTTCTGAAATAGTAAGGATATCATGAACCCTAAACCAATGCATAGTTGTTGTACGCGCGTCAAGACTTTACCAATGACATATGAGAGTCGTCAAGGATATCGTGATATGCATAAATAAAAACAATATAGGATTGATAAAATCAAAGCTAACTTCGAGTATAATTAGTTCTCATATTGCAGACGGATCGTATGAAAAGGCATGCTGAGTCTCACAAGTGTGATACAGTGATAAAAAAGAAGCCTTACACATGTAACAGAAGAAAGAAGGCACTTTATTTGAAGATACTTTCAGACCTTTCTTATCCCTACATATAATCAGTCATTATAAAATCTATCAAGCAAGGCGGTGAAGCTGCATATACCAAGATTAAATGGCATGAGCCCATTTCACCAAAAAGGGTGGTCACATATCGTGTGGGATGAGCCCACCTTTTTGATTTGTCACGTGCGTGCACATCACGTGGGTATCAATTTTGAGCTTGCCATGTCGAAAGAATCCTTACTTCTCTTTTTTCTTTTTCTCTCCAATCTCTGTTTCCCTAAAGGTATGTAATCTGTCTCTTTAACGGTAGCTGGGTTTGGGGAATAGTGCGAAAATAAACAAGTGAGGGGCGTGGGAGGATGATAACATACAGATGCACGTCCATTTTGGGTCAAGGTTTTCTTTGCGTTATGGGAAGCCGTGCTGACGCAAGCAATGGCCTTTGAGATGTCATTATCGGCTTTAGATGTTTTGGGAGAACATCATCTCTGATGCTGTTTACTCATTCCCATTGTCAACGATTTTGGGAAGGGGTTTTTGCAAAAGGAGATGATGGAAGAAGGCGTGTAGTGGTGTGGGATACTTTTTTTTTATCTAAATTTTTACCCGTTGGAGTTTTTCCCTTTTCTTTTTTCGTTGCTCAACCCTTTACTCTTTTTCACTCTCATTTTTTAGCTTTTTCTTTTTTTTTCCTCTTTCTCTCTTGCAAATATTTGATTCAAAGGTAAGTTCCATTGCGCCCATGAATGGAATGAACTCTAATTGCCTGTTTCAACTACACAGATGACCGAAATTAGAAGGAAGCTTGTCATTGTCGGCGATGGTGCATGCGGAAAGACCTGTCTTTTGATTGTCTTCTCTAAGGGAACTTTCCCTGAGGTGAGTTTTTTCTTTCACTTTTGCACTCCAAATGCTTATCAAAATAACTAAACGTCGCTCTTTCGGGAAGTTCTACGTGCCCACCGTTTTTGAGAACTACGTTGCTGATGTTGAAGTGGACGGAAAACACGTGGAACTGGCTCTGTGGGATACTGCAGGCAAGTACCAAAAAAAAATTAAAAAAATATTAAGCCTTTTTTTCCTCCTCCTCCCCCCCCAACTTGTCTGTTCCCCAGAAATATCTCACCCAAATCTATAGGCCAGGAAGATTATGATCGTTTGCGTCCTTTATCATATCCTGATTCTCATGTTATCTTGATTTGTTTTGCCGTTGACTCTCCCGATTCTTTGGAAAACGTTCAAGAAAAGGTATGACTCGAGAAATTGTTACAAAATATACCATCTACATCTTGCGCTGACACTTTGTCTTTTTTTTTGCAACTTTATAGTGGATTTCTGAAGTGCTTCACTTCTGCCAAGGTCTCCCAATTTTGCTCGTTGGTTGTAAGATGGATCTGCGAGAGGATCCCGGCACCATCGAAGAGCTTAGAAAGAACTCTCAGAGACCCGTGAGCTATGAAGAGGTAAGACTTGGGATCCCTATCGTCAACAGTTTTAATCTTATGTGTTTGTTTCGTGGTCTTAACCTACTTCCTTTTTTTCATCAGGGTGTTGCGGTGGCTCAGAGAATCAGCGCTTACAAGTATCTCGAATGTTCGGCCAAAACTGGTCACGGCGTCCGTGAAGTTTTCGAACATGCCACCAGAGCCGCTTTGATGGTGAGCAAAAAGAAGAAATCCAAGGGCTGTGTTGTTTTGTGAGATGGATAGTTTGTTATAACAGTTTCGTTCCACAAGGAATGTGGCCTTGTTCCTTATCGCCACTGCCCACTTTTTGTATGTTGGTTGTCAGATTGTACCCTTTTTAATCTTACTCGTCTGTCTGTCTTTTTTTTTCTTCTTCTTTTTGCTCTCTCTTTTTTCTCTTTATAACTCATCCTTTTATTTCCATATTCTTAACTGTGTGTTTCATGCATTGTGGGGAGTCTCTTTTTTATCAAGTTTTGGTCGACTTTATAAGGTTATGCTTGCCTGCCAAAAGTTGCTGAGGGTGCGTTTTTGTGAAAAGGTTGCAAAGTTGGTTCTGTTCATAGTTTCTTTTTTTTTGGTGTAACTTCTATTCAATCACTAACGATGGCAAGGGAAAACTGATGCTGGATGGATAGCTAATGCAGGTGATCACAGTTGTTTTTGTTCAGCCATCATCTTTGAGTTATGCTATTTTCCAACTCTCGATGTTACTATTCTGGTTACTTTCATTTCAGCGTGGCTCAGCTTGAATAAATGACCGGGACAAAAAAAGGACGACAGCAGCATTCAGGTTATTGTTGGCTGAGCACATCCTGTATATTTATAGCATGATATCACAGACAACAGACCGGGGCAAAAACTGATCTTTACTGCCACATTTTACCTCTTTCTTCTTTTTCCATAGCTGAGCCGTGCTTATCGTCAAGAGACATCATTATGGGCAATCCCACTCTTGGCGAACTACCAAAACAAGTAAAACATAAAATTCCGACGCCCATGATCGTCATTCATTGCCCATGACGGATTCTCAGTTTTGCGCTCAGACGGGAACTCTGGGATTCTCCAAATGTGGTTACTTTGACCTGGGGAATAAAAAACAAAAAAAAAATCATTTTTAGAAAATTTACGTGCGCACTTTCTGGCGGGCATGTTATGGGGAACCCTTGGCACATTAACATGTTCTTTTACACACGCATATTATCAGTGGCAATATATCCTAATGTCATTGTAAATTGGATTGATTGTTTCAAGTTTGGACTACGGCAAAAGTTCCCAACACTATCATCTATGACATTGCAAAAATGGGCATTTTTGAAATTGAAATTGAGCTTTTTCTGAGCTTGCCTCACTTGAAAGATTGTTTCCAATCCATTACAGTGCCCTGGCAAAAATTTTTGTAATCCCGATAAACTTGTTGACTTCCCTAATGTCTTTTTCATCTTTCAGTTCATTTTTCTCGGGAAATGAAGAAATAATAATGAAATAAGTTGCAAGGAAGCAAAAATCATGACTTGGTCTTCTATTGGCGGGGAGTGTGGGGGATCTCGTCATATTACCTTGGCCTTGTAGAATGCCTGCGTAATCCTGGTGGGAAAATTCGCTGAAACTGACGACGTTGTTCATCAAAAAGAAGAGGCCATCTTCATTAGGATGACTTCTATTTTCAATAAAGTGTATGATACAAGTTGAAATATAGTTTAAGGAGCCATGCATTACGTCTGTACCAAAGTTATGTGCACCTGGTGTATCCGATCAGCCAACATAAGAACACTTGAATAAAGACATCCTGATCGATCTCTCTCTACCAGTATCTGAGACCTACTTCATGCAGCTATTTCATGCGATGAGGCCCCACTCTTATCAAAGGATAAAATATGACGTGAAGCGATGAGAAAAGACACATGTCGTCTTTTTCCTGCTTCATTATTGGACAATAAAGGTTTTAGCTACAGTACGAGGGATCGCCTCTTTTTCATGTCTATAAAAGACGACGCATCTTCCATCCACCCTATTTCCTCTTCATCGCACATCTACTTTCTTATTTCTTTTCTCGCGCAAAACCATCCATCTATCGCGGTATATATTTTCATTGCTTTTTTCATTACATTTACTCAAACCCAACTGCACTGTACGTATACTCATGATGACCACAACTGTGATATCAAAACGACTGAACCTCTACATAAGCTTGGGCGCCGAAAGCTTTTTTTTTTGTGGCCTATAATGAAACTTTTTTTTGAAAGGTAATGTATTTGTGCTCTCAAGTGCCTTCCTTACTTTTTGAATGTTATGCCGAATCACTCACTTGTTGTGTGCTTCCCTAGTTTAAATAACTGAATGAACAAAGCCCATGCCTTGGCGGTGTGCGGTGGCGACTCCCGCAATGCGGTGAAAACACTTTTTTTGTAAGTAAAAACAAAAGAACAGTAAGTGTGGCTTGTCTAATGCATCCATCTTTTTTTTGTATGTCCTTGTCCTTTGGTTTTCTCTCTTTTTTGATACCTTAAGACAACATTACCTTCCCTCTTCTAAGATTTTGATTTGTAAATTTTTACCCAAGATTTTTTCAATTAAACTGTACATGTAGGAGTGGTTAGGCATTTGTTGATTGCCCGCTTTTGAATAACCTTGCACGTTTTCAGTCTTTTTCATCGGCTTTCAGATGGACCACATTCTTTCATTTTATGACTCCGCCAGTGCATTGCTGAAATGCGACTTTTATTTTTCGCAGCACAGGGAAAAAAAAAAAAAAAAAGAAAAAGAAAAAAAATGGGCTGCAAAGAATCGAGAAAGCAAGTTCATCTACTATTACCGTCACGCTCCTTACCGTAGTTATTTTAAATGAGTGATCCATCAAATTCCCAGAAAAGATCTCGCGAAGCAGAAGAACAGCCCGCTAGAAAACAGGCACGCCATACCAATACATTACAGGAACCCACGATTTTTGGTGTAAAACCATTGGATGACATTGTGCGTTACATTGGTGACTTTATATGGGACCATTGCGCAAGAGAAAACGTTGAAGTAAATATGGCACTCCTGCTTAATATTGAACTCGAAGTAGAATAAAACGAAATCAGCAACTGATCGTCTGGAAATCGATGTCATAGATCGAAGCAAAGTTAGGCGTGTTTGTCGATAAACGAACGCACCGTCGGATAGACATTGGTGCAAAAACAGAAACTGGTAATTCGTATTGTGGCATGGAGACTGCTAGTGACTGAAACTGACTGTTAATTCCTGATAGTTTTAACTGACTGTAGATCAGTGCGCTTCGAATCGGATATGCCTTTAGAACAGCACAGGCACTTCAACAAGATGTTGAACGATCTCGTAAATAAAACGCAAGCACGAGATTATAAAGTATGCAATGGATGCCAGGGCACCCTTCTGGAAGTGACGCTCAACGGGTGAAAATAGGGTGAACGTATTAGATACAAGCATACAAAGGAAACAGATCGGTTTTACGAAGGGGGACGGTCAAGGATTCGTGTCACAACAGATCAGCAAACAGGACAGGTCAGTTGGTAGAATTATATCGCTCTCTGATTTTGATGCAACCGCAATCCCATTGACTTTTTTGTTTTTTTACAGATTGTCCCCAACGGCATCATTGAAAAGATTCGTATAGCCGATCTTAACATTCATTCTCCCATGCAACCACTGGATTATAGGATATCTATCAATATTGAAATGCCTCGTAAGTACCACTCACTGCATTCCACTTTTATATCCCATACTAATATACATTTTGTTATTAAACAAGGTAATAAACCTACAAACATGCCTAATTATGAACGTAATAAGGATCGCTTATCGTATCAACATGGCGGTTTCAATTTCGATCTGACCCAAGTAAAAGGCGCTCCGGTAAGCAAAAAGCGAGAGGGATATATTTCTGGATTGGGGCGGCTAATGTGAATCGATGGTCATCCAAGAACAAGGACGAAGACATGCGACACGAATTGGAGCTGGAGTTCATCGATGCGAAATCTTTGGCAACTGAAAAACAGAAAATGGAAAGGAGAGAAGCATCGCACTATTTACAAATGGTGGAAAGCTTTGTGAACAATATCCGTCTACTAAGCCAAAACGCTCAACGTCTAGCATAGTAGGATAATAAATTACAAAATTACAAAGACACAAGAAGCTGCTAATAACAGCAAAAAAATAGGATGTGTACAAGTTTACATACGCAGATATGCAGATGTTCTTTTTAACCCACGCTGGCCTTTTTCCTTCAACCGAGTACTTCTGCTTTTCTATGTGGATTTACCGGATATATTAGTGTCATCGTCCAATGCGGGAGGAACGCGGTCATCGACGCGTGGCTTTTTGAAATCAGGTTCACCTTGCACAGGCGATTGACCTGTTTGGGATGATAAATTGGACGATGGCGGCACCATACATTTTGGCATTGTCACCTCCTTTTGCGCCATGCAATCGTACCATGCATCCATGGATCGTTTTCGCAGAAAAGCCACGATAATCATGGTCATATTATCGCAGCCAATACCAGTAGCGTCACTTTTCTTGGTTAGACAGAGATCCATCATTTCTTCACAGATGGTTTTCAGTTGCTTTCTCTCCGTAAGTTTGAAACGAACACAATCGACAGCCTCTTGATTCGTCAAACAGTCCCAGATACCTAGTATATCGGATGTTATTCGGCTTGTCTCCGTTTTCGCCAAGCCTTTTTCCAACACTCACCATCACATGCTAAAATCATAAACTCGTCATTGTCGGTTAATTCATGTTCAGAAATTTCCGGATCAGCTAGAAAAGAGAGAAAGGATTGGTTGGTCAGCGATCGTTGAACTACTTGGTGTTGATGCAATCTATATCTTCTTTTTACCTGTGACCGCCTGCTTCTCAGGTGGCAGTTGGTTATTGTCCTTGAACCCTAGATCACCCAAAGCGCGCGATAAAGCAAGGCTCCCTAAGTGGTTTTTTATACATCAGATAAGCGGATCCCTTCATTTTGATCAATTGCTTGATCTCGAGTTTTTTTTTTTTTTTTTTTTTTTTTTTTTTTTACCATTAACGCGGCCAAATTCCACGTAAGAACCAGCATTCCTGATACGTGCTGATTCAGTAGCGTTGGTGGGTTTATGATCGTGGGATAACGGAATGGCTTTACCATTGCTCGTGCTAATCACGGCGCGAGAATCACCAGCATTGCTCTATCCACATGAATCGTTGGGGTTGGAAACGCTGACGCAACATGTTGCAAATACAAAGAGGATGCTTTACCACATAGAGAACGTTTTTTGATGTAAGTACCGCCACAATAGCCGTACATCCTGAACAGTCATTCGCATACGCTTCATCTAGTTGTTTCCCGAAAACAGATCAATACCCAACCCAAAGAAAATCGCAACTCGGGTAAACGGAGAATGACTTACCATGACGAAGATCTTCATCAATAGCAAAATTTGCCCGTCGCAGTGCCTCACATATACGATTGGCTTTATAAGCATTGGATTCAAATATTTTCTTGTGATGATTTTCGCTACTGTATTTTGCCGCATAGGAGCCTGTATAGGGTAACATCAGTTTAGTCAACTACCCGGCCCGGGTGAGTCGTATCCTCGATATAATACCTCCGTGACCATCAAACACCGCAAAATAACTAGCATTTGTAGTTGCATTATAAGGTATAGCTGCGTGTGCATCCTCCATATCTGTGTGAAGGTGGGGGAAAATCAAATAATAATTTCATGGTGAGACAGAGAAAGTCCGTATCACACAACAGTGCATACTTACGAACACGCCAACCTTGCATCGACGATGCGCCGTACATTACAAACTTATCATTGCCCTCATGTGAGGTTTTTTCAGTAACCGGCTCGGAGAGAAGTTGCCCCATGTTTGATTTGGAATTTTATGACGTTGGTAAATGGAGTAGCGAGAACAAGAAAATAAATATAGGAATGAAGAAGGAAAATCTCAGCACTGTAGTCCCCTGCCGACAAGAAATTGCCAAATATGGGTCATAGCGGGTTTTTGGCACGTCAGTCGCGACGCTCCAACAAATTGGACTCATCGGACTTTTTTTTCATTCACTAAGGAGTTTCTTTATTGCTTCTTATTGTTATTATGGTCATCAACCCCACCAATGCCCAGTCATCCAGTCCGAGTCCTCATCAAAATCAACAGCAACCCAGTCTGTATGAATATCTTTACGAGCTAATATCAAAACGAGTCGCTACCATCACTTATCTACGACGAGCTCACGGCGGGAACACTTATTGGTTTAACACTATTCTACTGACAAAGGACGATCTGGACAATCTATATCCAAATGCCAAAATGATACGAAGGTAAACGTGCGGTACCGAGATTTTTCTGAAAGGTCTTGAAAGATCTGGAACGGCTGACATTGCTATTCGAAGAACTTGCAATTTTTATATGCTCGGAGTTTCACTGGGAACCATCCTGGAGATAACCAACACTTGGGATTATTTGAAGGCACTCCACCAGCTACTCAATGAATTTGAATGCTATACAAATGACCATTCCAAACAAAAAATGGTAAGTTAAAAAGCCAATATATACAACGCATTTACAGATGGCTTTTTTTTTACTGACTCTTTTTTCGGTCAATGCGCTTAGAAAAATATCTTTCGAAAAGCAAGGAACAAAGACGAAAATGCAGGATCCGAAAGTAACGATTTTACACATTTGTTGCTCCCTCATGTTGTGAGTTAAAAATCAAACAATTTGCTTTTCCAATAGGGTTCGGGTGTCTCATTTTTTTTTTTATGTTTTTGCTTTACAGCCATTTGAGCTTGATTATCTAGAAACATTCTATTCTTTTAGTGACATTATTGTGGAAGCCTACCAAAAGCTTCTGTCGGGCATGGATAGTTCGAGCTGTACACAGTCTTATTTTGAGCTGGTTCTCAAATGTGACGCCAAGGTCAAGGTAAAACTGTTGCTCTCTTGATTCGGGTTACTGTGGACACCGTCTCATTTTAATTTATTGCCGTAGAAAATTATGTCGGTAGTAACCAAAGAACTGGATACCATTGCACGAAATGCGATCAAAGAGGAACTGAAATTGATTGATCCACTGTCGCACTCTAACAAAGTATCACCGATTGATTTCGAAGGCGCGGAAGCCTAACAACCATGATACCCTCGATCATCAGTTCATCTATTCCTTTCTAACCTTAATAATACTCTTCTACTTGCCGAACGTTATGATCAATTATGCTCTTGTCAGGTTGCTGTGGTCTACTTTTATTTGTCAAAGATTCTTCATATCGCCACTTTTTCGACGACAAACTTCCATGAAAAAAAAAAAAAAAAAACGCTGGAATACTTTCGATTATGCATAAAGAAGAAGGGTGCCCTTATTCTTCTATGAAAATACATCATCTCCCTGATGAGATTCTTGTCATTACCGTAACAGAAAACATGAATGTGGAGGAAACAAAAAGGGATTGTGCCATTTCAATCTGGGCTTTAAGCTGGGCAATTCATTTGTACTTTATTATGTTTGTTGTTGTTCCAAGACCGAGAATTCACTTTGTCATGTCTTTCTACAGAATTGCTCATCGTCAGTGGGGTCGTCATGTTCACAAGCTCCAACCGATATACTGCCCCCGCTGTTTGTCTACATTATCTACTGCTGGGTTGATCATCACAGGTGTACCAGCTGCACTGTATGCTTACAAGGTATCATTTTTATCCGCTGCTTATTCAAAGGTCGAGGTGCTTAAAAACAAAAACGTTGCGTAGTGTCTTATGCTGATTGCCTTTCAAAATAAACTGATCTACATGGGATACATTCCCATGGGCTCCCGTCACGAGCGATTCGTCAAAGACGAAACTCTCCATTTACAAGTGGAAGAACACGCTGTGTCCACACCCGACGGACATCGTTTACGCGGGTTTATCGCTCACGGCCCTGTGCAGAATAATGGGCCCATCATTATCTATTTTCAAGGGTAAATTGAACCATGACAAAAAGTTGAATCGAGATGGAACTGGGAACCAATTTATCTGCGTAGCAATGCTGGCAATATGATCCACCGACTCCCCTTGTTCAAGACAATGATGAGAGCTGTACCCAATGCTACGGTCGTTGGCATTTGTTACCGCGGATACGGAAGCAGTACAGGGCGCGCCAACGAAAAAGGGCTTTTGATAGACGCAGAGGCCATTTATAACGATGTCAAACAACGCTATCCTGAACGATCGATCTATTTGTACGGCCACAGTCTCGGCGGAGCGGTGGCTGTCCATTTGGCTGCTCAATCTCACATCTCTGTGCGTGGCGTTATCCTGGAAAACACGTTCACAAGCATTCTGGACATGGTGAAAGCTATGTACCCGCGTTACACGCCTTATCCGTTAATTGCAAAGTACTTCCTGTGGAACCACTGGCGTAGCGAGTCCGTCATAACCCAAGTCAAAGCGCCCATTCTATTTTTGTCATCCGAAAAAGATGAGATTGTGCCCTATGCGCATATGCAAAAGCTTTGTGAACGCGTAAAAGATCGGGCAGTATTTCAAACATTCAGAAAATCAACCCATATGGATATCTTTGTCGTAGAGTCGACTCGTTTTATTACCTCCATACGGGACTTTATTCAAGCTCGCGAAGGTACACTGTGAATGGAGCTCTTATTCTGTGGACTCAATGGATTCCTACGAAAAACTTTGTTCGCACTGCATCAAGACCGAAGTATTCTAAAGTTTAGCTAGCGACATCTTTTTGGGCAGCAGTTCTTGTGCTTCTAAAATATCCTGGATCTCCTGTAATGCGGTTTCATCTTCGATGGTAGCGGGAACTTTCAAGGGCTTGCCTTCGAGCATATCACGAATACAACGGCGCAAAACCTTGCCGCTGCGGGTTTTTGGAAGCTTGGGAACAATGACGGCTCGGTTGAAACATGCGATCGCGCCGAGATCACGACGTGTATTTGCGACGAGCTCCTCCAGTAGCTCTTCAAATACAATGTCATCGTCGGTTTTTAGTACCAAAATCCCCAATGGGACATGTCCTTTGATTTCGTCCGGTAGAGGCACCACGCAACACTCTGCTACTTTCGGATGCGCAATCAGGATTTCCTCGATAGAACCTATGTAAAATATGATTATCATTTATTGCATCGTTCACATACATAAGCCTATCGTTTTGAATTTACCTGTCGATAGGCGATGACCGGCCACATTGATAATGTCGTCCACACGCGACATAATATGCACAAAACTAAGAAGAAGATATCACGTTTTTAGAGTCGAATTCCAATCCGTCATTTTTTTTGTGGATTCTTACCCTTCTTCGTCAATCATTCCCGCATCACCAGTGTCGTAATACCCAGGATACTTTGCAAAGTAGCTTTTATTATACCCCTCAGGATTGTTCCATAAACAAGGGAAAGACGCAGGCGGTAATGGAAGTTTGAGAACGATATTGCCGAATTGATTGGGACCGGTAGCTTCCTGGTGGCTGTCTTCCAAAATGACACGAATGAGCGATCCCGGTACTTGCCTTCCAGCTGAACCTAATTTCATGGACTGATTCACATCGCCCATACAAGTGGCTGTCACAGGTGAACCCACTTTTCTTGCAAATAAAAATTCCAGAATGAGTATTTCCGTTCTCTTTGATCCACTACGCTTTACGTCTCTCTCGTTATCTACTTACGCTCTGTACTCCAATAGTTATCAATGACTAGACAGCTACTGCCCACAATATCTTGACACCATCTCAGTGTTTCGGGATCACTGCGCTCACCGGCAAGGAAGAGCGCTTTAAGCGACCTCATATCGTACTGCTTTGCCAATAACCCTGCTGGATCTTCTCTTCGAATGGCTCGAACGGCGGTTGGTGCCGTAAACATTGTCTTGACGCCATATTCCGACACCACTCTCCAAAACTGACCAGCATCAGGCGTCAGCACAGGTTTGCCTTCATACAGGATGGATGTTGCCCCGACAAACAACGGACCATAAACCGTATAGCTTAATGTCTCATTAGATCGGCATTTTTCTTGCTATGCATACATATTTTTCTTACATACCTATGGCTCACAGCCCAACCAATGTCGCTGGCAGTAAACATGACATCCCCCTTCTTTATGCCAAACACGTACTCCACACTCCAATTGATAACCACCGCGTGGCCACCATTCGATCGTACAACGCCCTGTTTTTGATTGAAATTGACATTGGTAAGCCAAAATATGCCATTCCATCATTTTCCAAAAAAAAAAAAAAAGCCTGCCTTTGGTTGCCCCGTGGTTCCGCTAGTGTAAAGTATATATAATGGATCCTCACTGGCTACTTCGACGCAATCTTTGAATAGCAAGTTACTTTGCCGAACTCGTTCCATTTCAGTAGCAAAATCCAAATCGTTGGGTTCCATTGTCGCGTACAGCATTGGGCGCTGGAGGACAAGTGTGACGGGAACCGTATGCATTGTCATGGCCAGAGCCGCTTTCAATAAAGCTAAGAGAAAGTATTTTTAAGGTTATATCTAATCAGTTCAGCCATGCGTTACTTACGTCTGTAGGCGATTGTTCGTTTCGGCTCAATACCACAACTTGCGGTGAGGATCACCTTGGGTTTACAGTCGCTGATACGCTTGGCCAGTTCCTTGGGGGCAAATCCTCCTGATAGAGAGATGGTGAATAAAATGAAATCTACGCAAGCAAAGGTGACCGGTACCTACCAAAGACAACACTGTGGATTGCTCCAAGACGCGCACAAGCAAGCAACGCAAAAGCAGCCTCTGGTACCATGGGCATGTAGATCAGCACGACGTCTCCTTTGCGGACTTTGTGGTCCCACAGAAGTCCGGCTAATGTCTGAACTTGTTCCAATACTTGCTCATAGGTGTATGTGCGCTTGGAGTTGCTCACAGGAGAATCCCATATAAATGCTGGACGGTGAGGGTCTGTTTTTACATGACGGTCTAGACAGTTGTAACACGTATTCAACGTTCCTCCAGGGAACCAAATATGTGGATTGGTGCCGCGACGACTGCCGAGCACAGTCGAAGGGGGTTGGATCCATTCAATTCGTTGAGCAGCGTTGGTCCATAAATCTTTGTCGATAAACTCCATGATAATGTATGACGAGGAGAGGAAGGAGCGACTAAGAATTGGCGAGCTGCAGGTCTTCTAAGCTTATTTCCAAATATATCGAGGCTTCTAAGCGTGGGAACACGTTCTATATTATGCATTGGCCCTCTGTGAAAAAAGCATCATCGTGATACCTTAATCTTATTGGCTGGCACTACCAGCCGATAATCTGTAATCAATAAGAGCACATTTACGACCCATTTAACCACCTTCCAAACTTTATATGTTAGTAACCATAGTCCAATATCAAATATGGCCTGCAGACAAAAAAAATCACCCGAATAACGCCAAAAACGCTTATCAATCTTTGTTATTGCTCTTGTTTGTTCCTATTTTTTTTATTTGCTAAGCATAGATAAAGCGCAAAAATTTAGGAACAAAACACAGGACCTAATCATACTGCAAACATTGCATGCCAAAATTCGTGTCAAACTCCGGCACCATGTTCTGGTGGCATGGGGACGCAACCCTGTTAATTTAGTTTATCAGTGAAGCATCAAAACCCATCCAAGGAACGAATTGTCGGTCATTTTTGAGCCGTATGATGAGGAGAACATCTATCTAATTTTGTTATTGTCCCAAGATATTTTGGTGAAAAGAAGTATCTTTCTAATTTCATCATGATCAGGTGATAAACGCTTTCCTTTTAACCATGTATTATAAAGGACGGCCGAGGCACACGGTAAAAAACACTCTATCAAAAAATGGAGATATTTTATTGACCTGATTTGTCCCTTTACGTTGAACTTCGAGGGGAGCTGCTACTGCTGGATGGAAGGTGTTTGGATAACTCTTCCATGGATGGGAATTTGTGCTCAAACTCAGACAAAGAGGTATCCTCGTCTTGATTTTGTGGGCTGGAGATGTTCTCAAAGACCTTAATTCTCTGAGCAACACGGAATCGGGCAGGTTTCGGAGGCGCTTTTGGTTTATATGGTACAGATGGAGATGTCTGGGTCACAGGCTCACTCTTGGGAGATGTGGATGGTGATGCTGTAGGCGGAATAGATATCGGTGGAAGTGTTTGCGATTCTAACTTCGCCCACTTGTATTCCGTCATATCGCTGCTTGTTTTCGCCTCTTTGACCATTTGCTCTCCGCCCTGAAGACTCTCGTCGCGTGAATAAGAACCACTGCCATTCGATTTCAAATTCTGTACGGGACTGTCGCTCTTCTTGGGTAACATCGGTTTCGGAGGTGGTTGCTGAGGTGAACTGCTGAAACCACCATTCTTTATCGCTTGCAAGCGCGCCTCCATGCTGGGAGATACACCATGGCGTAATAAGGGTGATGAGTCGGCTGAGGGTGACGGCCCAGAGATACGAGGTCCATGATGAACCCGCGAGATACTAGTATCGGAGCGTATATCTGGGGTAGATTGGACACTGATAGGTTCAGTGGCTGTACTTAATTTCTTCTCTTCGGGAGGCGGCCTAGGACTTCCATTAAGACTTTTACTAGGCGTTGTTAACGTTGGTTGGAAATCAGAATCAAAACCAAGGATCTCGCGTGCGCCTTGAACTACTGGACTGGTTCTAGAACTCTTATCCTGCACATCCGATGTACCCGAGGAGAAGGAGCTGGTGTGAGTATGTTTGGCATTGGCCGTAGGAATAAAAGGATCTGCTTCCGTCAACTGTTCCGATGGGCTTTTCTCATGACGTATGGGCCGTCCACGACGCATAGGTGTGATGTGAGGAACTTGATGAGGTGGACTCGGTAACCTCTCAAATATAGAGGGAGGACTTTCGCTTTTCGTGCTTTCTGGACTCTGGTAACTCGGCACAGGGGAGATTTGAGGTTCGTGATAAATCTGTCCAAAAAAGCATGAGCTTGCCGAAAGCCGGACAAAATTAAGAAAGAGCATGCTATCATGAGCTTACATTACGAATGGGGCATTCGACACCTTTCATCTGCGATACCGATCGTACCACTTGGTAAATATTCGGTCGCTTTGTTTGATCCTCCTGTAACATTGATCGGATCAAGCGAATAAGACTGTCGGAAAACATGGGCTGATTCGGTATGGTGTAATGCGCGTTCAAAATAGCCAGTTGTCCTTGCTCCTCGAAAGGAGTCGTATAGTAACAAAGTTTGTACAAAAGTACACCTAAAGCCTACTCATGGGCAGCAGATCAAAAATCTATTCCGTAATAACTGGGGCCATCACGATGTGTTCTTACCCAAATATCCGCTTTTTCATTGATTGGTTTCTTTTGATAAATATCAATCATCTCGGGTGCACGATATTGCAAGGTTGTATGGCGCTGAATATCATCTTCCAGTTTTTGAACTTCTTGCAAGGTCTTTGGTACGTAATCTCCTTTGGACAGAGCCGCCGATCCAAAATCGCAAAGCTTAAAATGATTCTGCGACAAGATGAGAATATTTTCTACCTGATTCGATTGGGGAAAAGGGACAACCGTGAGTACGAAAAAAAATATCTCGTGGAAGAAGCATACAAATAGACATATTACCTTTAGGTCTCGGTGAAGTACTGGAGGATTACAGTAATGCATGTAAGCGAGCGCCTTCCAGAGCAACAATAAAATAATAGTAAGCGTCCAACGTTGCGTATCGTGGCTCTTTGGCGACAAGAGCTTTATTGCACATACCTCGCAAACGTCACCAAAAATTTGCAGAATTTCCGGCTCGGTCAATCTCTGTTGTAATCTTCGGTTCATAAGATCAATCACGCCACCACCTAGAAAAAAATGTTAGATCTGTTGTTATGGGATTAACCATAGTATCTCAGCTACCTGGGCAATATTCCATCAAAATCAATGCCTCGAACCCGCCAGTGCGAAGAGCGTCCACCCTCGATTCATAGTAACGTACAATGTTTTTATGTTCCCCTAATCGTCTCTGTACGGGAATGCGATTAATATTTGCAATTATTACGAACACAAGATAAACCCGAATTACCATAAAAGCAATTTCCTTCTCAACAGTCTTCAACCGCTCTGTATCAGGTACCGCTACTCTCTTTAAAACAACGTAGCCTTGCTTCCCTTCTATGCGTGCTAGGTATACATGGGCAAAACCACCTATAGAGCATGTGAGTGGCACGATGGTGCAGGTGATGAATAACGTTGGTGACCTTCAGCGATGAAATTATGAGTAATGACTTGGTATCGACCGACTTGTATACGACTGCCGTTCGGCATGACGCCTGCCGGGAGAGGTTGAGCATGAAAGTTATCGATGCCGACAGGGACCGGCGGAAGCGTCTGTCCTATGCCCTGTTGTTCAGGTATACGGGAATGTCGGACAGGCTGCTGCGATTGCATTGATGGAAGATGACGGAATCGAAGGGATGAGGTGAACTTTTTTTCTGTCGAAGGCTTCAAGCCCGTTCAGCGGGCTCCTATTGGCTGTGACTATGAACCAGAGGACTCAGTTGATGCCAAATCGGGAAGCAGCCATTGAGACGTGCGAAACATTCTCGCCTTCCCAAAAAGCAACTTTTGGTTCCAATTTCTTCAAGAACCGTGATCAATCTCTTCTTCCAGGTTGACATAGCAGAGTCCTTTGATCGACTGCTTTTGTATCCTTCAGGCACTTCAAGTCCAGAGATTGGTAGTCCTGTTTCCTGTGATTCGTTTGTACTTTTTACATAGCCGATTGTTTACGTAAGAATGTCATCGACGGAAAGGTTATCCATTTCGGCAGTAAAATTAGTCGGATCATGTCTTTTTATGTCTGCCAAGAAAATGAAAAAGGTAACCTCTGCATAGATATGATTTCTTACTGTACGACATCAAGCATTTATGCCAATGTTTTCACCTTTTGCAATATCATAATACACGCAATTAAAATTCTGCAGCGACTGTTTATGTAAAACATTTTTTTTTCTATTTTCTCATGATCACGTATCTCATGATAGTGGCCAACACTTGTTTTAACACTACCAATGCTTGATTATGTAGCCTCTCTCTGTGATGTGTATCTGAGAGATTACGCCTTTTGTGCATACTATAGGTATGATATTCGCAGTACAACACAGTGACCCATTTTACACTACAACCAAAAATGACAGTATTGTTAACAAAGTATGCTGAAATCCTTTTTATTACGACAGCGGATTTACTGGGAGATATCGTATAGTGCAAGCAATGATAATGTAGGAAAAACGGATTGATCACATCGAACATAGTAGAGCTTAAAGCCACTCTGCATGGTTGAGATTATCCGTTTTTGTATAAAGCAAAAGATTCTCGCCAGGCTTCCACGGGTGGCAAGAAATATGCGTGAACTTTCAATAAGTTCTCTTCCCCACAGCCCAATCTCGGCCATTGACGACTTTTCTTTTCGGAAAATCACTGAGCTCCATGGTCGCGGAATCCGAAAATCTCCCCTCACTCACGCGCACGTGATTCTTATTGAATGGAAATATTCACATGAAAAGCGAATTGGCGCCTTGGGTATTCCTTGATAGCAATGAGTCTATTGAATTCAGTCAAGGACTATGTCAAACGACATCGACGCGGTTTATTCATTACGGCCACGATAGCCGGTGGTGGCTACCTTGCAGGGCGCTATGCCACTGGGAAAATCAGAGATCTGCAAGAAAAGGCTTCAGCAGAGCGAATGAGTAGGGAAAGGTGAGTCAGCAACCTACGACATTAAAAATGACCACATCTGACTCCTAAAATTGCAAAAGCCTCAAACGTCGCTTTAACCAGAATCAGAATGATTGCGTTTTCACCGTCCTTTCTTTACTGCCAGCATTGGGCGATCACATTCTTCACGATATGAATATTGAAGCTGCTTGGGCCAAACTTCAGGAATCTCGAAAACTGGAGAAATTGGAGGAGAAACGCAAAGCGCAAAGACCAACGGTGGAAAGTGAACAACAAGGAACTCCAGCAGAAGTTCAGCCCAAGGGATCCGACAATGTTGATACCGCTGACAAGCCTGCAACAAAAGATGAATCTGCGCCATCCTATGCTGCAGTAGCTAGCGCTCAAGCGGATACAGCCGAAAAGCCCGCAACAACAGACGAATCTGCGCCTTCTTATGCTGCAGTAGCTAATACCGAAATAAATACAGAAGGAGCAAGCCATTCGGAAGTGCATCCACCTGCTAAAGAAAAAAATATCTCGACAGAGATGACCGAGCAACAACAAGACGCGAAAACGCGGGACCGTGCTACTGCGACCGGAGGAGAATTGGATAACAGTATCGGTAGCCTTGTCAGCTCTTTCCATGGCGAAGACCCTGCATCGTTACCGATACCTGGTATCCTCGATAAAAAGGCCAAGTACTTGCTGTGGGAAGAGATCAAAACCACCAGTAGGTTGAATGTCATGGCTCACCTCAAGGAGAAACAAATCACTGAGAAAATGGTTTGAATAGGTTTCACTCGTACATTGACAGCCATTTACTCCGTAACACTGCTGACATTGTTAACACACATTCAACTTAATCTTTTGGGACGGTTTATGTATATGTGGTCTGTTTCTGTCCTGCAAAATACCGAGCCAAGCATACGTCTTCAGCCTGACAGGGACAGTCCACAAAACGGTTTTCTGGATCCACAGACCGAACGCATGTATTTGAGCGCCAGCTGGTGGTTGATTCATCGAGGATGGAAACGCTGCTCCGAAAAAGTCAAAGAGGCAGTAGACGATATTGTGGGCAGGTAATGGCGAAAAGAAAGGATCATTTCATCGAATACGACGTGAAATTTACCATCTATGTTGCAGCATACCATTGAAGAGCACTCTTTCTTATAATGATGCCGACGCCATCATTAGCCAGCTCCGCGCACGAATTGAGTATGACCAAAGAACTCACAGACCTATCAAGTAAGATTTTTTTTGCTCAATCTCTGTTTCATAGCACAACCGCTCACCTAAAAACTCCAAATTGATAGTTTCCGATCATTTATGCTTCCTGACAACGAAGAGGAAGAGGCTGAATTATTGCGAGAAGCAGGATTTACAGAGGGTGACACCGGCGTAGATATGACTGCATTGCGCCGATTATTAGATGAAACGAGGGATTTCATTGACAGGTACTTGCAGGAAACGGTGGAAACTGCACATTGTTATGATGCATTTTAACCTATTTTCATCGTGTAGTCCTGATTTCTTGTCTGTCTTGACTTCATGTTTGGATGAAGTGTTTGCTATTTTTGATCGACATGCGCTGGCCAAAAATCTAGCGCCGATTGTTGACCCCATGGTTGCAAACTCGAGTCGGATAGAGGAGATTCCAGCTGATAGTGTCCTCCAGCAACCCTCCGTGAAGAAACTCACATTGGCCAATCTTTTACCTTCCATTAGCCGACAGGCTCATCTTGTCATTGCTGGCAATGAATATTTGAATGTACGTATCTAAAGTATTTAGCTTTAAAAAGGGGAACATTGAAACTGATGGTATATCATCTAGGCATTTGCGTATATCAAAGAGTTGCAAGCATTCTCTGCTTTTGTCTATACGCATTACGATGAAGAAATGACAGCGCCATAGATCCGAGAGTGTGGTCTATTTGTTCGTTCGACAATTGAGCTTGAAGCTTGATCCTCTCATCTAACACCATCTTCTGCAATAATAAAGTAATGAGCTTGTTGTTACATACAACCCGTCATTTTTCCTTTCTTTGACTCGGATTTACCTATTTCAGCGACAGTCATGAAGGCACCTCCACTGTACCAAGCGATTGCTCGTCATTATACTGCTCCTTATCAACGGCCTCAGTTAAAACACTGGAACTGTGGATATCTTCTTGAGCTACTTTTCGCCAAATGGTTCCTCACAATTCCTATGTATTCACCACCTTTCTAGCTCTTGGAAAGCCATTAGAAAACGTATCTCATCTATACGATGTTTTCGCGCGGATATACGATGCTCGATAATAATTAGAAGAAATGTCATGAATCGCTAGCTCATATATTATATGTTTGAGCGAGCTTGTAGACGATTAAGATAAGCAGCTATCCATCCACCGTGTGTCTTTGCACACCAGATATTGTGACATCAAATACATTCGTTATTAGCATTCTATTTTTATCATAGCTGGTAGACTTTCCCATATTCGATATTGTGAGTGATTGATCCGAGTCTAAATATTTGTTGCGCTGCTACATGATGAGGACAAAGGTCATAGTGTTGCAGGAGCATGAAAGGCCCCAAATACGAAGTATTAGGCTGGTGTCATGTGTCAACTCTGATTTCTTAGATTTTTGGGACGTGGGATTTTCGTGTCCTGAAAAATACATGTAGAATCGGCGACTCTACATCGTGGTCATCTACAGTACAATCGACGGCGGTCATTTCGCAATATATGATTATAGAAATGGTTGAGGTGGAATAACACAACTGATCTAGGCTAAAAAAAATTCTCATCACCATTTTTTTTCTTGCGACAACTTTTATCCGTGAATATTCAGTCGTTTTTCAGAATTCTTAGATTTACGGTACAAATTTCTCTTCTCGCAATAAATGTGCCACTCACTTCATCTGTTCCAAGATGTTTGTTTCGAATGAGAGATGGATTTTTTTTTAAGTTTCACGGATCTGATAAGATCAAGCCTCCGGATCGTTAACCGCCACAAGCTATGTTAAAAACTGATAAATGCAAGGCCGGAGCAAGTTGAGCAACGTTTTGCAACCGATTTTGCAGCAAGGGAAAAATATAGACGCAGGAAAAGACAGTATCCCGGGACCCGACGGATCCAATTCAGATCAAGTAACACGAATCAGCGGTATGAAAACTACAAACTATGTTGCACAACATACGTCAAATGATGTATAATCAGCAATGGTGATTTGATTTATTGACATGATTTTGACGCCTGGAAGTAAAGCATTTCGAAGCAAAACAAACACAGTAATCCCTGAAAAAATTGTCCTTTTTTGGTGAATTTATACCCAAAATGGGCCGTCACCATCGGATTCTGTTGTGTAAAGGAAAAGCCTTGTGTCCGTCCCATCCTATCATATGAAGGGATGAAAAAAGGGGGAAACAAAAGAAAAAGAAACTCCCGACATTTAACGGCAAATACAATGTGTACCATCCCCCAGATTTTATTACTTTCGTGTAACAGAGGTTTCAGTATAAGGAAATTCTTGGGATTGGGAACCACGATTCAAGGCAAACTAGAGGTTAGTTTCTGTAAATGAACCATTAAAGGTTTCCCAACCTAGTTTTATTTGCCACAAATGGCAAATTTATTTTTCTCAGGTTATAAAAAAGCATATAAAGGTACACGACCTGTTTACGAAATAAACCCGTGTACGAGGCGATCTGTCATGCGAGAAAAGTGCATCATCCTTCTTCTCTTGCTATGCACTTTGGTCTCGGCCAAGGTGCGCAAATTCGAGCTCAATGTCAGCAGGGCCTCTGTGAATCCCGATTGTTCTACCAGCGTTGATAAATTGGTCGTCAACGGACAGTTCCCCGGTCCGCCAATCCGTGTCAAGAAGAACGACCACGTCCATATCATTGTTCGTAATCATGTACACAACGAAACGACTACGATGCATTTCCACGGCATCAACCAAATTGGATCATTGGAAGCGGACGGAATGCCAAACGTGACACAAGCCCCTATTCAACCTGGCCATGAATACCATCATGAATTTCAAGTGATTGGTCAGAGTGGTACCTACTTTTATCATGCTCACGTCGGATTACAAGAAGACACTATTCAAGGACCTTTCATTGTTTACGACGACGACGATTCTTGGCCTGAGGAATCAAACCATCATCACCATCATGACAACCACCACCACACTCTCAAAGACGGACCCTACAAGTATGACGATGAACGAGTCCTTATGCTTTCCGAATGGTGGCAGCAAACAGCCGAAGCTCGCGTGGCCTACGTTATGGGAGACAACTATAAAGGCTCGGTGCCAGCAGATAGTTACTTGATCAACGGACGTACTATCCATAATACATCCACCGCTCATGGTTCCTGCAAGAAATATTCAGCGATTGATGTATTGCCGGACAAGACGTATCGCTTACGTGTCATTGGTGGTCTAAGTTTTTCGACGCTCGGAATTTCGATCGCTCGGCATACGATGACCGTCATTGAAGTGGACGGTAACCTGGTGAAGCCTTATGAAACCAACTATTTACAAGTCACCTCGGGTCAGCGATTCTCGGTGCTTGTGAAGACGGATCAAGCCCATGAAAGCTACTTCATTGGAACGAAGCCCTATTATTCGCAAGCCAGTTCCAGTAATGGTGTTGCCATCTTCCGCTATGTCAAGCATGCTTCATCTGTTGATCGTCAGCTGGGTGACCGTATGTTTGACGCTGTGGCCAAAAACGCCACCGTGCTTGACCAACCTACGTTCCCCGCAAGTACGTCTCAATGGATCTTCCCCTACCTTCAACCCGTGAAGCGATCCCACTTGGACTTTAACAAACCTCCTGACCGTACCATTATCATCACTCCTGTGGAGAAAAAGATGAAGGATAACACTACCCGATGGCTTATCAACGACCATCTCGCTCCTCACTGGAAGACGCCGCTGATTAATCAATTGAAAGCAGGCACGCGTCCGGCGTTCAACATGACTGCCGTTGCACTCAACATGGAAAACAAGGGCGACGGATATGACGATCACTTGCAAACCTACCCAATTTTGCACGACGAAATTGTTGATTTTGTTATTCACACAACTACACTCGGTCCCGGTGCCTGCATTGGTCACCCTTGGCACACCCATGGACACCCTCATTACACAATTGCCCACGGACCAGGCGCTTACGATCATAAGCGAGATGCATCCATTCGGTCCTACCCTACCCCCATCGAAAGAGACACTTCCTTTATTTTCCCCGACGATAGCAGGTTAACCATGGGTCAAGGTGGCGGTGTGCCTTGCGGATGGACCAAGCTTCGATTCCATGCAGTAAGTTGATTTGTACCAAAACTCCCGTATAAAAAGTCAGATATACTAAGTTAATAATGACATTTTAGACGAATCCAGGTCTATGGGCCTTCCACTGCCATATCACCAGTCATATGTTGCAAGGCATGATGACCGTCTTGGAGGTTGCAACAGATAGACATCATAATGCTCATCAGCATCATCAACATTAAAGCCGCCTCTTACTTGAAATAAATGAGAATAAAAGCTACCATGTATTGGTAGAGATAAGCATGTTACAGCAGGTTAAACTTCTACAGCCGCAATGACAAAAAGAAATTTATTGATATTGCTTAGAGACAAAAAGTGTAAATGTAAGAATATCTAACACAAACCAATACTTTAATAAAGCAACCAGTAGCAAATGATATGAAGAAGTTTTTACAGACTAGCCTGAATGCTTGCAAGAATGCATTAAACCAACAAATCGCATGTGTGAAGCTACCTTTCCTAACAGCTGCTATAGTGAGATGATCAGCAACCGTGCTTTACAGGCAAATGAATGATAACAGTGTTTACATAGACAATAACGTTAAAAGAAAGGGATGTACTTCTTTGATTGTTTCCCACCTACAATAAAGGGGTTATCCTCGGCTTTGCGTCTTATGCGAACAGTTTCGCACAACGCGTAGCTGCATCGGTTGGGCAGGATATCCACAGTCAGGAAGCGCAATTATCGCAAATTCATTCTCACCAATTAAGTTAAGGAAGACTTGTATTCATCCTCAGAGGTCGGTTAGCAAGCAGCAGCAATCATCTCTTGGAAGGAAGGAATCCATTCATATCATAGTTGATCAATGGGCTTTCAATGCGCCCAATGAAGCATTGAAAGCCCGACGGATGCAAAATTTGGAAAAAAAAAACCCCCCCACCGCCATCGCCCTATCAAACTTTTGAAGCTTTTTCCATTTTGTTAATCTTATCATACAATGGCGTCTCATTTAGATAAAGCACTTGACGAAGTGATCAAAGAGAACAGAGAAGATAGAAGAAGAACGACTCGACCGAATCAACGTCCGATCTCAACGCCATCTGGTGGTATTCGTAAACGCTCAGGAGGTCCTATTCGCACCAACCGAATGTTTCGATCAGCGATTCGTACAGTCGAAGATAGAGGAAACCGTTCATCTGTAAGTCAATACAAATAGTGATTCATTCTCAACGATAGGTTGACTTTAGTAATAGGTCACCACTCGTCGTGACGTAAACCAGCAGTGGGCACATGATTTGTTCGAGGATAACCAAGATCGCTCCATTACCGCCAGACTGGGCGGCCATCGTGGTGCTGGCGATAGAAATCGTGGTGCTGGTGCTGAAATAACCATTGAAAACCTTCATTACAACGTGACAGAAGATGATCTCAAAGTATGGATAAAGACCTTCAATGCGTTGCGTCTGGATATTAAACCAAGCAAACTACCTTAGGATCTGTTTGCTATGGTTGGCCCTGTGGAAAAGACCCGCATTATTTTTGACCGTTCCGGACGTTCCACCGGTGTGGCTCGTATTTCCTTCACCAGTCAACGTGATGCTGAAAGAGCTATCAAGAAGTACGATACTGTAGAACTTGATGGTAAGCCGATGCAAAAAGCGATTGAAATTTGCGAACTGTGTGAACTAAACCGAAACTCCATGACCAGGTCAAGCCATGAAAATTCAAATGAGTCCGGAGCGGGAGCGAGAGCGAGAGCGAAGACCATTCCGTTCAGGTGATAGACAACCAATGAGAGGCTCTACAGGGTGCGTTACATTCTTTCTTTTCTACCATGTGAATCTTTCAAGTGTTTAAATATCGCAATCCCATGTTTGGTTTTAAATCGATGCGACGACCATTTGGACGCTTGGTGGGAGATATTTTGATGCACGGATCAATTCCAAGGCTGATTTTCGATGCTTTTCATATGTAGTCGCCGCGATAGACGTCCAGAAGGAGGACGTGGCCGAGGTAGACTGGGAACTCGAGGTCCTGCCAGGAGCGCCAAGAGTGCAACTGATTTAGATAATGAAATGGATGCTTACATGAAGAGTAATAACACAGTGGTAAGTCAAGTTTGCGCTTTCATTCACTATTGATGATCGTTGCTCACCTTCTTTTGAACGATCTTTAGAATGAAGATGTCGAAATGGCTCTTGATTGAAAAGCTTCCGTGCAACTGTAGCATGCTTTAACAAAGAAAATCTTTGGCTCGGCCTACATGTTATATTCGTCTACTGCGATCTTTTCGACTACTGCGTTATTATCGGATGATGTTCCATTCTGTGTTGGGCGATGCTACGACTGCTAAAAAAAAAAAGTAAACCACTTTCGCATGGCATAGCAAAAAGAGGAAAAAGAACGAAAACCAAAAAAAAAACAAACAAACAGGCAAAGGACTGTAACGGCATTTACGAGGACAACCACTCTTTGATAACTCATCGTAACGATGTGTTGAACGGGGGAAAAAAAAAGACTCTATCTGATCGGCAATGGTTGAATTTATCATTATATGCCAAGGTGACGTCGGTTTCGAATCTCATAGTTGGTGTTGCGCGGTCGATTTTCTTCTCATGAATTTTGCGCTTGGAAGATGATGAACCGGTGAAGATTCAGAGTCACTTCCTCTACGACCTGCTCTCTCCTAGTTATGTATCGTTTGATGCAATTTGGACAACAGTTAATTGATAATCTGTAGGAATAAGTGGTGCGATAAAAAGAAGCAGCCTCAGCTGATTGGCTCCTTCCATTTTCTCGTAGACGTGCGCAAGAGTATGCAAACTACTTTTTCACCGCATACTCCTATTCCAGTTGTTGACGGATTTCAGGCTTTATATTAGAAGCTTTGTATGCAGGCGAACGCGGCATTGTGCGATTAAAAATTGCATCGTAAGATGCGTAAACCGTTCTCCGCAGCGGCAAAGAAAAAGAGGCATGGGAGGATCGCTCTTATTATGGCCGTTTTTACGAATATGGCCTAGAGTGTGGCATTTGGGACATTTGAGATCTGTGTTGCGCATGTTCTCAAAGTCGGAGTTCAATTGTTCCAGGGCTTCAGGAGAAATCTTTTTTTGAGGTTTCGATGCCCCCGTTGGGTCTTGGGCTTTTTTTTCAATTTTTTTGATGGTTTTGACCGCACCCATAGTGTGTTCACGCTTGGTAGTGAAGCTAATAAGTTCAGGAAGGGTGACGCGGGTACGTTTTTTCGTGGGGATACGGGAAATGCGAGATGGGAGTAACGATGACCGCCGCCGTTTGTTTAAAGAATATTTTTTAGGCTGATGGCCGGATGTCGGAATGGCGGGGCAGAAATGCACTATTTCGCTCTGCGGTTCTAATAGATCTTGCGCAGCTGGTGGTGGGCAGTGCGTTGGAGGTAGGATATCGGGAGGTTCGGTTGTTGTGTCTTTCTCTCTAGTTGTCAAGGTAATTACTAAATCCGGTTAAACGTTTATCCGCGAGAAAAGTGATGAATAACGGAATAACCAGTGACTTCTTGGTGTAGATGAAATGTTTTATTGAGGGCGAGGCGAAGCCGAGCACACGCTTCTGGTTTGAAGCAATTGCTCTCGCCAGTTCGGAAGGGAAGATAGGTCATGAAAAAACCTACTGTATAAGACAGCAGGAAAAAACGAAAAAGGAAACAGATGCATGAAAAAAGAGAAAAAAAAAATCTAAACGGAGACAGGTGGTGGTAAGAGCCAATTCACGAGGGAACGGCCAGGGTCAGGGTCACGAAACGCGAGGAAATCCGGGTCAGGATGGCAGGCCTGGTCAACCTCAAGGAGGATTTGACAGACTACCGGCCAGGTTCGGCGCCAATACGCAATGCGATGGGAGGAAGTTGGTCTTGATTTCGGCAGCTGGTTGAGTACCAAAGATAGCGGATCGGCATGGTTGGGATCGTTGCGAACTCTGAGTCGATGATGCATGTTCAGGCACCAAATCAAGTGGCGGCGGCTTGTGTGGTCGCGTTTGCACCAACAGGTAATAGGGCGGCCGGGAAGCCAGCCCATTCGCCATCGGATACAGCGGCTACGTTCTTGGCGTGTCATTGGGAGGCACATGACAGGGTCAATACCAAGTCGTGGGCGGCATGCACTCAGAAGAGCACTGTTACGACTTTCAAGACGGTGCGAGAAAGTGTTTCGGCGGAAGGTCCAGATGGCAGCTTTGAAGTCTTTGGTAGACGTTTGGGAGCGAGGTCGAGGGAGGCTAACCCAGATTTGATTCCTATAGAAGGAAGGCCAGAGGTGCGGTGTGTTTTTAATGTGAGGCTTTAAAGCACTCAGGAGACTGTCGTCGGGAAGGTGGTAGGAGCGGTACAGGTATTTGGCTTGAAGGATGGAATATCTTTCAGCCATGGTGGGCAGGCGGGTCAAGTGTCGGAACACAACAGTGGAAGCAGTTCGATGGCCACCAAAGATCATGCGTAAGCATTGATCTTGGGCACGGTCAAGTTGGGTTTTCTGTTTAACAGACAAGCGAAGGAGAGCAAGGCCGTATTCGAACTTTGGGCGAACAAATTGTTGGTACAATCGTGCCGAGAGCAGACGGGAGAAACCACGGGAATTGACGCCCAAACTGTGGAGTATACGCATGGTGCCCAAAGCACCGCTACTGTTCTGATGAATCAGGCGAGTCGGATCTATCAGGCCTTGATCATTAAACGGCACACCGAGATACTTGAAGGTAGAGGCACTCTGGAGAGGAACACCATACAAGGTCAAAGGAAGGGAAGGGGGGACCGAGGGAGAGCCATCGTATAAAACGACGCACTTTTCGGGATTCCAACGATAGCCAAGTTGTTGGCTGTGGCGTTCGCAGGCGGTAAGGAGGGTGGGAATAGTATTCCACGAACCGATAATCGCGACATCATCTGCATAAAGCAAACAATTGATGCGTTGGCCACGGACGAGGAACTGAGGGGGAGCGGCAAAATCATCATCGTCAGGAAATAATGAGGCTTCGGCGAGACGGAGGACACCAGGGAGGGTATTGATGTATAACGAATAAAGGAAAGGAGAGAGCACGGAACCTTGAAGGACACCGGTTTTTGGTTGAAAACGAGGGGAGTTGACGCCTGAGAGCAGGACTTCGATAGCAACCTCATTGAACAGGCATTTGAGCAGGGAAAGGAGTGGAGGGGGAGCAGTGGATTCGATTTCCTGCCATATGACATTCCGATCAACGGTGTCATAGGCAGATTTGATGTCGAGGAAGGCGATTACAGGACTTTGTCCATGGAGGGTGCGGTGGGTGACGGATAGCTCGTGGAGACAGAGGGCTTGATCCATAGCACTACGTGCTGGGCGGAATCCACCTTGTGCGATGTCGAGAGGAGGGGCAATTCGTTCTAATTCGGGCATTAGGCAATACTCCAGAATTTTCCGGAACATGGACGTGAGGCAGATGGGTCTATAGTTTCCAGGATCGGTTGTATCGCCCTTTTTGTAAATTGGTACAGCTTGTGCGACTCGCCAGGCAGAGGGACAAGTCCCCCATTTCCAACAGAGTGTAAAGAGGCGGGAAAGGAGCGGAGAGAGTGGTTCGGTGAGGACTTGAAGTACCTCGGCGCGGATATGGTCGACTCCAGGTGCTTTTCTTGGGGCTAGGCGTTTGATGGCAGCAGCGACTTGGGTGGAGGTAAAGGGACAGGCGGGATTAAATGGAACAGGGGAGGTAGTGGACGGATCGTCAGAAGGAGCGGATTGGGTGAGGAGGTTACCAGCATATACTTGCTCAAGATGAGAAGCAATGCGGTTGGCAGCAGCGGTGGGACCAGCAGGATCGGTGAACTGTGGGGATGTCTTACGGTTGCGGCGTAATTTACCCATCATGGCGGTTGCGGCACTAAATTCACCATCAGTCAACTTGTCACAAAATTCACGCCACGTTTGTCGTTTTCGTTGACTGACTAAACGGCGGAATTGGGCTGCGGCTCGTTGGTGATCGATCCAGCGGGACATTTTGCTGAGACCTTCAGCTCGCCGCCATTTACGGTAGCAGAGCTCACGGTACTCAAAAGCATCTTCGAGCTGCTGGTTCCAGAACCATTTGCAGGATCGTCGAGGGGCGGCGCCGTCCAACGGTGCTGTCAAGTGATGAATAAATGGCATCACAGAGGCGGTGGTGGAGGGAATCGAGAGAAGGAGTGGTGTGGGAATCGGATATTTCGATCAGGTCTTGTTGTAATGAATGTATGTTGATGGTAAATGATTGGAGGAGGCGATCGCAATGATGGGGGTCGGCAAGTTTGTTGAGATTCCATAATTGGCGTGGATGATGAGTGGTGGAGGAAGGAGGTGGTATGTTGGGAACGAAAGTGAGGTGGGAAAGCTTATGATCGGAACCCAGGGATATGTCTTGATCGATGTGCATGGAAGGTGTAAGGAGCGGCTGAGTACTTAGGAACCAGTCAATAATACTGGAACCATTACCACGGAGGTAGGTGTATTGGGCATAGGCCAGCAAAGCATTCCATAGGGTGAGGCCATGTTCGTGGATCCATTCTAAAAATATTGTACCGCGAGGGCTAACATAGTGGTCACCAACAAAGGAACCGATACGCGCATTGAAATCACCGCACAGTATGGTATTTGTGGTGCCGGGTGCAGAGTAAGGTAAGGCATTAAGGGTGGCAAGGGCGTCGGAATCGGAGAGGGATGGGGGAAGGTACAAGCAGTGAATTAGATGTTTGGCAGTAATACATGAGAGGACATATGGTGATGTGGTTGGAAGGACTGTGATGGGGTAAGGAAAGGAAGGATTTACAAGGAGTGAAATACCCATGCTACCGACGTAAGCGTTGGGGAGGCGTTGGCCATAGTTATGGTATTGGGACCAGTGGGTGGGAAATGAGTGTGGGGAGAGAAGCCAGGTTTCAGTAATAAAGATTAGTGAGGAATCTGAGGTAAAGGAAAGTAGATTATCAATAAGTTGACGTTGGAGCCCGTTGGCATTCCATAAAGTGATCGTTAGAGGGTCACTCATTGATGGATATTTTCGGGGGTGGAGGTGCTGGTGGAGTCTGAGCTGGCGATTTGCATCGGTTCGTCATGATCATCATTCATTGTGAAAGGATTGGCAGGGGTGGTGGTGGGTTGGGATCGCGATTGGAGGAAAGAACGGAGCATCTCATCGTCGATCCACTTGTGGCTGTGGAAGGAACGGGCAACGGCAAATTTAACCGATTCACGAATGAACTGGAGAGCACGTTCAAGGCGCTTGAGGTGGATCTGATCAGCCTCACGTTGACGGTCCTCCGTGGATAGTTCAGCGAACTTGGGATCGCGCAGACGCGATTGATCACGGGGATTATACTCGTTGAGGGGTGAGATGTTGTGACGAGCAAACAAATTGGTCAAGGTTTCGTGGTAGTCATTGTGGATCAACAAAGCGACGACCTGGCGATCGGGGTAATGCACATCAAGAAGGCGAGAATTATCGAAACCGAGTGTACGAAGGGTTTGGCGAAGGGCCTTGGTTCGCATTCGGTATTTGCTAGGGATATACACATAGCGGAAACCATGGTTTTCACTAGGTGAAGTAAAGGCGCGGGCGAGAGTAGCCATACGTTTGGGGGAGACCTTGGATTTTGTGGTGCGCTTAACGCGCTGGGCCCAAGTTTCCACAATGGTGGAGGGAGCGGTGGTGGTGATGGACGGGAAATCGTCATGGGCATACTTGGATGCCATGGCACCAGACGAGGTAGAAGACGGGTGCTGAGTTTCCAGCTGGGCAATTTTGGCCTCAGCATCGGCCAATGATTTTTTCAACCGTTGGTTTTCCACGATCAGTTCGTCGTACTGATCCATGCGGCCGCGGAGTTGGTTGAGTTCAGCCATGATGGCGGTCATGAACTCAGGGAGTGCTTCGTGGTGTTCGAAGTGGAGAGCAGAGGATGGCTTGGTGGTCGCGGTTGCACTAGCGGCAGCAGGTGTAACCGTGGTGGTGGGAATGGAGGGAATTTCCTGTTGGGCATCGCCCATTTGGGAGTCCATGGTTTGGGAGGCAGAGGCAGCTCGACCGAGATGTTGTTCGATCAAAAATTGCATATCTATATGACCAAAGCGGTGGCCACAACGGCAAAGGAAAATGGGCATGGCGGGATTAGTTTTGGTATGGCCATTTTTGTTGATGTGGCCAAGATCCAGGCATTTCGGGCATTTGAGGGCAGTGTGGCGCAAGGCCTCAAAATCGGAGTTCAGTTTTTTCAGGGCAGTGGGCGAAAAATTTTTAAGAGGTTTTGCCCCCCCAGCTAGTTCTTGGGTTTTTTCTATTTTTTTGGTGGTTTTAATCGCACCCATTGGAAGTTCGCGTTCGGCGGATGCAGTAACGGTTTCAGGAAGTGTGGTTCGGGTACGTTTCTGTATCGGTAGGCGGGAGATGCGTAGCGGGAGCAGAGATGAGCGGCGCCGTTTGCTTAAAGAATATTGTTTCAGCTGGCGGCCAGATGTCGGAATCGCGGGGCAAAAGTTCACTATTTCGCTTGGCGGTTCTAATGGATCTTGCTTAGCAGGTGCTGGGCAATGCGTGGAAGGTAAATTTGGGGAAGGTTGTGTTGCTGTATCTTCCTCTCTAGTTGTCAAGGTAATTACTAAATCCGGTTAAACGTTTATCCGCGAGAAAAGTGATGGATAACGGAATAACCGGTGACTTCTTGGTGTAGATGAAAGTTTTATTAAAGCGAGGCGAAGCCGAGCACAGACTTCTGGAGTGAAGCAACGTTGCTCTCGCCAGATCGAGGGGGGAGATAGGTCATGAAAAAACCTACTGTACTAGACAGCAGGAAAAAACGAAAAAGGAAACAAATGCATGAAAAATAAAAAATAAAAAATAAAAATAAAAAAAATCTAAACGGAGCTAATGTCTGATTCCGAAGAAACAGAAACAGGTGGGGGCAAAAGCCAGTTCACGAGGGAACAACCAGGAGCGGGATCACGGTAAGCAATGAAATCAGGATCGGGATGACAAGCCTGATCTACCTCAAGGAGGATTTGACAAACAATCGGCCAGGTACAGCGCCAGTAAGCAATGCGATGGGATGAGGTGGGGCGGGTTTTTGGGAGCTGGTTCAAAATACAAGAAAGTGGATCAGCATGATCAGGATCATTGCGAACGTTGAGACGACGGTGCATGTTCAAACACCAGATTAAATGGCGCCGGCTTGTGTGATCATGCTTGCACCAACAGGTAATAGGGCGGCCAGGAAGCCAACCCATTCTCCATCGGATGCAGCGACTTCGTTCATGGCGGGTCATTGGTAGGAACATGATGGGATCTATGCCTAGACGAGGACGACAGGCGCGAAAAAGGATGCTGTTACGACTATCCAGCCGATGCTGGAAAGTGTTTTGACGGAAGGTCCAGAGTGCGGATGTAAAGTCTTTTGCAGACGTGTGGGAGCGGGGTCGAGGGAGGCTAACCCAGATTTGATTCCTGTAGTAGGAAGGCCAAAGGTGCGGAGTATGTTTATGTGAGGCTTTAAAGCACTCAGAAGACTGTCGTCAGGAAGGTGGTAAGATCGGAATAAATATTTAGCTTGGAGAATGCTGTATCGTTCAGCCATTGTGGGCAAGCGGGTCAAGTGACGGAAAACCACTGTGGATGCGGTGCGATGGCCACCAAAAATCATGCGTAAGCATTGATCTTGAGCACGATCGAGCTGAATACGCTGTTTCACAGAAAGGCGAAGAAGGGCAAGGCCATATTCGAACTTGGGACGGACGAATTGTTGGTACAAGCGAGCGGAGAGCAAACGAGAGAAACCATGTGGGTTGACACCCAGGCCACGTAGGACACGCATGGTACCCAAGGCGCCGCTGCTGTTCTGGTGAATGAGGAGAGTCGGATCGATCAAGCCCTGGTTGTTGAAAGGAATACCGAGGTACTTGAAAGTGGAGGCGGTTTGGAGGGGAATATTATATAGAGTTAAAGGAATGGAGGGAGGAACCGAAGGAGAGCCATCGTATACAACGACACACTTTTCGGGATTCCAGCGATAGCCTAGTTGTTGGCTATGCCTTTCACAGGCAGCAAGAAGAGTAGGCATGATATTCCAAGTACCAATGATCGCAACATCGTCGGCATACAGGAGGCAGTTGATGCGTTGGCCGCGGATAAGGAAGTGTGGGGGAGCAGCAAAGTCATCATCATCGGGAAAAAGTGATGCTTCGGCAAGACGGAGGACACCAGGAAGGGTGTTAATGTACAAAGAATAAAGGAATGGAGAGAGTACGGAACCTTGGAGGACACCGGTTTTAGGTTGGAAACGAGAGGAATTGATGCCTGAGAGCAGGACTTCGATGGAGACGTCGTCAAATAAATTACGGAGGAGAGAAAGGAGTGGAGGTAGGGCCGTAGACTCAATTTCTTGCCATATGACGTTCCGATCAACGGTGTCATAGGCAGATTTGATATCTAGGAAAGCTATAACAGGACTTTGTCCATGGATGGTTCGGTGGATGACAGAAAGCTCGTGGAGGCATAAGGCTTGATCCATTGCACTACGTGCTGGTCGGAATCCGCCTTGAGCGATATCGAGGGGAGGGGAAATGCGTTCGAGTTCGGGCATAAGACAGTATTCAAGAATTTTTCTGAACATGGAGGTGAGGCAGATGGGTCGATAGTTTCCTGGGTCAGTAATATCGCCCTTTTTGTAGATGGGTACAGCCTGTGCGACTCGCCAGTCAGAGGGACAAGTCCCCCATTTCCAACAGAGTGCAAAAAGGCGGGAAAGGAGTGGAGAGAGTGGATCAATGAGGACTTGGAGTACCTCAGCGCGAATGTGGTCTACACCAGGTGCTTTTCGGGAGGCAAGGCGTTTGATAGCGGCGGCAACCTGGGTGGAAGTGATGGGGCAAACGAGAGAAGAGGGAACAAGGGAAAAATGAGACGGATCGCCAGAAGGAGTTGAATGGGCGAGGAGGTTACCAGCATATATTTGCTCGAGATGAGAGGCGATGCGGTTGGCGGCAGTTGTGGGGCCAGCAGGGCCTGTGAACTGAGGGGTGGTTTTACGATTGCGCCGTAATTTCCCCATCATGGCAGTGGCATCACTAAAGTTGCCAGTGGTCAGCTTGTCACAAAATTCACGCCAGGTTTGTCGCTTGCGTTGGCTGACTAAAGGCGGAACTGGGCAGAGGCTCGTTGATGGTCGATCCATCGGGACATTTTGCTAACGCCTTCGGCGCGGCGCCATTTCTGGTAACAGGATTCACGATAATCGAATGCGTCTTGAAGTTGTGAGTTCCAAAACCATTTACAAAATCGTCGAGGAGGGGTGCGGCGGCCAACGGTGGTGTCTAAGGAAGCATAAATTGCATCACAGAGACGTTGGTGGAGGCGATCAAGAGAAGGAGCGGTGGGAGAATCGTAGAGTTCGATCAGGTCATGGTGTAGGGAATGTATGTTGGATGTAAAGGAGTGGATGAGGCGGTCGCGGTAAGTGGGATCAGCGAGTTTGCTGAGGTTCCATAATTGACGTGGATGTGGGATGGCAGAGGAAGGAGGAGGTGCTGATGGGATAAAGGTAAGGTGGGAGAGTTTGTGATCGGAGCCCAAGGAAATATCGTGGTCAATATGCATAGAAGGTGTAAGGAGTGTGTGGGTGCTGAGAAACCAGTCAATGATGCTAGATCCGTTACCGCGGAGGTAGGTGGGCTGAGCGTAAGCCAGTGAGGCATTCCATAGGGTAAGACCATGTTCATGTATCCATTCCAAAAATAATGTGCCGCGGGAATTAACGTTATGGTCACCAACAAAGGGACCGATACGAGCATTGAAGTCGCCGCACAGTATGGTATTTGAGGTGCCAGGTGCGGAGAAAGGGAGGTTGTTAAGGATAGTGAGAGCGTCGGCAGAAGAGAGAGAGGGAGGAAGGTACAAACAATGTACGAGATGGTCAGCGGTAATACAGGAAAGGACATAGGGTGATGTGATCGGAAGGATTGTGATGGGATAAGGAAAGGAAGGATTGATAAGGAGCGAGATACCCAGATTACCAACGTAGGCATTGGGAAGGCGTTGGCCATAATTATGGTGTTGGGTCCAGTGGGTGGGAAATGAGTGTGGTGAGAGAAGCCAAGTTTCGGTAATAAAGATGAGTGAGGAATCTGAAGTAAAGGAGAGAAGGTTATCAATGAGGTGTCGTTGGAGCCCATTGGCATTCCATAGAGTAATCGTTAAAGGGTCACTCATTGATCAGATTTTTCGTGTTGGGAGGTGCTGGTGGAATTATTGCCAGAGAGAATCATCTTGTCATCATCATCATCCGTGGTGCGGAAAGGAATGGTGGAGGTGGCAGCATTGGATTCTGTCTGGGTACGGGATTGTAAAAAGGAACGGAGCATATCATCATCAATCCACTTTTGGCTGTGGAAGGAGCGGGCGACAGCAAATTTCACAGGTTCACGAATGAACTTGAGAGCGCGTTCAAGCCGTTGGCGGTGGATCTGATCGGCTTCACGCTGACGGTCTTCCAAGGATAAAGTATTGAACTTGGGATCACGCAGACGCGATTGATCACGGGGATTGAAGTCTTTGATTGGGGTGATGTTGTGATGGGCAAAGGAAGCAAGCAGCGTATCGTGGTAGTCGTTGTGAATCAACAGAGCAACGACCTGACGGTCTGGATAGTGGATATCAAGGATTCGAGAATTGTCGAAACCAAGCGTACGTAAGGTCTGTCTAAGGGCCTTGGTCTTCATACGGAATTTGCTGGGGATGTACACATACTGAAATCCGTGAGTTTCACTAGTGGGGGCAAAAGCTCGGGCGAGTGTGGCCATGCGCTTAGGGGACACTTTGGGTTTTTTTGCGTGTTGCGCACGCTTAGCCCATGTGTCATCAGTCGTGGGGGCGGCAGGGGTGGGCGGCGGAATGGTGTCATGGGCATATTTCGATGCCATGGCACCAGACAGAGCAGGGAAAGAGGTCTGAGCTTCAAGTTGGGCGATTTTGGCTTCCGCAGCAGCCAATGACTTTTTCAATCTCTGATTTTCAGCAATTAGTGCATCATACTGGTCCATGCGGGTGCGCATTTGATTAAGTTCAGCCATGATAGTGGTCATAAATTCAGGCAAGGCTTCATGGTGTTCAAAACGCAGAGCAGACAGCGGCTGGAAAATCGAAGTTTCACTGGGAGCAGAAGGTGGTACAGAAGCCTGTTCAGCTTCGGTCATTTTGGAATCCTTGGGGAGCAAGGCGGAGACAGAGGCAGCACGACCATTGTGTTGGTCGATGAGAAATCGCATGTCGATATGGCCGAAGCGATATCCACAGCGGCAAAGGAAGATGGGCATGGGTGGCTCCGTTTTGGTATGGCCATTCTTGTTGATATGGCCAAGATCCAGGCATTTCGGGCACTTGAGAGCAGTGTGGCGCAAGGTCTCGAAATCGGAGTGGAGTTTTTTCAGGGCATTGGGTGAGAAAATTTTAAGAGATTTGGTCACTCCAGCCGGGTCTTGGGCTTTTTCTATTTTTTTGTTGCTTTTTATCGCACCCATCTGAGGTTGGCGTTCGGTGGATGAAGTAAGGAGTTCAGGAAAAGTAGTACGGGTACGTTTGTGAATTGGTAAGCGTGAAATGCGGAGCGGGAGCAGAGATGACCTGCGTCGTTTGTTCAAAGAATAATTTTTAAGCAGGTGGTCAGATGTTGGAATCGCGGGACGGAAATGCACGATTTCGCTCGTCGGTTCTAATGGAACTTGCTTAGCTGGTGCTGGGCAATGCTTGGGAGGTAAGTTTTTGGGAGGTTCGGTTGTTGTGTCTTTCTCTATTGTCGTCAAGGTAATTACTATATCCGGTAAAACTATTATCCGTGAAAAAAGTGATGAATAGTGGAATAACCAGTGACTTCTTGGTGTAGATTAAAGTTTTATTAAAGAAGGATAAAAGGCGGCTATGAACACTTGTCCGCATGGGGACTATTGCTCTCGCCAGATCGAAGGGAGGGAGGGTCATGAAAAACCTGCAAAGCAGGAAAAAGGTATAGGGGAAGGGTAGCCTGAGTTACTTTCAGTCGGAGCTACTCAATGATTCTGAAGAATGCAATGAGGGTGGTGGTGGTGGGGAGAGCCAGTTCAAGAGAGGACGGCCAGGATCAGGGTCGCGGAAAAGAAGGAATTCAGGATCAGGGTGGCAAGCTTGGTCTACCTCAAGAAGGATGCAACAGACCACAGGCCAGGTATGTTTCCAGTATGTGATGCGTGAAGGGGAGGTGGGAGGCGATTTAGGTAGACGGTTCAGAATGAAAGATAAAGGATCAGGATGGTCAGTATCGAGGGGAACTCGAAGACGGTGGTGCATGTTCAGGCACCAAATTAAATGGCGTCTACTGGTATGATCGTGTTGACACCAACATGGGTGAGGACGACCGGGGAGCCAACCCATACGCCATCGGATACAGCGGCTGCGTTCCTTGTTAGTCATGGGCAGAAACATGATCGGATCAATGCCGAGGGTGGGGCGGCACGCGCGGAGGAGAGTGCTGTTACGGGAGTTAAGGCGAAGTTCAAATTCTTCTTTGTGGAATGCTTGTATGGCCGCCTTGAGATCTTGGGAGGTAGCTTCAGCACGCGGTCGTGAGAGATTAATCCAGATCCGGTTTTTATGAAACATGATCCAATGATGGTGGGAGCGGCGTATGTGTGGTTGAAGGGTACGCAGTAGACAATCATCTGGTAAATGGTGGGAGCGATGAAGATATTTCGCCTGGAGAATGATTTGGCGTTGGGTCATGGTTGGGAGCCGGGTCAAATGACGAAATACAACAGTTGAGGCAGTACGGTGGCCACCAAAGATCAGCCGTAAACATTGGTCTTGAGCACGGTCAAGTTGTACACGCTGTTTCATGGAGGGGCGGAGGAGGCCAAGGCCATACTCAAATTTAGGACGTACAAATTGTTGGTAAATGCGGGCAGAAAGCAGACGGGGAAAGCCAGTAGGGCTAACGCCTAGGCTATGTAACGTACGCATGGTGGCAAGGGCGCCCCGACTGTTCTGGTGAAGAAGGCGATCAGCATCAATCATACCTTTGTTGTTGAATGGGATTCCAAGATAAGGAAAGCAGTCAGCGCCTGGGAGTGGGGTACCATACAAGGTCAAACGGTGGGAGGGGCTAGATATAGGTGAGCCATCGTAGATGAGAACACATTTGTCAGGGTTCCAGCGGTAGCCTAGTTGACGGCTGTGTCGTTCACATGCAGCGAGAAGAGTAGGCATGGTATCCCAGGTACCGATAATGGCAACATCGTCTGCGTATAGGAGGCAGTTGATGCGTTGGTGGTTGATCAGGAAGTCCGTGGGCATGGCAAAATCGTCATCGTCATTGAGAAACGCTTCTTCGGCTAGTCGTAGGACTCCCGGTAAGGTGTTGATATAGAGGGAATAAAGAAATGGGGAAAGGACTGAGCCTTGAAGGACTCCAGTGGTTGGGTGGAAGCGGGTGGAAGTAGCACCGGAAAGGATGACTTCAATGAAAACATGGTCAAATAGGTTCTGGATGAGGATAAGGAGAGGGAGGGGAGCGGTGGACTCAAGCTCTTGCCATATGACTGTCCGGTCTACTGTGTCATAAGCGGATTTAATATCCAGAAATGCGATTACTGGTGGTTGACCATGGATGGTTCGATGCATGGCACTAAGCTCATGGAGACATAGTGCCTGGTCCATGGCACTGCGGGCATGGCGAAATCCTCCTTGAGCTATATCGAGGGGGGGTGTAGCAGCTTCCAGATGTGGGGCAAGACAGTATTCTAGGACTTTGCGGAACATGGATGTCAAACAAATTGGGCGGTAGTTACCAGGATCGGTGGGGTCGCCTTTTTTGTAAATAGGAACAGCCTGGGCAATGCGCCAGCATGAGGGACTATTTCCCCATTTCCAGCATAGAGCAAAGATGAGAGTGAGCACTGGGGTCAATGGTTCAGCAACGGCGTGCAGCATTTCAGCGCGCACATGATCAATCCCAGGGGCTTTGCGCGGTGCGACACGTTTGATGGCTGCTATGACTTGTGCTTCAGTAATGGGGCAAGATTCCGTAAAAGGAACAGAGGATGGTGGGGCATTGGTAGGCGGTGAGGAAGGTAGGAGAGTACCATCATACACTTGTTGCAGGTGAGCGGCAATGCGGTCAGCAGCAGCAGAGGGTCCAGTAGGATCAGTAAACTGAACAGTAGTTTTTCGATTACGTCGTAGCTTTCCCAGGGTTGCTGCAGCAACCGAGAGATCGCCTTGGCCCATCTTGTCACAGAACTCACGCCAGGTTTGGCGTTTACGTTGGTTGGTCAGGCGGCGGAATTTTGCAGCAGCTTCTTGATGGGTAATCCAACGGGCTATTTTACTAGTGCCAGAAGCCCTACGCCAGAGCTTATAGCATTTTTCGCGGTGATCAAAGGCTGTCTGTAATTGTGGAGTCCAGAACCAACGGCAAGAGCGGCGTGGAGGAGACCGGCGGCCAACTGCATGGTCGAAAGCATCGTATATAGTATTTGACAGACGTGTGTGAAGGGATTCGAAACAGGGTGGGATGTTGGATGTGAGGAGTTTAGGAAGGTCATCGGCAAGTGGTTGGAGTAAGGAGCGGAATTTGTCGTTGAGATTTTCCAATGTGTTAGGGTCTGTCAGCTTACTGAGATGCCACAGTTGTCTTGGGTGTGTACTTCCGGGAGCAGGTGTAGGATGGGAGGTGATGAAAGTAAGATGGATGAGTTTGTGATCAGAGCCAAGGGAATTTTCTGAGTCAATGCGCATGGAAGGTGAAATGAGGGGGAGGGGACTTAGGAACCAGTCAATAATACTGGAGCCATTGCCTCTAATGTATGTGGGCGACGCATAGGCCAAAGAGGCATTCCAGAGGGTGAGACCATTTTCATGTATCCATTCTAGAAATAAGGTACCCCGTCTGGTAGTTTCGTGGTCGCCAACAAAGGAGCCAATACGAGCGTTGAGATCGCCACAGATAATGGTATTGCTGGTGTTGGGTGTAGAGAGCGGGAGATCGGAGATAATGGTGTATGCCTCTATGGCAGAGAGAGATGGTGGAAGGTAGAGACAATGGAGAAGAAGGTCGGCAGTAGTACATGACAAGACATAGGGTGAGTTGGGTGGCAGGACGGTGACTGGGTATGGATATGCAGGATTTATGAGAAGCGAGATGCCCATACTACCAGCATATGCGTTTGGTAATTGTTTTCCATAGTTGTGGTGTTGGGGCCAATGGGTCGGAAAAGAGTGTGGGGGGAGGAGCCAGGTTTCAGTAATAAAAAGTAGGGAGGATTCGGCAGTGAAAGAGAGTATTGTATCAATGAGATGGCGTTGTAAGCCATTGGCATTCCATAATGTCAGTGTAATCGTGTTATTCATTGGGAAGGGAGGTTGGTGGGGGTAGTGCTGGTGGGAGGGGTGCTGCCGGTAACCATGTCGGTATCTTCAACATCGTTGTCATCATCATCGGTGACGAAGGGGTTGGTGGGCTGAGAGGGTTGTGTATCAGGTTGAGGTGAGGTAAGAACTGACCGGAGCGTGTCTTCATCAATCCATTGTTGTTGGTAAAAGGAACGAGCAACTGCGTATTTGACCGGTGGTCGGATAAAACGTAGGGCTCGTTCAAGGCGTTGTGCATGGATCTCATTAGCCTTGGTTTGACGTTCATTTGCCGGCAAGTCTGCAAATTTGGGATCGCGGAGATGAGCAGGGTTACGAGGATTAAAATCAGAGATCAAAGTAATTTTGTGACGTTCAAGGTTTTGGAGAAAAGCAGGATGGTAATCATTGTGGAGCAAAAGTGCAACTACCTGACGGTCAGGATAGTGTACATCGAGGATGCGTGAATTGTCGAAGCCCAGAATGCGAAGACGTTGGCGGAGCTCTTTTGTTTTCATACGGAATTTGCTTGGGATATAGACGTACTGGAAGCCACTATTTCCACTGGTATCGAAAGCGCGAGCGGTAGTGGCCATCCGTTTAGCAGAAGGCTGTTGCTTCTTGGGGCGATGTTTGCTGGCTCGGGCAGCCCATGTATCCTGAGTTGGGGGGGGTGCAATAGGTGTGTCTGGGGCATACTTGGAGGCCATGGTACCAGTGGGTGCAGCAGGAGATGAAACAAATTCAAGCTGAGCAATGCGAGCTTCAGCAGCAGTCAGAGAGTCTTGGAGCTGCTGGTTGAAATTTTTTAATCGCTGGTTTTCAGCGATCAACTCATCGTATTTATCCATACGACTACGGAGGGTGTTGAGCTCATGGAGGACAGTTTTCATAAAATCCGGGAGCGCATCGTGATGTTCAAAACGAAGCGCAGGTTGCTGGGGTTCTCCTGAGGTAGCCGGTGGTTCAATAGTCGGAGTGCTAGGGGTAGTTGGAGCAGGGATGTCAGCTTCTGAATCATCGGTCATCAGCATGTCAGTTTTTTCTAGGGTAGATATATTTCGTGCGCGGTATTGTGCGATTAAAAATTGCATCGTAAGATGCGTAAACCGTTCTCCGCAGCGGCAAAGAAAAAGAGGCATGGGAGGATCGCTCTTATTATGGCCGTTTTTACGAATATGGCCTAGAGTGTGGCATTTGGGACATTTGAGATCTGTGTTGCGCATGTTCTCAAAGTCGGAGTTCAATTGTTCCAGGGCTTCAGGAGAAATCTTTTTTTGAGGTTTCGATGCCCCCGTTGGGTCTTGGGCTTTTTTTTCAATTTTTTTGATGGTTTTGACCGCACCCATAGTGTGTTCACGCTTGGTAGTGAAGCTAATAAGTTCAGGAAGGGTGACGCGGGTACGTTTTTTCGTGGGGATACGGGAAATGCGAGATGGGAGTAACGATGACCGCCGCCGTTTGTTTAAAGAATATTTTTTAGGCTGATGGCCGGATGTCGGAATGGCGGGGCAGAAATGCACTATTTCGCTCTGCGGTTCTAATAGATCTTGCGCAGCTGGTGGTGGGCAGTGCGTTGGAGGTAGGATATCGGGAGGTTCGGTTGTTGTGTCTTTCTCTGTAGTTGTCAAGGTAATTACTAAATCCGGTTAAACGTTTATCCGCGAGAAAAGTGATGAATAACGGAATAACCAGTGACTTCTTGGTGTAGTCGGTTATCACGTCTGTCTAACACACAGACGGTCGCCAGTTCGAATCTGGCAGAAGTCATATTTTTTAATTTTTTTTTCTGGAGTCTGAAATTAAGTGGCCAATCAAAAGGTTCCTTCTTTTTTTTTACCAAAAAAAAAAAAAAAAAAAAAAAAGAGGACGACGAACTGAAAGTTAGAGGAAAAGATACGAAGAAAGTTAATAAATTGAATTCGGTGCTTTTAATTTGTGAAAATATGCATATAGTGTTACAAGCTGTTACTGCATTTGGGACGCTTATCGAAGATCAAGCTAGAATAGAGTAAAAGAAAAGCAGTCAGCCTTCTCTCATAAAGAGAAAAAATGTATTACCCGGATAATCTTTGTAAACTAGGCATCCATCACTGTTCATGATTCCCCAGTCGTGTTAACAGCTGAATAATATTGATCCTTTCATATTTTTACACCGGAGATACGCTTTTCAAAATAGGCAAGTACGGAGTTGCGCTCTAGAACGTTGTTATTTTATTTAAAGGGCGTTTCTCAGCTGCATCACCGATGTTTGTGCATGACAATAACCTAATATCTAGTACTCGAGACTAGTATTCCGCATGTGCATTCAAACTTGCAGCGCGAAATTGTGCATTACAAAAAGGAACCGTGCTCTCGGTAAACAAAATGAACCAGTGGGAAAGCGAGATGGAGTCAGAAGAATTGTTTATGATACCAGAAAAAAAAAGTTATCGCCGAATATGTTCCAGACTTTGTAACTCTGTCACGGCGAAAGTGGGAGTGTTCGCGCAAAGATGCAGATATTCGAAATAAATTTACTTGACTGAGGATCTAGGTCATAGTTTTCGGTCGATAGTTATACAAACATGCATGAAAGATTGCAAATAAACGCGTAACTTACTCTGCTGCTCTCTCTTTTTGCAAAACAGGTCCCTGCATGGGTGAGTCTCAATAAGTACTCCAAATGGAATTGCCAGTGACGATGCACTGAAAATCATTCAAACAACGCTCCATAACAGTAAGGAACTTGATTCGCGACTTGAGCTAAACCTCAAACAATAACAAAATATGGTTGGTCTGGTATGTTGTCGGTAGAGTTCAATCGTGTGAGAAACAAGACGGATATCGACTTGCCACTTTATGCACGGTAACATATTCGTCGACATTCCTCCCCTGATCTGTCAGCTCCGGAATTAATCCGATGAATGATGTATTAATGTGCCAATTGGTCGAAATTTTTGTCCAGAGATGACGAAAAACGCGGCGTTTGTGTCATCGGCAGCGGCTGAATCAATACGCGGAAACGACTTACTAATACGAATGCGAAGGATTAAGCGTATATCTTTCAGGAAACGTTTTCTTGATAATGTTCGATGATAGCAGCGTACTTTTCAATTCATCAATCGTTGCCATCATATCCATTGCGTCAAAGCCTGAGGGTGGGTGTCCTCGCCTCCATTTACCGTTTTAATTTCCTTTATTGGGACATTTAATCGTTTCTGGCAACTTCCCCATCTGAAACAAATGATACAGAAAAAATAGCTGCGGAGTTTACATTGGTTACCAGGGAGATTGGAAATTTGGGGACATGGTCATGAATGCCAGGGGCAGCTGGAAAAAGAAAAAGACAATGTTGTGGCCGAATTAAACGTGCTCGAGTAGGTTATACTATATATAACCTTAATGAAGTAGTATGGGGGTTGTCCAGATTCTATCCATGGAATAAAAATTTTGTGAAAAGTAACAGACCGTGTGTTATCCTTTTACAGCAACACACACGCGGTTTCAGACCGTCCAATAAGACGTTTCTATTCGCTTCAGTTCACCCGTGTGATCGCACAGTAAAAGTTTGGGGATGATAAAAAATCGTCTTCAAATAAAAAAAGGTGGAGTCATCGTTAAAGAATAAACATCGTGCAATAAAAGCAACGTTTTGTGGCAAAGCCAGTGTACAAAAAAATATAAGGGCTCCATGTCCCATGTGTAAATTGAGATAATAGGATCGTACTCAGCGCGAGACCTGTCTTCCGTTCATCCGCCGTAACCGCATTGCGGATAAAACTCACACAACAATGATATGATTACGGAGTGTAGGCGTTATTCCATTTACAATTCCGGAACCAATTATAAAAAGAGCGAGCCACGTTGATTCAGCACCCTAACTTTTTACTTCAATTGCTTTAATACTCAATTCCCAATGGCCGCCGCAACTGCACCTGCACCTGCTCCTACCGATCTTTACGGCAAGGTTCCCGCTCTACAACCCTCAACCTTTGATACCGCGCAGTCGCCTGCTTCCAGCAATTCTTCGGTCACCGATAAAGATAGCACAGGAAAGAAAAAGAAAGGCATTCGTCAGGTAACGATTTCAGAAACTACCTTTTTGATAAACGAGTTGTCTGATTGCGATGTGTGTAGGCTGTCGGTATTATCGTTATTGATCCTGCGACTAAGAAGGTGTTGATGCTTTCCAGCCGTAAGCAGGAGGGTGCCCTTCGCTTACCACGAGGCCAATGCAATCGAGATACGCAAGAACAACCTGAAGCTGCAGCTTTGCGTGTGCTTCATGAAGAAGCTGGTGTCTCCACCAACGGCTTAAACTGTCGTGTAGGCACTTACACCGAAGCGAATAAGAAGGGTAACATCATTGCTCACCATTGGATGTATGAAGTGCATGCTTCCACCCTTATGGATACGTGGCCGGCGTCAGATCGCCAACGATTCTGGGTAAGTAATAAAATTGGTGGGGATGATAGTAGCGAAAATGTGTCTGACATGCATTTGATCCAGGTCTCGTACAAAGACGCTCTGCTAGCGACGGCTGACCGACGCATGGCCCATTTGGCCTTGACCAATTGCTCTCTTGCTCATAACTAAGTCCTAGTATTCGCTGTTCCCTTTATGCAATCCTTCTTCTCCTATTTCCGATGATTATCCTTGTCCATAACTTTACTGACCGATATTATAAACTGTTCTCATATTTTGACCTCCAAGATGTTTTCAAAGCCAATTTTCCGAAAGTTTATTGTCCTTTGTGTAACTGAAAAGAATTGTGGCATATTTATTTGTCACTCAGACAATGTTTATTTTTAAACAAGCCGTATGGATGCTATACATAGCATCATGAACGAGCAGGGCTGGCTGCTAGCTTTGGTGCAATGGAACTTTTTCGTACTGCATCTTGCATAAAGGGCTTTGGTGCAAGCACAGTGATGGCTTCATCAAAAGTAAACTACAAGAGGTCATGACAGTCATTATCAAATCGCAACTGATACATGCAATTTACTACGGCGTGCATCATACCCATCTTCGTTCACGTTTTTTCTTCTCAGGCCATTTTTTCATGATTTCATCCACAAGCAGTTCATATATCCAAAATTGTGATTTCGCTTGACCCTTTTTGTTGCTGTCATAAAAGCACCCTAAAAACCCGGAAATGACTCCGCGCACTCCGGCTGTTCCATGCTCTAGTTAGCGCTGACAGCTAATATGGACGTCAACTTTTTAACGATATACCTTCTTCCCATGTTTCCCGTAAAGCCGCCTCTACTTGGGTTTCATCGTTCTCCCAGCCCCCTTTCGGCTAGAGTAAATTATTAGTCATAAAGAATTCAACCAAATTGAACAATTCCAACTTACAATGACCCAGACTCCTTCATGTTTACTACTTGAGATGAGAAGTATTCGTTTAGTGCGGGGATCAATGGGTAAGCATCCCGCCACCTGCAATGAAAAATGATTTGAAGTTATTGCTACTTTCTCAACAACTAGAATGGCAAAGTATTGAGTATACCTGTCGAACATCATTGTCATCATATATTTGATTAGCACGCCCAATTCGTGCTTCCTCTGAATAATGCATCAAGAGTTTTATCAAATGAAGGAAAAGAGTAAATTAATGGGTTGTAGGGAGCGCTGCCTAGGATTGCATTGCGGATTTTGAAATCCCATGTTCACCCTTATCAAATGGTTCTGTTTCAATGAATGCAGGCAGTCTGAGTCTTTTAGAAATAAAGTGTCATCTACGTTGTGGTGTCTCCGATTATGCCACGATGTTGGATATTTTACATCGATAATCTATGGTTGGAAGTTGTGCAACAAGTGTACAGAGCTCTTAAAAGGTAAAATTGTGATGAACGACGCTTTGAGATCGATATGGATTTTTACTGTAATATTGAATTCAAATTGTACACAAATGCAGAAAGAAAGAAAATATGCCTGTTCGCTAGGTTGGATCGTAGTTTCTTACGGTAATCCTTTTGTTTGTCTTACTAGTGGATTATGAATAGAAACCAAGGCATGAATTATCATGTGAGGCAAATTTTGGGAAATAAATAATCCACTTACCCCGAGGGCATCTAGGTGTGGGAACAGCGATAACTGATCCGGATGATATCATGAATGTTTTGGAATCTTGCTACTCGAGGCTTCCGCTTCGGCTCGCTTCCTTTTGAAAAGTGTCGGTCTTTCGTTATTCTCTCGGTGGCCAAACAGAATCTTGCGGAAATTAAGGACTGCAGCCAAGTCTCGATTCCATAATTTATAGCCATGATCATGTTTACATTTTTGATTTGTACATCTAAGGATAAGCGTGAACAAGCACATTCAATATCCCACTTTCATTCATCGGTTACTTAACAGACCATGGCGTCATACTTCTGGCTACTTCGTTCGTCGGTATGACCTGGGATTGGGTACCTTCTTGATTTTTTCCAACGGATCGCCGCAGTCAGGACAGCACGAGGACGTTCAAATTCATCGAGCAAGTACACCTCAAAACCTTGTTTTTTGAGCATCCGTCGCATGCCTACGCCTCTGATCGGCTCATGGAACTTGACATTTGATGCCGACCAATTTCCCATGTGAACCTGATCCCACCCAAAGCACAAATTTATGGTTCTCGCCAATCGAGAATCTGCTCGGCATTAATTGAAATAGGCTGAGAGTCGTAGTTTTCGGATAGAGGGCATCCCAATAGATTTGATGTTGTGTTCGCTTAAAAATTCGATAGTACCCGAGATACGCTTGCGGTTTTCCGTCGATTGTGACAATACGTCTCGAGGTCATTGACTGAAATGGATGCTGTGATAATTTTTCCTGCGCAGTCGTGACATTTGGCAATTGGCTAAGTAATTTTCTCTGATCCTTCTGTACTTTTTCGTCTTCTGGCAGGAGGTGTAAAGATAGAGGATCCTTGCGTTTGGTTCAGAGTACGCGTGCATGCAGAAAAGCAAATCTCTTCGTCCTGGGTCGACCAACACACAGCGGCCCTCCAGGCATCTTTGCTCAATTGGAGCAAGCGAGTCAACGTACGGTACATCTTCGTCTAGAACCTTCGCCTTTTTTTGCCGGCCTGCTTTGCGACTTGGAAAATTTTGTTTGATGACACTCACCCCTACGCCATCAGTCTGCAGAGTCCCATAAAATAACAAACCTTTGCTCTTCGTTTGCTTGAAAGGTCTGCTGTCAAGATCCACGACTCGGCTCCACAGATCGAGGTTGCTGGACTTTGCGAAGCTTCGCTGGCTCATCTGGAGAATGTGTGTGCAAAGGAGCATCGCATCGATTTGCATGTACCGCGGCGACCAGGCAGTACGAATCGGAAAGCAAGTGAAGGAGCGCCAACCTCGTTGAGAAAATAAGCAAGATATCGATAAGATGCAAGAAACTGGTTTTTGGGGGAAGCTTTAACATCGTAATAAATACTATCTTTCGCGAATTGATATGTCGATGCGTAGGAACTGAAAAATGGTTGCAAGAAATCATGGTGTGCCTGAAGTGGAGAATCAATGCGCGAAATTTTTCCTGCGATATCAAGCTTGAACTTCCTTGCGGGCTCGTAGATTTCTGTTGTGAGTCTTGCTGATGTTTCACGTTGAGATAAGCTCTCGTTTTGCAATAGTGCTTTAAGGTTGTTTCGCCGGTTTTTTATGTAAAGAAGCAGATAAATTTATCGCCGCAAATGCTGTCCAAATCGTTCTTTGATATTATTAATGTAAGCGGTATATATCTGCTTTGCTTGATATAGGGCAATTTGCTGGGCGTTTGGTAGATCTGGTGGCGCGAACGATGCGTGGCGGCAAAACGATTCGACATACGGATTGATCAGATCGCGATAGGTTCTGGTCGCCGCTCTGACGGTGCTGCTTCTCGTGCGTCTGTTTGTGACCGAGAGGAAGACTTCAACGAAAAAGCCTTCTTGGACGTAAGCGTGAAGCTCGAACCCATCGTTTTTTGACAACTCTGACAGGAAAGTGTATTTCGCGAATAGGAAAGTGTGTTTGGTGAGGTTATGGACGAGAGCTACGAGCTCACGCAACGGTTGGATGAACTCTTCGCGCCAGCCGATGGCCTTGATGGAGGTTTTGATAACAGAAACTTTTTTGGAAGAAATGATGAGACAGTTTTAGGAAATGAGGAGATAAAGATAAAGAGGAAGATTTACCAGAAAAAAAACCAGCGTTCTCATGCTTTATATCTATTGCGTGACTCGCAATTTTTGGACGGTCTGTGCTGCTCACGCCAATGGAGCTTCAAGCGGTAAACCTCCAGACGTTAAAGACAAACTAACATGCTGGATTTAATGCGTTCATGGGGTATTCTAGTATCTGGAAAGGACACTTGTTTGGTTCCAGACGTCGATTTTGTCTTTTAAAGGTGCTTTTGGGCTGTTATGACGGTTGGCGTTGCTGACTTCGAAATTGCCGTAATGCATAGTAAATCCTCCACCCAAGACTGATAACAAAGTCCACTTTATCAAATGCATAAAACATGTGGGCCAACTAGTACTGATAAATTTTATTTTGATGATAAATAAAGTATCATATTTGTGCTTGTGATACACATGCTCAAACTTGGTGCTTGGGTGTCTAGGATTACGTTCGATCTTATGTCAGATCATATTCCAGCTATGCTTCAGGCACCATGGACTTGCAAACAGGTGTTTATGTTAATATGCGTCAAAATCTGAGGTTAACACGTAAAAAGTGCTCCCCAGATTGAATCGATCTGTGTGCTTTGATGATGAGAAACGACAATAGACCCTATCAAACCTCATACACTTGTCCAAAAGACGATCGCCCTCCATATTACGTCGAGTTTTTGATATAATGGGAAATGCCTATTCTGGGGTTCAACGAACACCATGAGAACCTGATTATTGGTGACTGGTACTTTCATAACGGCAATATACAGTGTAGAGTATGATAGTGAGTTTTTAAAAAGTCAAAGCCAAAGCGTTTTCAAGCAGTTCGCCATGCCCATTTTTTCGTTGTTTTTTTTTAAAAAAAAAAATGTTCAGTGTGGTTGTGCCTGTAAAAAAAAGGTAATGGCTTGCAAAACTTTCTCCAAATCCAGCCGGCCTTTTTAGAGTGCTTTAATACAGTTTATTCAACTTTTGGAGTCACAAAATAAAAATAAAAAATCGGGTGTCAAATGATAAATAACAAAATGGAGACAAACAATGAGAAATAAGCCAAAAAATGTGATCAGACGGACGAAAAATGGAAAAAGAGCACGTCAGTATGGCAGTATAGCAATAGATGTTGAGTGTAGTTGGCTTACCTGTAAACATCTGCAGGCCTTCGTTGCCCGGAAAAACCAACCAAGAGGACCAGGACGGACTACGCAGTACTGTTCAGCGCTTGTTGAACGTGGAGAGCACGCGCCGAAACCGTCGATGGTGGGCCAGTTGAATAAACTACTATATGAAAATCATATTTAGCATTCCAAATTTCGATTCTTAAAGGATCAACAGCCTTGAGCTCACCTTCAGTTCAATGCAAAAAAAAAAAAAAAAAAAGACAACCTCGGAGAAAAAGATGACCTTGAAAGGTAGAATAGAGGTTCGGGGAAAAGGGAAGAACTTTGGCAGACGCAGTGGGATGTCCATTTTATAGACTTTTTCGATGGACTGCTGTTGAGCCAGCCACTTTTCGGAAATCTCAAAAAAAAAGGGGGCGGTAATAGAGCAGAACCGCAAAGAAGCAAACAAAAGAACTATTTTGATACCTTACCACTCGGGAAAACAGAGGAGGTAACACAAGAAGCAATCGAGAATTTTTGTTTTTTTACTGCGATGTATGTACAGTACATATCTCAACACCAATCGAAGTAAACCCAAAAAGGGTATTGTACTTTCGGATGTAATGGATAAACCGAGATCGCGTCTTGGCCGGTGAGCAATTGTCGCAGCTCTTACAGGAGATGGCTGAAGGACGGGCAACTGGACCTTTCCCTGGTTTCAGCAAATGGCCAACCGAGGTTCTTGACGGGTTCCAGCTACTTTTTCGGCCTCCCAGCCTTTGGCTCCACAGGAAACACAGACCAAGGCCATGCTGCCATTATCCATTACTCCATCAACGTTGACGTTTGGACCTCGAATTGAGGCGCCTCCTTGAAATTCTTCAAAGGAGATTTGGGCAGTATTGTGGGATGGTCCTACTACGTAATTGGAAAATATAAGCTCTTATGCATGCCATGTTTGAAGGAGTTTTGAAGAAAATACATACCTTCCGTAGTTGAAGACACAAGAGCAGGCGGGACGGTATCCTCAACGTCGGCTGGCTCAACTGGTAGCCACATAATGGGAAAATGTAAACTTAATGCATGCAATGTCAGAGGAGTTTTGAAGAAACATCCATACCTTCCATAATTGAAGGCACTGGCGCAAGTGGAACGGTATCCTCAACGTCATCTATCATATTTCCAAGGTTTAAAGGACAGAGCGAGCTTGACACGTTTTGGTGGTCTGTACCGCCACATTGACAAAGTAGAACTATCGGGATCTGAGAAATTGAAAATATCCAAGCCGAATGTATATAATATGGCATAATTTTGAATAAACTGCTGCCAAGAGAATATGTAAAATACCTTGTTGGGTGACTTGAATAAACTCAGTAGTTGTATTCATGCGATTCAATGGACACCGTGAACTCGTCATTCTTTGATGATCCGTTATTCCACATTGGCAGCGTCTCGTAAGGTCTATTTGGATTTCGAGAATTTCTTTAATTTAATTAAAAAAATACATTTTGAAAAATTATCAAGAAAAAGTGTATATACATTGTGGAGAGACATGAAAAAACTGCTGCGCTTGTGCTTCTTGAATAAATGGCTGCTCTTGAATGAATTGTTCAGTAGTTGTATTCCTGAGCTTCAACGGAGAACGAGCTCGTAATCCTTCGATGATCCGTACTTGCACAGCGACAAGGCATACTGTAGATTATTTTTTAGCTGTGACAGGATATAACTAAATTAAAACTCAGAGCAATCGTACTATTTTATATACTGTCGGATAGTGTGTGGGCAACGTCCCCTTTTTTGGGTAGATTGTCGTTTAGAACAGGATGTGGCAATGGCCCGGAAAAGGCAATGTTACAGAGACTATTTTAACAGTGTGTGGGTAACATGCCTTTTTGGGTGGACTTTTTCGTACAAACAGTGCATAAACCGCCCCCCCCCCCAAAAAATAAAAATAAAAAAATAGTTTGTCTTATTTACATTACATCCCATAAGTCCTCTAAAGCACAACATACTTTTGCGCATGCAACTGAAGCTGATAGAGAAAACTCGGATATTCCTATTTTACGTATTTTGCGTTAACATAAGCGAAGAGAAAAAAAAAACGCCAACAGACTAGCAAAAAGCATCACTTACCGATTTTGGTGTCTACATAGCTGTCTGCAAATGTATCTGGTCCTTTTGCCATGGCTCCAACGGCAATCACGAGTGGTCCCTCCTCTGGTATTGATTTAAAGTACCGATATAGTCTAACTTTTGGAGCATTCCACGATAATGCTGACAGCTACATTAGATCCAAATATTCTTTAGAAACAGACAGACCATGACCAATACTTACCAAATCGCTTCGCATTTGTTGGCAAATACTGAGTCACTGGAGGAGGCACAATCTCCAATAACTTGACATGGCCTTCTTGATCGCTAACAATGCTGCCTCTTTCCAACAATTGCACTGAAGAAAATAAATCATCAGTTCTTCCGTCTGTTGAACCATATAACACTGGGACTCACCCATAAGCCCTGAGAATCGTTTGATTGTACGTGGTATACGGCATTCTGGATTAATTCGGATGACTACACCTTTAGCTGTGTGAATAAAAACCTAGTGGCAAGTTAATTTTCGAGGAATACATGCAAAGCAAGGATATAAAGCTCCTTAATAAAGACAAGTTCATACCTCCAAATGGCCTGCTTTGTTGAGCGGGCTATCTAAAAGGGTAAGAAGACACTTGACACAGTGTTAGTTTTGACAGTTTTGGAAAGCAGTTGATGTCACTTCTTACCTGATGCACAATATCTGGTCGAGCATCAGCAATGTCTCTACCCAATCTTTTCAGGATCGATTGATGTTCATCACAGTTTAAGAGCTGCATTTTCGTATCGTAACGGTAGGGATGAAGTCTGGCCGCTTCTAATGAAGCATTCTCCAATACGACGATAAGTTTTCGCGATGGTGGAACGGAAGCCTGTGGAATCGGCTGCTCCGGGGCATCTGCGAATGATTCTTCCCCTTCAAAGGCCATACTTCAAATGGGAAAAAGTGTTCAGAGTTGAAGGCTGACAGTTTCAACTCGCTTCGTATTTCCGATTTCTGATGGCAAACTTGGACCCGGTCACAGCTCAACAACTCACAGCCAATGCTTAGACCAATCAAAATTGAGTTTGTGACAAGATGGAAATCTTTCCCGGATGACTTTGAAAATTTGCAATCAGTAGCTACGCGATTTTTTTTTTATTCCATACAACCCGATGCAGCTTCAATGGGGCGGGATCCATCTGTTATAACCACGGTAACTTATCAATTGGCATTCGTGTTATAGTTCAGCTACCTCTTCTTTCAAGGAGACTGATTATCCAAGTTCCTACCTTTTTTCCTTTCCTTTTTCTTTGGCATATTTCACAATGCCATCAGTAGGGAAGTTAAGGAATTCAAAGCAGTGGCGTTCTTCTGTGGCATCATTCAATTTGTTTGTTTTTGTCAGTTATACTGTATATGTCCTTTCATTCTCTTTCAATTTTCAATGAATCGAATAATACATAAGCAGACGTGCTTCGATCTATGAATTCATGCATCAGTGGGGTGACTATTGTTTCATCCATGGAAAACCATATATTTTTGTCTTCAATCTTATCTTTTTTCTTTTGATTTTCTCTCTCTCTTTCTGTTTGCTTGATAAACCCTCACTATCATTGTATCAAGATCCCATCCGCATCCATCATCCAGACCATTCTTATCCCGTATATCTAACTTGGTTAAATCGACCACCATCCTCAAAAAGGTAAGCATCGAGTTGCCCACCATCAATTTTGCTGCGGCAAATCAGACTTACCTCTCTTTTTTTTCCATCCTTCTTTTAGCTTCCGGTTATCTCTGTTTTCTTTTCGCCTGACAAGTTCTGGATACTACAAGTTCACTTTCTCTCACCATCCATCCATCCATCTGGCGAAACCGGATGACGTCAAAGGCCATCGTTGGTGGTGTGGCTCTCTTTTTAATCAGAAAAACGCTTACGTGTCCTCTTCATGTTCCTCTCCTTTGGATTGCTTCTCATCATATGGTATTCGAGATGTCTTCCCGATTATTGTATTTTGTATTTTATATTTCATGTACATATTCTTTTCGCAGTCTTTTCCTCTTTTTTTCCCACAAGGTTTTTTAGGAGGTTTTTACTGACGCGATCATTGTTTTTTTTATCATCATGTACTTTATTTGTTCTTCTTTCTTTTTATTCGGGGGACTCTCGATATCTGGAATCCAACTCGAAATTACCGTCACTTCTGGCCACGTCAATATTTTTTGCCTGCTCAAGCTGACACCACCGATCCATCGCTTAACCGTCCCTGGAAGCAATTTTATTTTCCGCATCGAAGAAGAAGCTTACCTGGCGGTCCGTATTCATCTTTGTTTCTTCCGGTACACCATTTGGTTCAAAGGTAAGTCAATTACTTTTCCTTTGCTATGATGTAGTGAACGTATACTAATTCAAAAATTTTTCAATGTCATAGAATCCAAGTCATGTCAAGCGATCAATGGCTATCGAAAACTCAAATAACAAAGGTAAAATATCTTGACGAAAATTTAAATCAATCAAAGAGCTTACTAACTCATTTTTTTAAATACCCAACATACTCACACATCTTTCTAGATCTGTCATAGCCTGGGCGGGATGGAACTGAGGGGGTCAATCAGTGCTGCTTTGCGCGTGTTCAGAAACAAATCACGTTGCAACGTATGCCATAAGGTTGTCATTAATATACCGAAGTTCCGTCAAGAGTTCTCGCCCAGGTTATGCCGTGTATGCGTTAGGCTTTTTGTCTGACGAAAGTCGCTCAATGTAAGAGGGCGGCCTCCGGTGGCAGGCGGCATCCATTGCACAGCGGGTGTACGGCTTGTTAATGTTAATAACATTTAAGGAGGTCATAAAAAATAGTTATTAAAATTCAAAATCAGATTCCAAACTTGAACTTATGCTCGCCATGTCAGATTGTCTTGTGTCATGTTGTCGGCAAAAAGCGCGTCATACCGAAATTTTGCAAGTATCCTATCTGCAGTTTATTCAACTTTTGAAGTCACAAAAAAATCGGTGTTCAAATGACCAATAAAAAAATGGAGAAGCAACCAATGAGAAATCAGATTGAACGAAACAAATTGGGAAAAAGATCAAAAGTCAAAAAATGTGGCAGCCAGACGAAAAATAGAAAAAAAGCAAGTCAGTATGACTATATAGCAAAAAATGTTGATGCAGCTGGCTTACCTGTAAACATCTACAGGCCTTCGTTGCCCGGAAAAACCAACCAAGTGGGCCAGGACGGACTACGCAGTACTGTTCAGCGCTTGTCGAACGTGAAGAGCACGCGCCGGAACCGTCGATGGTGGGCCAGTTGAAGAAACTAATTATAGGAAAATCATATTAGAATTACAAAATGCTATTCTTAAAGGATCAACAGCCTTGAGCTTACCTTCAGTTCGATCCAAAAAAAAAAAAAAAAAAAAAAGACAACCTCGGAGAAAAAGATGACCTTGAAAGGTAGAATGGAGGTTCGGGGAAAAGGAAAGAACTTTGGCAGACGCGGTGGGATGTCCATTTTAAAGACTTTTTTGATGGACTGCTGTTGAGCCAGTCACTGTTGGGAAATCTCGTGAGAAGTATCATCGCATCAGCTGCGATGTACAAAAAAAAAAGGGGGGGTAATGCAAGAAGCAATCGAGAATCTTTGGTTTTTTTGCTGCGATGCACAGTAGAAAAAAGGGGGCGATAATAGAGCAGAGAAGAACCCCAAAAAAGCAAACAAAAGAACTATTTTGATACCTTACAACGAATCGGAAATACAGGGAATTTTTAGGTTTTTTTTTTACTGCGATACACAGTAAAAAAAAAGCGGGGGGAGGGTGTAATAGAGCAGAACTCAAAGAAGCAAACAAAAAACTTTTCAAGTCTATCTTGTGAACGCAACGGAGCCGACATTGTTACCAGAATGTTCATCGTCTTACAACTAATTTTAAGCTTTTGCTTCATGCCGTTTCCATCAGACTCTTCAAAGACGCCTACGGTTAACGATTCATAGCGTGTCGTTGTTAATATAGCGTCGCAAACAACTGGTCAGTGGGCAACGGAAATTGCCTTCGCTTTTCAATACGGAACTATTCTATCTACCGCGCCTTTTTTATACTTCTCTGCTGCTTTTGATGCACCCAATAGCTTATAGTTAAGAGCTGAAGGTCCCCTTTTGCATTCAGATATTCATTACGGTGTACCCACAGCAATGGCACTTCCTGTATCATTATAGTGTTCGTGCTCTCCATTTTTTTTTTTTTTTTTTTCACTGCTCCCTGCATCCGTTGGAACGAGCAATACTCGCAAACCTTGCGTGGGTATAAATTGATTAATTTCAAAATGGCATTTAATTCATAGTTTATTCGTTTATTTGGCATAAGAGTTTTACTGACATTAATCGCACCGCGTCCACAAGTTCTACACCATGTCACCAACAACCTCCCTCCTCCTCAGTCAACACTCCATGTATCTGATTTCAAGTTTCTTGTTCATTCCTTCCATCTGCCATCTGATGCACGTTTTCACTGCTCTGCTTCCTCTTTTGACGGAACAATTCCTTGGGTGCAAATGACGAAGAACGAACGTGATACGGAATCAAACGTCGGCATCCCCTCAAGACACTGCCCGAAAATCCTCTTGCTCGTACTTTTCTACACTTCCGGTAACAAGAACTCGACAAAGCCGTGCTCCTCATAACCCCCTTCCCTCCCGGATCCTGTTCTCCGCTTGCTGCCCGCATATAGGCCTTGGCCCGATCCATTTCCTGCCAATGCCCAACCATGAATGCAGTTGCTCCTCTGCCACCGCCGTCAATGGCTCCTGATGAACACGTCCACTGTGGCTACGCACGTACTGTACTAGACGCCACCATTTAACATCTTGTTGTTTACATTTTCAGTCTCGGATTATACCTCCTCCCGAACCCCACTCCCAATGTAATGATTATGTACTTCTGTCTTTCCTTTTCCTTGAACTTGACAAGCTCATTCTAGTGATGATTTGACTCACTTAGCTTCCCCTTCTCCTGGCATTGAGTTTCTACGTTGGCTCATCTCATCCCATGGTACTGAATAACTCGACACCCCTGTCTCTTTTTCTTTTCTTTTTCTGCCTTCCTGCTTCTCAAACTCCTCAGGATGCCTTCTATTTTCTTTTCCTATGCGGTTTTCCTGTTAGAACGCTCCGGGGCGAGCAATAATCTGAAAAGGACGCGTGTTCATGCACCTTTAATAAAAAAATCATATTTGTTTTTCCTCTTCTGATTTTTCCAATTGTACATTTCCTAGACATCCCAGGACGATGGATCGTCTTGCAGCGGACATACGTTCATTCACCCCTAATAAAAAAAATCTTCTACGTTTAATTTGCTTTTATTCTCTGTGGAAAACGATGCGTCAAGATGTCGTATCCTTTTTTGGTACTTCCTAAACGTTCACGGCAACATTTTCGTTTTTGGTAATGACCTTCAAGCCAGCGTTTCCTTTATCGAACAGCTCGGCCGAAAGGCTGAGCATTCAGAACCAAAATACCCTGCCAAGCCTAATTACGAAATTATTATGAACCCAAAACCATATAAATATCCCCTCGATCAAAACGAATAAAGAATCAATCATCTATCCTCCAATTCTAGTTTATTTCTTCTATCGTCCGTGGAACCAGTACTCGGAATAGATTCAGCAAACCTCGAAAACGACACAAAAGGGAACAAAAAAAAAGAAATGAGTAGACAAAGCCGAAAAAAATTGCTCACTACAGGGGTCGAACCTGTGACCTTGGCGTTATTAGCACCACGCTCTAACCAACTGAGCTAAGCGAGCACCCTTTTTCCGCTCTTCATCACTTTTTTCTCGTTTTTATAGCGGGGAAACTTTTAGCCGGAATTACACCTGTTCCACCCACACTTAAATCCCTTCCATCCATCATACATCCTTTGCCATATCGTGCATCCACCCCCTACCGACCTATTTCTGAAGTTTGAAATCGTTACCATCGTTCTTCTCTGAGATATCTCCAATTCAAGAAAAGTGTATCAAAGAAACACAACGTTAATTTCAGCCAGTTCCATCGCCGAATCTCGTTTTCCGGCAACCGCTTCGAAACTCGCATCGCCTTCTGTGTCCGGACCGGACTCAAATTTTGAATTTCGCTCGCCGACGACGCATCTCCATCCGATGTCCACAACTTCCCCTGACCAATTTGCGGCCATGCAGGCCCAAATTAATTACCTGACTGCGCAAGTCACTACGCACCGTACTGAACTCGACCAGATCCGCCACCTACTCGAAGAAAATCAGCAACTCCGTAATGAAAATGCCCAGTTGAAAGCCCAACTTGCTGCCGCTACCGCTAGCGTTTCCACTTTCTACTCCAAGCCTACTGTATCCACTTCTGCCCCTAATACTGAGACTGCAACCCGCCCAACTTCAACCCCTTCTGCACCCATGGGTTCTGACGCCTCGCAGTGGGCTACAGTCACCAAAAAGTACCGTCCTGTCCGACCTAAACCTAAGCCCAAAACTCGGGCTTCAGATGCTCGCACCTTTCAGATTACCGACGGCCCAAGTGGCTTCCAGTACTTGTATATTCCTCGATCTCGCCGCCTTACCCGCCACGAAACCCGTACCCGTCTTCGCCGTCTGGGCGTTGATCCATACCGTGTGCTTGACATCACTTTCCCCGTTCGTTCTGTTGTCGGCCTCCTGATCCATGTGCAATACCGTGCGCTCGTAGAGGAGACCCTCGGTCAGCATAATATCCTGGTGATCCACGACTTTGATCCCTGTGACCCCATCCACATGGCTGATCCTGAAGTCAAGCAGATGTCCCTCGCAGATCAACAAGCGTTTGCTGAGTCTCTCCATTCTGCACGATGCGAAAAAGCAGTGCTCCGTCTTCCATATCACCTTGCCTCCCCCATTGCCCGCTCTTTCCTGGAAGCCAACATTTTCGATACTGATGATGTCTCTCGTCTTCTGAGTCGCTGTCGTGGTGCTCCTGTGCCCCCTACCAACACTGATACTACCGAGAAAGACGACACTGATCCTGATACTGATATGGCCGACGCCAAACATGAACGCGCACCTGCCAGCAATGGCAAGCTTTAAAAAAAAATGATTAATCAACACAACACATTCACTCCTTCTTCGTCAACCTCGCTTGCCACTCATCTCCTAACGCTCCCATCTCCAACCCCACCTGTTTCCACCACCCCCTTTCGCATCGGCTTATGGAATGCCAATGGTCTCCAAGCCTCCTTAGTCGATGACATCCTCCAACACTGCCAGTCCTTTTCTCTACTTTTTATCACCGAAACTTGGTTAATCTCTCCAGCTCGACTCCGTACTTCTTGGTCCCAGTACCATTTATATGGTAGCCCTGTTGCGGGTAATTTCCGTGGTTCCCATGGTATTTCTGCTCTTGTTTCCCCCAGCTTTCCTTTCCACATTCTGCAATTTCCCATACCGTCTCCACATGCCCTCGGGCTACAGATCGGTACCTCGTTACGCATTATTTGCCTGTATCTGCCGCCCTCTCTGTCCTCTGATGAAGTCCTTGCTACCTTGAACGCTATCCCACTGACCCAAGACACTATTATTTGTGGCGATTTAAATGCTCGCCTGGGCCCCCTCACTGGTGACCATCGTTCAAATACCCGCGGACCCCTCCTCCAAGACTGGGTGGAAGAACGCAACCTTCAAATCCTCAACATCTCTTTGGCATACGGCATTCCTACCTTCCTCAACTACCGGAACGACCAGCTCCATAGCAGCATCGTTGATTATTTCATTACAAATATGCCTCACCTTTCGTCTTCATCGCTCCACATCTATTCTGCTTTGCATCTTGGCTCCGATCACAAGCTGATGGCCTTATCCTTCCCGTACCGTGACCCCAATGCCTCGGTCAACACGATCCCTCCTTCTTCATCAAGTCGCCGTCTCTGGAACCTCTCGCGCTTGAACGAAACGGACGTACACAAGCTGTACATTGATACTTTTCGCTGCCTGTCGGCACCTCTCTCTACCCAACTCCGGGACCTTTCCCATGATCCGCCTCCTACCCGACCCCCGATTGACCAGCTGAACCACGATCTTAACGATCTTATCTATACTGCATTGGACAAATCGGTGTGCCGGCGTGCCCCTCGGCCTCCTTCCTGGAAATCGTTTTGGAATGCAGAGCTACAGGCTCTTGCTGACGAACGTGAACGTTGCTACCGTCGATGGCATCGAGCCATTGGGCTTGACAAAGTCCCCTGGTGGGATCGCCTCCAACATGCTGCTGCCCGTTTCCGATGTGCTGTGCGTTATGCTAAGCGTCAGGCTTGGCGTGCATTCTGTGATAAATTGGCCCGCGGCGATTTCTCTCGTGCAACTGCGACCGTCAAAAGTATCCGAAACCGCCGTAACCAACAGGTGCGATTTACACATCCCGATGGCCCTGCGGTTGGTGCCCAAGTCCTCCGCAACCATATGGCGAACGTCTACTCTGGCCAGCATCTGCCAATTGCCCGACCTCCTCCACTGTCTGCCACCAGCCAATCGCTTCCCTTCGACATCGCCTCTACCTCTCTCTCGCACACGTTTACCAAAGAGAACATTATTGCCACCTTGAAACGCCTATCACAACGAAAAGCCCCAGGTCCCGATGACTTACGTGCCGAAATGTTACTCCCGATCGCAGACTCTCTTGCCCCCTTGCTTGCCCACCTGTTTACCATTTGTACCCAATGGTCCTATACTCCCACAGTGTGGCGTCATGCTCAGGTAGTTCCTATCCACAAACAAGGTGCCCCCAACGACCCTGCCCACTTTCGTCCAATTTCTCTGACCTCGATTGTACGCAAACTTTTCGAGATGATTCTCTTACCAGCATTGGAAATCACAGCCCCATCCCTGGACGTCGCACAAGGCGGTTTTCGACATCAACGTAGTGCCCTGGATCAAGCCCTCTGCTTGCACGACTTGATGCGCGCCTACCGAGATCGTCACAACCACTACCCTGTTGTTGCTTTCTTGGACATCAAGGCCGCTTACGATACTGTTGACCGTCGAATTGTCTGGCAGACCCTCCTTGCCTCTTCCACGCCTCTTGTACTCGTCTCGCTTCTAGCGCACATGTTTGATGATGTCTCCGTCACAGTTCTTTTGCAAAACCATGCCTCCACGCCTTTCACCCCATCTACTGGTGTGCTACAAGGCTCCGTCCTCAGTCCATTTCTCTATTCTTTATATATTAACACTCTGCCTGCTCTTTTGCGCTCTGCCGCCTCTCTTTCGACCACCACAGTGCCCTCCATTTCACCATCGCGACCACCTCTCTATGATGCTTCTGCGCCCAACGGCTTGCCGTTTGGACCCATCCCATCTGACAGTGACCCCATTGCCTCACCGACTCCCATCAACTGCCTGTTGTATGCGGACGACATCGCCTTGGTTGGCTCGGCTCGCGAGGTACAACACATGCTCACTCTTGCTGAAACTCATGCTCATGTCCTGGGCTATAAATGGAGTCCGCCAAAATGTGCCATCCTGAATGCACCTGTACCCACTTCTCGTAGCTTTGTCCATCTCTCCCTGTATGGTGATATGCTCCCTGCAGTGGATGAATTTATATATCTTGGGATTCCGTTCAACTCCAAAGGTCTCGCCACTTCTGCTTTGATCCGACATCGAGCACGCAGCACTTTTTTGGCCATGTCCCAGCTTAACGCTATGGGTCTCAATCGCAATGGCTTCCCACTTTTGTTTTCAGCACGAATCTACGCAACTTTCATCCGGCCCAAACTGGAATATGGGCTTGCTATCGCCCACTTACTCCAAAAAGATTATAAAGAGCTTGCACGTGTCCAAGACCGATGCCTTCGAATGATAGTGGGCGGCCATAAGAGTGCTTCTACTCAAGTGCTGGTTCACATCTGCAACCTCCCGAGCATGTCATTCCGCGCTGATACCTTGGTCCTGAAATTCTGCCTGCGGATGAGCTACCTGCCCGATGATTGCCTCATGCCTCTTGTTTCTTCGTCTGTGCGTTTGTCACTGCTGTCACGCCTCCAAGAACGTCCAATTGTGGTCGATCATCCTGCTGAACAGATGTCTTCCTCACGCCTTACCACATGGCTACGCAATTATCGGCAACGTCACTTCACTGCTTTCCTGGCCAGTACCCAAAGAGTTCTAATTCGAGCCTGCCGCCCTACCCTGATAGTGGATCCAATACTCTACGTCCCTGCTTCGCGAGCTGATCGTAGCCGCTTAGTGCGATGGCGTATGGGCTGGCTACCGGGGAAACCTCGTCCTTGTCGCTGTGGCTTCAGTACTACCACCCGTTCCCATCTCATGGAGTGCCCTGTTGTCCCTTCCCAACTTTGGTTCTCCCTTCCATCCTGTGTTCCAAATTTTCCTGGCGTTCGCATTGATTACGTTTTGAATCAACTGCCTCTCTCACGTTCCGCCTCGGCACCAACTTATTGGTCAGACCTTTGCACCATCCTCTGGCACTTTGACCAGCTCTGTAACCCTGACGGAGATTACACAAGTGATCCTACCCCCGGCCAAGTCTGGATAGACCTCTCGCCTCCTACTGCCTCTCGCGAATCGCGCCTGGAACTGCCTCTGGCATCTTCCTCCCACTGCGACACCATCTAAGCACGTTGCGGAGGGGACCATGTAGTGAAAGGTAGCTTAGTAGCCTGTGTTCCTCTACTCTCTCACCCTACTTTTTTTCTTCCATCTTTTTGTGATCTATAGATGTTTTTTTCGTTTTATTTCTTAATTGTCCCATAGGGTAGCCGATATCGATTTCATAATCATTAAGGCCATACCCCTCAATAAACATATACATTTTCGACTGAGCTAAGCGAGCCTCTCTTTCTGGTTTTTATCATTTTTCTCGTTTTTATAGGCGGGAAAACGTTTACCCGAAATTGCGAACGCCCCATCCACACCTCAAACCTATCCATCCACCAGCCATCCTTTGCAACATCGTACATCTGTTTGGCTAGACATACCTGCCCGAATCTCAGATTTTTCCACCGACCCATCCTCTCAATATCGCTAATTTTACAAAAGTGAATCGTACGAACGAAACCTCTCGTCTGTTTTCGCCTACTACTGCTCCCGCTTTGCCCCCTGTCTTTTCGAACCCAGACCCAATTTTTGTGTCCGGCCCGCACCCGACAAATTTTATTGACACCCCGATGGCGGCCAATTTCCCCTCCATGCCATCACCCAACGCCAACCAATTTGAGGCTTTATGTGCCCAAATGGCTCACCTGACCTCCCAAGTCTCCACTTACGAAGCGAAATTCGCTAAACTCGACTCCCTGCTCGCCGAAGTGGATGCACTCCGAGCAGAGAACACCAACCTCCGTGCCGACAATGAGGCCCTCCAAGCTCGTTTAGCCGCCGCACTGTCCCCACGCCCCACTTCTGCTGCTGTGACCTCCACCACCTCTTCGCCTGCCAAACCCTCAGGCACAAAAACCGCCAAGCCCTCCTCTTCCGTTCCCCTTGGCTCCGATCAGTCCTCATGGGCTACTGTGACCAAAAAATATCGCCCGGTCCAACCTGTTGCTCTCGCCCGCCGTCAGGCTGCTGCTGCCCGTGCCTTCCAACCAAACGATGGCCCCACAGGTTATAAATACCTGTATGTTCCTCGCTCCCGCCGATTGACCCGGCAAGAAGTCCGTTCGCGGCTTCGACGTTTGGGCATTGACCCATACCGCGTCCTCGACATCATATTCCCAGCTCGTTCCGTTATTGGACTTCTTGTCCATGTTCAATACTATGAATTTGCTATGGCCCAAATTGTGAACTCCAAAATTCAACCGCTCACCGATTTCGACCCCCTGGCTATCACCATCATTGGTGACCCTGAAATAAAACAAATGCCCATTCCCGATCAAGAAGCCTTTGTGTTTGATCTCCACCGCAGCCGATGTGAACGCGCAATTTCCCATCTGCCATACCACATTGCCTCCCCTGTTGCCCGCTCCTTCCTTGCTGACGGCATTTTGGACGACGCCGATCTGCCAAAACTGCTGTACAAATGTCGTGGTGCCCCTCCCCAGCCCATCAAGGATGCTGAATCCACCGACGGTAGCTCCAACGACCCGGATCAACCCATGACCGATGCTGACGACGCTCCCCTTACTGAAACATTTTAAATATGACGACCGTTTCTCCACATCTATTTTCTACAGTCACTCCGTTAATTCACAACACTTCTCCATCATCCATCCCACTCAACATTGGCCTGTGGAACGCCAATGGTTTACAAGCTTCCCTGGTTGATGATCTCCTCCGCCATTGTTCCTCCTTTTCCCTCGTCTTTGTTACCGAAACCTGGCTACTGTCACCCAACAAACTTCGTACCCATTGGCCCCAGCATCACCTCTACGGTTCTTCGGTTGCCGGTAATTTCCGTGGTAGCGAAGGTGTCTCTGCTCTCATCCACCCGGATTTTCCACTTCCTGTCACTCCTTTCCCACTTCCCTCTAAATATGCCCTTGGTATTCGCCTGGGTCCCTCTCTACGCCTGATCTGTCTCTACCTCCCGCCTTCTCTTTCCCTCGATGCTGTCTCCAATGTGCTCTCCTCTATTCCGCTCACCGACGATACCATCATTTGTGGGGATCTCAACGCCCGCCTTGGCACTGTTACTGGAGATCGCATCAGCACTCCACGTGGTCAGTTGCTACAGGACTGGGTCAACGAACGCTCCTTAACAATTCTCAACTCTTCCCTCGCGTATGGCATCCCTACTTACCACACTTTCCGCAACCACCAAGTTCACAGTAGCATTGTGGATTATTTTATTACCAACCTTCCCGCTCTCCCCCAGTCCCACCTCCATATTTTTTCTGATCTCTCCCTTGGGTCTGATCATAAGTTGATGTCGCTCTTATTCAACTACACACCTCCCAATTCCACCACTCCCTCCACTCCTTCACCCTCTCCCCGCCGTCTCTGGAATTTATCTCGCCTCAAAGAATTCGACGTTAACCAGTTGTACGTTGCCACCTTTCATTCATTATCACAACCACTCACAGAGACGCTTCAACAGCTATCCTCTGATCCCCCTCCCACATGTCCACCCATTGATCAACTCAATGCCGCTCTCAACACCGCCATTTATTCCGCTTTGGATAAATCGGTTGGTGTCCGAAACCCCCGCCCTCACAAATGGCAAACATTTTGGAATGCCGAACTGCAAACACTGGCTGATCACCGGGATCGCACTTACCGTAGGTGGTGTCGGGCCGTTGGCCTGGATAAAGCCCCTTGGTGGGATAAACACCAACATGCCGCCAACCTTTTCCGAAGTGCTGTTAGACGAGCGAAACGACAAGCATGGCGTACGTTTTGTGATACTTTGGCCCGTGGGGATTTCCCCAAAGCGATGTCAAAAATTAAATCCATCCGCAACCGTCGCCGCCAACAAGTGACCTTCTGCCATCCTGATGGACCTGCCGCTGGTGCTACTGCCATGCGTGACCACCTGGACACAGTGTATTCTGGTAATGGTTTACCATTGATCCGTCCTCCACCGCTTTCTTCTCCCGCTCCTCTACTCCCATTTCAGCCGTCTACGGACCCCACCATACCTTCCTTTGATTCTGACATCATTGCCAAGACCATTGATCGCCTCCCTCGACGCAAAGCTCCCGGATCGGATCACATCTGTACGGAGATGCTTTTACCGATCAAGTCTCTTCTGGCCCCCATCCTCTCATTAATTTTCGACCTTTGTGTCCAATGGGCATATGTCCCCTCCCTCTGGCGTGAAGCTCAAGTCGTCCCAATCCACAAGAAAGGTGATGCTTCTTCGCCCAGTAATTACCGCCCCATCTCACTCACCTCCATCATCCGAAAACTCTTTGAAATGTGTCTCTTGCCCTTTGTGGAACTCGCTGCTCCCCCCCTCGATGTCTCTCAAGGTGGCTTTCGGCATCAACGTAGTGCGTTGGATCAAGCCCTCTGCTTGCATGACTTGATGCGCGCCTACCGCGATCGCCATAATCATTACCCGGTAGTTGCATTCCTGGACATCAAGTCCGCTTATGATACCGTCGACCGACGTGTTATCTGGCAATCTCTTCTTGCTTGTTCTGCCCCCCCAGCCCTGGTATCCCTTCTTGCCCACATGTTTGATGATGTCTCCATTACGGTCCTGCTCAGCAATCATGTCTCCACTCCTTTCGTCCCTGCCACTGGTGTCCTACAAGGCTCAGTCCTCAGTCCGTTCCTTTACTCAATATACATCAACACCTTACCTGTTCTCCTTCGCTCCGCTGCTTCCCTTCCCACCACGTCCGTCCTATCTTGTTCCCCTACTCGTCCACCTCCCTACAATGTCGCTCCACCTTTTGGCCTTCCTTTCGGTCCCCTTTCCATTCCTTCCTCTGATCCCTCGCCCACCCCCATCAACTGTCTATTATACGCAGATGATGTGGCCCTCGTTGGTTCTGCCCGTGATGTCCAGCACATGTTGTCGCTTGCTGAGGCCCACTCGGTTGCTCTTGGTTACAAATGGAGTCCCTCCAAATGTGCCATCTTAAATGCGCCAGTTCCCAGTTCGCGCAGCTACGTTAGGTTGAGTCTCTACAACGTTCCCCTCCCACCAGTCGATGAATTCATTTATCTTGGTATACCCTTCCGCTCCAAAGGCATCGATGTTTCTGCCATGATCCGCCATCGCGCGCAAAGCACCTTCCTCGCCATGTCTCAACTTAACGCTATGGGCCTGAACCGCAATGGTTTTCCGTTGCTATTCTCGGTTCGGATATACGCTGCCTTCGTCCGCCCCAAGTTGGAGTATGGATTGGCCATTGCCCACTTGCTAAAAAAAGAATACGCCGAGCTCGAACGTGTACAAGATCGTTGCCTCCGAATGATCGTTGGCGGCCATCGCACATCCTCCACCCAAGTTCTGAAGCACCTGTGCAACCTTCCGACCATGTCTTTTCGTGCAGACACCTTAGTGCTGAAGTTTTGCCTTCGTACCGGCTGGCTCCCGGACGATTGCCTCCTTACGCTCCTTTCACCTTCCGTTCCTTTGTCTCTTCTCTCTCGTCTCCGTGAGCGAAAAATCGCTCGCGATTATCCCATGGATGATTCCTCTCCCTCACGTCTTAAGCGATGGCTACGCCAATATCGCCAGACCCATTTCACCGCCTTCCTTGCTTCCACCGATCGTGTTCTCATTCGTGCTTGCCGATCGTCACTCGAAATTGATCCTGTTCTTTTTGTCCCGGCTTCCCGGCCCGATCGTAGTCGCCTTGTGCGATGGCGTATGGGGTGGCTACCAGGAAAACCTCGTCCGTGCGCCTGTGGCTTTGGTGAGACCAAACGATCCCATTTGATGGTTTGCCACAAGATCCCTTCGACCCTTTGGGATAGCCTCCCCTTTCCTCCTTCGGATTTTACTGGTGTCCGATTGGATTATACACTCAACCAGTTGCCAACCTCCCGTTCCGCTGCCATGCCCACCTTTTGGTCCGACCTCTGTACCATTCTTTGGCACATCGACCAACTGTGCAATCCCGACGGCGATTATAGCACTGATCCCACCCCGGGCCAAGTTTGGCCTGCTGTTTCTGTCTCTACCCCTGGTGAAGCGCGCCTGGATCTCCCTCTGGCATCTTCCTCCCACTGCCACAACCATTAGAGCACGTTGCGGAGGAGACCATGGAGTGAACGGTGGCGTCTTAGCTAGTGTTCCTCACCCTTTCTTTTGCCTTTTTGCACCTCTGTGAGATTCTATAGGTGTTCTTTTTCGTTTCCCCCTTTCCTTTGTTTCTCATGATGGTATGGCCTATAGAGGACCCTGCAAAGGGTCGATTGGCCATCCCTCCAATAAACTTATACACTTTCGACTGAGCTAAGCGAGCTTTTTTAGGAAAAAAGCAAAAACTTGCTATATGGCCCTCTAGCATTGTGACTGCATTTTGTGACAATTATGTCACGTTTCGACGCTCTGATTGGCTTCCGTTACAATCACTTACCATATCAAGGCGGCGGTTGTTGAAACGTGAAGGTGAACAAATGCATAATGTGTATTTTTTGGGGCAATATTTGCAATACTTTTTGCTCCAAGGTCTCTTGTTGTTGATGTTTACCTTTTGGCTTAACTTCTGTTTTCAATCCCATATCCATGTCTTTTAGGGTTCTTCTCATCTTTCTAGCGCAATATAGCTGTAGATGTGTACATGCCAAGCTTCAAAAAAATTATTATGGAAATTGCAGCCTTAGTTTTTCACAACCGTGATCATTAGCTTTCGCTTCTTTTGTATCAAAGGCAATGCATACAGTCTAGTAAATTTGCATTAGTAGGCTTAGAATACTCGCTCGCTCTTTATTCAAAGGAAAAATGCAGAAGTGAAATGGGCATTGCTGCAATACTGATTTGATTGTTTTGGCCTTCGTAAGCCGCCACATCTCGGACAATTCACATTAGCTACCCTGTCTGCTCAATCCACTGTGCTTGATCGAGTTGGAGATTATTGCTTGACGTCTGAGTAAATCGAAGCGATCTACTTTGAGCTGTCGTTTGCTTGCAATTGCTAAAAATAAATCTCGATAAAGAAAAATAAACAAATGTTCATCGGCATTCCAATGTGCCGCGGGCGGTGTCTTCCGTAATAATCATCTCGTTACCCAAGAATCAGGCAAACGTGTTCGCACTAGTTCGCGAACGGATTGTGCCTGAAACTGTAAAGCATATTGTAAGACGGAAAACTTAGTTTCATGCACACAAAAGCAAGCGACTATCCGGCGTAGAGCGTTTTATTTGATGTCCAAAAGAACCATCGCTAAGACGGTGTTGCAACCAGGACCATTTACCTCCGATTGTGTCAATGGACATCTTCCGATCTCCTAGGAAATCTAACGATACTCTAACTTTGTTGCCAGCGAGATCAAAGCCTCCACTCCGAAATTTGTTTGCTGTCTTTTTAAGTTTTGGACAAGCCAATGCGGTGTCAAATGCAGTCACTGCAGAGTTGAATTGGCGGGCCTATTCACCAGGGCACCATTGGCCAAGGGTTGTAAAAAATCGTGACACCAATTTGGCGGCTGATGAGGAGGATAATCCAGAGTGTGCGTGAGGCATATTGTACAGGTTGAATACTGTTGCCGGCATGATGATCCCGACGTGAGCGCATCTGGCGGTCAGGCATGTTGTTTCATCGACAAATCCCGAAATCTATCTCTGTTGCCGTAGCGACGCCGCAATCGTTGCTAAGGCGCCCATGTTTGGGATCCGCATTGCATTCAGATATTTGTTGCACCTCGTTACTGGGAAAAATTATCCTTGCGGTTGCCGGGTGGAGTTGCTGAAGCCTTTGAGCGTATATCAACTCATTATCCCAGACCTGATGGTACCGACATCGTAGCGAGAGTTTGCCGCCTTCAAGCTTCGGTTTATGCCATTTTCATCTGACTCTTTATTGATATCTACGGATAATAATTTATATATATAGCTAAACGGTGTGAAGCCATCCTGATTTGTTTTTCAGTGTATGTCTTTTTATCGTCCGTATGCTTCGACCACTAATACAAACTCCACCGCCTTGTCGACAATCATCGCCCCATAAGTAATTTAGCGATGGCATGGAGATGGATATGGCGCAAAACCCCTGCATTCATGAACTTTAATAGTTCCGTAGTGGGCTCAGCGTAATCTCCCTTGGTTTTTTTATTTTTATTTTATTTTTGCATGATAACGAGAATGTATGAATTACACAATGTTTTCTGCAGGAACGAACCATGATTGCTTTTTGATAGTGCAGCCTGCGTCATTGCAGTCCTCGGAATGGAGTTCCATTTTACAAGTCAATAGACGATACTGCTGCGGGTGTCTTGGATCTCAGTACCATCTGTATGACAGTCCGGCTGCCGACAACTTCTGTGGTTCGCGAGGTGTCTCTGCTCTTGTTTTCCCACCTCCCTTTTCCAATTATTCAATTCTAGTATCGCATCGCCACATGCCCTAGGGCCACAGATTGGTGTCTGTCTCCACCTTGTTGCTTCTACCTACCGCCCGCTATCCTCTGATGAAATTCTCGCTTCAAAACATGTCGGTTGGACAAGGCCGAAAATAGGGCCGAAGCGAAGGCAACCCAGATCAATACCGAAAACAAACAATGAATAAATTGAAGTAATCGAATGTAGAGTATTTGACATTGCTCCCAAAAGAGCTTACTGACTATCAAGTGAAAAGGCGGCATACAGATTGTTCACTGAAGGCTTTATATAATCTATCTTTTTATTGAATGAAAACGAGCTGTTGGATCTTTTTGGAGAACATAGTGCTCCATTTGTAAGCATATAATTTCTTGACATTGAGCACTCTCTACCTTTGGACACTCACCGCAAGTACCGGCTGTGCATCATGGGAAAAGACGCTTGGTCTTTCGCCGGGGCCATCTGTTGAGTGGAGTGCAAATCTGAGGTGGATAGAATAAGAGCCTCCCTCCCAATCCAGACAATTGAAATTTGGATGTTTCCAAGAAACAAGACTTCCAGCAACAGCTTTAGGCTTCAAAGGTGTTACACTCAATATGTGGTGGTAGAAGCTGCACTTCATCAAGAGCGCCAGCCGCGCTTATAAACTGCATAATAAAAAAATAATCTGACTTCCCCCCCATTTTCGTGCGCTGTGGCCATTTGTTTCACCCAATCAAATAATTTTGATGACGTGCGCTGGTTAAATTTTTGTCGTGCCAGGATGATGACAAAACGGCGGGGCTGTTAGGCGCTTCAAGCAAATAACAAAAAAGCGGAATTTCTCCGCTCAGAATCCCATTGCAAAAAGACCGTTCTGATTTTTTTTTTTTCTTCTTTCGTCGAAAATCTCTCCCCCTCTCCGTCTTACACTCCATCTTGCAATAATGTTTCGCCTTACTGCCGCTCGCGCTCAAGCCAACGCTTCTCGTGTTATTGGTCGTCGTAACGCTTCCAACATTGCTGTCCAAAACTTGGAAGCACGCTGGAAGACCTTGTCCACCTCCGAACAAAACTCTATTGCTACCAAACTTGAGGAAGCTCAAAAGGGCGACTGGAAGGCTTTGACCACTGACGAAAAGAAAGCGTCGTGTAAGTTGCGCATGAGCCCTTAATTAGTGTCAACCATTCCGAAATTAATGACCCGCATTCCTGCTGCTTGTTAGATTACATTGCCTTTGGTCCTCACGGCCCTCGCGAACCTATCACCAAACCCGGACATGCCAGCAAAGTTCTTGCTGGTGTTTCCGGTGTCCTTGCCGTTTCCGCTGCTCTCTTCTATGCCATGCGCCAGGGTGGTAAGTTATCGTTCAGCAATTTTTTTTAACGTTAATTCTTTTTCGCGGATGCTAATATACACGTCATGGAATAAACAGCTAAAGAAGTGCCAATCACCACGACCAAAGAATGGGAGGAAGCCACCAACGAATACCTTCGAAGCCAAAAGTCGAACCCTATCACTGGTGTGTCCTCTGAAGGTTACAAGGGCAAAGGTGCTGTCACTCACTAAATTTGCTGCCATATAAATTATACATTTTTTAATCGATTACTGAACCTTTTTTTACTGACGGGGTTGTCGCAAAATAAACAAAAAAGTCATGCCATTTTTTTTTCCATTTCGTCTTCCTATTTTTTTTTTTGCCCCTTAGTCTTTTTTTTTTATTGATTATTACTTTTTTTTTCTTTTTTGATACTTATGTTCTCATGTAAAACAAAATGTAAGCTGTCTGATCAGTGTGCAATTTCTCAGATGTACGGGTATTTTCCTCCGTGACCAAAACATCCTCCTGAGAAACAGGTATGATGGCCGTATCGTCAATATGAAGCCATTCGCCGTTCTGCCTCTTGATATCACATGTGTAATGCCCGCCACCAGCAGACGCGCCATGATGATAAATAACGCCAAAAAGTTGATAAGTAATGGGACTTGATGTCCTCGCTGCAGGTGTCATCCATTCTATAGTAGTAAAAAACTCGTCAAAAGACATATTCAAAATTGTCACTCATGCGCAGGATGCAAACATACCTCGATCAATGGTGAGTTGTGGCTCGTAGGTTACGTGTTTCTGTAATTTCTGCACACCACCCACATTATCAAACACAAATCGTTTCAAATGTAAAACGAGAACAAGCGGCAGGCTCTCAAAAAAGATCTGCTTTGTCGCCTCCACTCGAACTCCCTTGTGCGACATGAAATCATGCATGATCTCAGGCACTGTCATGTTATGAATGGCATCTTGAATTGAGGCAACATTCTCAGGTTGGATATCCAAGGGTAACGATTGGAACGGTTCCAGGTTAGCCGAGTCTTTTGCGCCGGGACACCGTAAAACAGACCGGATTTTGCCTCCAAAGATATTGCTAATCGGTGATTCTTCGAAGCCGGTCTATTTGGATATATATATAAAAAAAAAGAATAAGAATATCAACGCGAAAAAAAGTAACCTTTTCAACTTACCGATCGCAAATTGCTCGTTTTATTTTTCGGTCCTACTTCCAACCATTCATCATCCGTTCCATCAGCAGCAAGTTTTGCCAACTTCTCATTATGTTCCTTCAGCACTAATTTTCAACGATTGAGCAAGACGTTTGCGACTGAAATTAGTCCAAAGCATTTGCTTACCAGAAACCATCTCCTCATGAAGTCCATCCAACAGGAAGCACAAAAACTCCTCTGCATCTTCTTGACGGCCCTGAAATATACGTGTTTGAGTTACGGCTTTGCTCATTTTCCTGTTAACTACTATACGTACCTTCAGTGAATCAAATCGTTTCTTTCCGCGCAAGGCGTCATACACATATTCCGGAACAAATGGCTCGCCATATTCCTCGTTTTGGAAGACATTCTTGGGCTGAAGTCGAAATTCGTTGATGAATTCAATACTGCAATAAAAGATGGCTCAGTTTTGCTATTTGTGAATACGATCCTGTTGAAGCTTACATGGAATCGGTTAACGGTGTTTTGCTCTTGAATGTGTGAGCAACATGCGTACTGATATCTTTGAACAAATTGTAGAACGGCGGACAATGGGACAAAGGTTGAAGGATCTATCAAAGACAATGGAACATGAGCCAGTCGGAAAAATTGTGAAATACCATGGCAGGTTTGTACGTACAACGTTCATGAAACAAGTGTTCACGTTGTTGATAAGACCGCGAGGCTCCAAAAGAGGACCCTCCGAAGAAGGTTGATAATTTTGAATCATATCTAGAACCCAAATTTATCAGTGAGTCTACAAAATATCACTTCTTTTCTAGGACGCGGCATCTCGAGAACTTACCTCCAATGCCTGACAATCTGGGAATCGAAGCAGCAGGAGGCACGACTTTGGCGGGTTTGACGACTTGCGAGGGTTTAGCAAGCGCTGCATTGGGTTTAACTTTGGCTGAATCGGAGGACTTGAGCAAAGCAGCCCAGCTGGAAGGTTTAACTTTGGGTGTGGAAGGTGTGACGTCAACTTTTCCATTCTGAATAGGCTTCGTTGCGTCGACTTCCACGCCATTGGGTTGTTGTGCCGACTCGTCTATTGCGTTTTCCGCAATGGCGTTGTCGTCTTTCGATTTTTCCTGGGAATGAGCTGTTGAGATCGAGGATTCTAAAGGTAATGAAGCTGGAATAGCAGGGGCGGCAGATGGCACAGCAGGAGGACCGTTGATGACGAGGCGCTTTTTGGTTTTTCTTTTCACCCCGAGAGCAAAAGGAATCTGGGGAGCGATGCATACGAATAAGTATCCCAGCAATCAATAAAACCGTATACTATACAACGTACTTTTCGAGGAGGTGACAAGGACACACCGGCCTGGTTCAGTGTGGTGTTAATTTCTTCTCGGCTAATGTCTCCAAAGCATATTGTCGGTGTCAAAGTCTGGAAAAAAAAACAAGTATGAGCAATATAATGTTTGAAATGCTCGAGATAGATTTGCGTACCTTTTCTGACGGCATAGTTTGAGGGGGTTATTGGGTTGGGTTCGTATCGTATATGTAAAGGGAAGATGTAATTACTTTGTACAGTCTATGGATCAAAATGGGGGGGGGGGTTGCGAACACGGAGAGGTATTATACAGTTCTAAAGAGGTTGTTCAGAGTAGGACTTTGCCTGCGCATAATTTGGTCACGAAATGGTCGATTTATATTGACAAGCGAAGAAACGACCGAATGGAAGAATGTCACAAACCCACACCAGGAGGGAAGACACAAGCAAAAAAAAGAAAAAAAAAAGAGGCGAAGAGAGAGAGAAAAAAAAAACAGTACCGTGTTTTTAAGGCGGAGAATGAAACTCATTTGTCATCCCAAAAGAATATGCATTCTTGCGTGATTTATGTTCTATCTTTTTTCTTGCTTCGTTTTGCAGCTTTTTATTCTTGTACAATCTTGTTTTTGTCTCACATTTTGATATATATTGAGACCTATATGTTACAATCCAATACATATATTTTTATGTTCGCTGCAGCAGGTGAAATAACCATCCAAGAGAGAGCACTTTGATCGATGTGCGCACCACAGGGGTATCCTCTTCTCACTCTTATTTATCAGGTATAGTTGCTATCGTTATTGAGTTTTCACTTGATAACTAGTTAATAGGTTACTTTTGAGGCAAGGTACCTTTATCAGGTAACTACTTAGTTATCTTACGTCTGATAAGTTCATAGATCAACTTGAAGAAGTTGGCAGTGTCCATGATAGTAACAGGATCACAAAGTAACCATAAAATTCCTATATTGATGACTTTTTTATATGAATGTTATCCGTCAAACCTTTTTATTTACTAGTAATAGTGTTATTCCTCGCTTTCACCTGCAGTCGTAGGTCGATCACGTTTCATGATCGATTCAATGGTGTTATGGCCGCGTCAGATTGGGATTTTCATTTTTATACAGATCGCTACGTCTTTTCAGAAAAGATGTGTACTGGGCATGAAGCTGCAGCTATTTTGACGCGAGCATCTTGAAAAAGATGTCAAACCTTAATATTGTTGTGTTCTGGAATACATTTATATGGCCCAGCGTGATGGTTAGACAACACACACACAGCATCTCATAAATGAGCTACTTGAACCTATCTCCATAGAGGAATTCAGGTGTCTGGATGTAGTTGACTCTTTGCGGTACTAAAACTGTTGGATGGAATGCCGCCTTCATAAATCAATAAAATTACATTAAGTTTTGCATTTCCATCCTTTCGTATAACGGCTTGACTGCTGTAGCAGAGGACGACATTGGAACTCGCAATATGTTTTATCAGAAGAAAAGTTAAAGAATTCTAATTGCAAGTTCACTATATCATTGAAGCTTGGCGTTAAATGGGAGAGTTGCATTTGCAGAGATTTCATTTACTGAAACCTTAATTAAAGCGTTTAAGAATGCTCAATATCTTTGCAGTGCATATGTTTCAATTGCCAGAGTTCAATTGTTTCTTGGGAGTCCGGACCATACCATGAAGAAAGCAGATAACGAGCGCATAGGACGCGCAAATACCACGCTACATGCTACCAAAAAAAATACTTCTTGTCTATTATACAGCGGTCCCATCTCCGATGTTCATTCTTCAGTGAAATGGATTTGCTTTCGTATTTTACCAAACTTCATATAGAAAATGCCAAAAGTTAACCAATGTGAACGAGCTTGACCAATATGAAAACAAGTATCATCATGGGTTCACAAATTCCTTTCGTGGCATCGAGACTTTTCCCTCTATCACACCGTTTATCATCATCAAAAAGCTCATCAACGCGCTATCATCCTGAGATCGGTTATATACGCTTTTCCATTGGTCAAAAATTTCTATCAGCAATCGGTTACATGACAACCGAAATTGCATCACTTCGGGGTTTGAAATGGGCGAAAAGAGAAAACGCAGGATTAGAGAAAAAAAATGCAGTCTAACTTCTTCATTAACTCACCAATATCCATTATGAGTTATCAATACAAAATTTTCGAACAAACTACAAATCCTGACAATCAATTTACCAGCTTTACCACCGTTACCATCAGTGAGGTTGACTCTAGCGACATGTTGCCGCCAATGCCACAAGCGTCATATGAAATCAGCGATGTCGACGATAGCTACGACATGGAGTTCGATGACAGCGACAGCGATGACAGCGACTCATCACAATTTATTGAAGAGCATTGGTTTCCATCCTTGTTACGAAAATCGTTAATTGAGTTTCTTGACGACGGAGACGAGGGAGATGACAACACTATGACAGACAATATGCAAGTCCTGTCGTCTTCAGAGTTTGCGGAGATTGAAGAATGGAGCAGTAGTGACGAGGACCATGACATGGAGGAGGATGAAGACCCTGCCCCTGCTACCCATAGAAAAAGAGCAGGATCTACTCGTCGCCATGATCGCAAGAAATCAAGAAAGATTAGAAACCGAAGTGATGACGAAGAATACGATTCCACTCCGGTGCCTATCGAAATTGTACATATTGTTTTGTAAATAGGACCATCAAATATTTTTGATGTGTGAAGATAGTATTTTTTGAGCTGAGCATAAAAAAAAAAGAAATGTAAACGAGGTTATGGCTTCATTTTTTTTTCTTTTGGCTTTTTCGCTTTAGAAATAATGTGATATAGGGTTTTCATAAATCGGGTGATACAATCAAGAAATTTAATCGGAAGTTGCCAAAGTGAAAGGTTATCACGACATGTTGGAAGAGTCTCCGGAATAAGTTATATTGCTATCCCAATGTAACCATGGGATTTTTTTTTGCGGGGAAGAGATTTCAACGTATTCTGTATTTGTACAGTTTCTAAAAATTGTTGACATGCTGGGTGTCCTGTTCTATTCTTAACTTTTGCAACAGAGAGCACGGGCCTGCTGTGGATTTGATTAAATTCTAGACCTTGTATTCCTGAATTGGGGATACTCGTGTGCTGTGTGATGCTCAAGATAGCTTCAATCTCCGCCCTGACTAAAGTCAAATCGGAAAGAACAACACGTTGACAGCCATTCAAATGATCGACACATTCTATCAGCAAAGCCATGTGGATCATATTTTATCTTTTTTGCTCCATATTCCAAGATAAGAAATGAAAGTTATCATGTTTGCTACAGCTGTTATTTTTATCTTCCTTATAAATATGACCTTGCCAATGCTGCTTCTTCCTTTTATCTCACGTCGACTTACATCCACCTGCCACAGATGATCCTACGCTTTCTTACCAATTGGACGCCTGGTAAAAAACAAAAACCAAATAAACGTAGCGAAGCCGAGGACAATGTCAGTTCACCTTCCATGTCTCGTTCTTCTTCCTTTTCATCTATGGCATCGTCCTCGTCGTCGTGCTCGATTGATTGGCATAATGACAAACGTACATGGTCTTTCAAAGACGACTACGTCTCTTTTCCATCCATTGATGCCGATTATGATCAACTAGCCAGTTCGACCACAATAACAACAACCGTGCTGTAATACCCACCTGTTTGGATCATGTTTCTCCGATATTCTATATGCCAACCTTCCTTTCTTCCACTATCCCTTCCATTGTACGAGGCCTCCTTTTTGTAATTTTTTTTTCTTCCTTTTTTTTTTGTATTTCGATGTATGATATGATATGAAGCCAAAGTGTATGTATTTGTAAATTTAAGAACAGCAATACCGAGTTTACGTCGTATGACCTTAGAAGAAAAGAAAAAATAAAATAACTATCCAGTCTATTATGAGAAATCCTGGAAGCAACCAAAAATACAAAGAATATGGCTGATGCTTGTTCCAAGAGATTCGATTGCTGCCGTGCAGGGGTGTAATGACAACTGCCAACGGAATTTATCTCCGGTGTCGGTGACAGCAGATTTCCTGTCCGTCGCCGCTTCGAGCAGCGCCACTCGGCATGGCATTTTGTCTATTCGTATAAATTAAAAAAAGTGCATGATCCTAAGAGCAAATATGCCAAAATAGGTCGAGATCTGGGTTTTATAATAAAAGGGGGAATTTCAACTGTGGTTTGTAAACTTTTTATCAATCAATTTATAAAGGAGGAAGATGTTAAAGATGTCAAAGGCTTTTGATATAATTGATTTGTGATAGCAGATATTCACATTCTTCTTCGGAGCGCCATGGTGGTCTCTGTGAAAAATGGTTAGATCTCCCTTTCCCATCCGACATGGTGAGAGTCACCTTACCTTGCTTTCTAAATCGGTTATATATGCATCCTCAAGAATATCCACAGGAATACCAGCACATAGCAACGCATTCGCGACGAAACCAACTTGGATCGCATCGCGATGTTGGAAACAATAGCTTTCAAGTATTTGTATTACAATATCTGTGAATGTTTCGGTGTAAGACTATGGGTGCGCAGAGACTTCATCCAAACCATTATTAATCACTTACCAACAGGAAATACAAATTTTGAAGGATATAGCCGTTCAGCCAAGTGCACAATCTTGGGTTTCAGTAATGCAAATGGAGAAATGGCTTCTTTTTGCGCTATCAACTCATCTACAGAAAGTGTCTCATTTGAGTAAAACGGTTGGCCGATGGTTATAGAAAGGTTCGTCCTTACTTTGTTCGATGATTGCTTTCCACACTTGTTGCAAATAAGGCAAGTCGTAATGGTCGGCTATCTTCATAATATACAGTACTTCGTCGTAAACGTTGAATTCCTTTGCAATCATAAAAAGTTCGGTAATGGACGCCAGACGATCGTCAAGCGATTGTGAGATTCGGTCACCTTCAGGTCCACAGCTGGGTAGGATTTGATGTAAGCGAACTTGTATCCGGGCCACTTCCACGTGCTCTTCCAGGTTTTGCAAAAGCTCGGTAGCCTCCTGTCGTCGTTGATGCTTCGAATCTCGGCATCGTGCATTCACTACCGCCAATGCAAGATATTCCACACGCTTCGTGAGCTTCAAATTGGATGAATCCTTGGCCAACTTCTCCAAGCAAAGTGCTGCTTCGTAGTAATTTTCGCGTCTTCGATAATATTGCCAAAGGAATTCCTTCGCTTCCATGGGATCCACGCAATCGTTGAAGAACGGTATTAAATATGCAGTATCTACAGCCAGTAATTCGGATTTCAGCCCATTGTGTCGCAGCCAAGCGTATAACGAGTAATGGAATAATTTGTCTTGACTGGCCAAAGCCTTGGCAAACACTTCAGCCGCATAGTTGCTAGGATTCACCACTTTTGGATGCTGCAGTGTTCCATCGCGGAGCATTTTGGCTTCCATTAGCGTATCAAACACGCGATCGTAGCATGCCACGCGTATATTATAGAAAGTGAGTCGTGGATCGGATGGGGCTTGTCGGCCTTCAGCATAAGCCAGTCCTTGCTGTTGAGGATCGAATTTGTTCGCGCATTCAAGAGCCAATTCAACAGCTCCAACGTGGTAACCCTGATGACGATATTCCATGCATACTCGCGCGAGCTTTTCGTCCGTAACGTATTCCGCTGCCTCTTTGAAGAATGTAAGCGATTCCGATAGCGCGCTGGTTCGCTCAAAATCCGTCTCTGCTTTCTGTGCACGTCGCACATTTTCCATGCCCTATCATAAATACGTCCATCACATTAGAACTCTGGCCAAGATATTTATCGTCATTCGTCCTTTTTCTTTTATACCTTGTAGAAAGCTACATCCGTTGGACCGAAAAAGGAGCTGCATCGACGTTGTAGTAAATCGCTGACCACATCAAATCCGACATGTGTATAGGTGGTTCCGTATTTGTTGATGGCAGCAATTACCAATTCACGGGAAAGAACACGCCCTTGAGGGCTTGTCAACATATTTTCCAAAGTCAGCTTGAATACTTCATTTTTGCTTTCTTCCGGCACACTATACAGTTTCATTAGCATGAATCCACCTGTCCATACTGGCATTCCAAAAAAAAAGAGGAAAACAAACCATTGCAAGATCTCTTGTACTCCGGCATCGATCAAAAAGTCGATGAAAGAAATGGCTTCGATGGATTGTGCAAGAAGCAAATACAATTCATGCAAAGATTGTTGCTCATTCTACAGATCCGAGATTAGCTATATGGCGTCAATGGATGATGGAGACGACAGTTGATTTACCAAGCGGGATTGGATAGTATCACGATCAACCGATTGAAATCGCGAGTCTAACAGATCAGCTGACATATGGAAGGATGAATTCCTATCGTATTCACATTAATTATCTGCCGCAAAATCAATCATGGTTCGATATCCACTTACAAATCCATGAATTTTTTCAGCTTTTCGAGTTCATATTTAACGTCAATCAGTGATTTTTGTAGCCGGGTATAGTGCTCATTCGACTTTTGGTCAAAGCTTTCAAAAGGAAAAAAAAACAAATGAGCATTACTACAGTCCATCGATATTTTTCTGGCCATGACTTACTTTGCTTGGAAGATTTCTTTTTCCCAAACAGGCGACAATAAACGTGCAAAATACAGGACAAATCCATCGTGTTTACTGCTATACCCTGTTGCCGGTGGAGCCACCGCCTTTGCTAAATGGTTGCTGCTGATAATTTGGTTCTCTTTACGGAAAAGTTTCTCTTCGCATTCAAAGAACAACCGCGTAGCACCTCGAATCACGTTCTCTACAAAACACAAATCAATGCATATATCAGCGTATCGTTATTATTCGAGAGTGTTTCTATTTCATACCTTGTTCGGGCATATGGAGCGCAAAACTTGCACAGATGATATTCAAACACATTGCACAGGCTTGGATTTGACCGTAACATTCGAAAAAGGAACGGAATTCTTGTCGATTGGCATCCAAATCCCCGTGAGACTTCAAAAGCAGTTGATGGAGTACGTCGACGGGACGTTGCTTTTTGTAAAACAAAAGCGCCGTATTGGTGAGGATCAGGAACTGTCGTGACGCACGCGTCAGCGGTTCGGTAATCTCATTCATGTGTCGCTGTCCTCTGTTTGCTACATTCGTTTCCACAATGGCCCAGATTTTGCCTTCATCACATTCCACCGAACTGCTGTTTTCCACAAAGCCAGATCGTTGACCCATCTATATATGTTACTTAGCATCTTCTAGTTCATACACCCTTTCGTTGGATGCTTTGTTTACCATCATGATACCAGTGGTGGTTTGTTGGTGAACGACTTCTCCGAGTTCGCGAGCTGTCATAATGATGCTATCCTTATCTTCTGACATGCTTCGAGCGGCGACAAAGATACCGCAATCGTAATAGGATGCGTGGACAGGAAGCAGCATTTGGGGCATCGTCGTTCCATTTGTCTGCGTATTGACTGGAGGCGGTACACGTACGTGAACGAGCTCAAGAACATTCGGACGTCGATCGGTTGATGAATCAGATACAGACATAAAACGCACCGCGCTTTGTTCATGCGTAAAATACAAACGGAAACCCTTGTTGGTCACACCGAGCAAGTGGATACGATTAGATTCCATCTTGGAAATGACGTGGATGGATTGCAGCTCGAATTCAGTCGCATCATACATCATCGAGTTTTGACGGCACATCAGTCGTGCAGAGTTGCCAATGTCGGTGTTTTTCGCAGCAGGTAAAAAGTTGTTCTTTGGATCACCGAGATAAATTACCTGCATCCACCCCAACATCATTCACAACGTTAGTTTTCACGGTTATATTCGTGAAAAGACACCCCAGAACTCACCTCGATGCTGTTATTTTTCTTCAGTATGTACAACACTTTGCGCTCGTTATCAATGGCGAGCGATTTTGCGTTTGCTGCAAAAACTGATATATCAGTATATATTTAGAGGTAATGAAATAGTTCTGCATTGACAGGTACCATCTGGTGTTGCGGTTCTGAAAATGGTGGGAAGATAGTGTGTAAAAGCGCTAGACGTGCGACATAAAAGCTTGCATTGAGGACCGAACCAGGTATCCGGATGCTGTGAAGGATTCGCCAACCAAATGATGACGTTATTTCATGTGAACGGTATGGCGGCATGAAACACTTATTCACTTACTCTGTAATCCAATTCATAGAGATGACCATTATCGCCGACCATGAATATTCTACCATCATCGGTGCCAGCGATCTGTCCGAGTTGTACATCGTCAGATGACACACTCATATCCGTAGCAAATAACGTCACACGACAAGGTTCGCCTTCTCGAGCCGCAGTATAAGACATGGCAAGTACAATAACTTGAAGCGGTGTCGTGACGACGAGCACATAGTTGATATGGGAACCAAATACATCTTTTTCATGACAATTATCAGTATACGCGTCAGTTGTGGTAAAAGCTTATCACGACTCATACCTGGTTTCGGTTTCACCAAGCCAACGCTGCATATAATCTGATCTTGATCTTCGTAGGTATAGATATCTTTGCTGTCATTCCAAAAAAAAAGTAGGTGATGATGTGGTTATTTCGTGCATGGCTCAAAAAAAAACAGGGGCCATTGTTTGCTCTTACCCAGTTTCGTAATTCCACAAGAACAGACGATGATCCACGGTCATCCAAGCATAGTTGATTTCTGGCAATACTCCCATAAAACAGCGACATTCGAGATCTATAAGCTACCATTGTCAGCATTCTGTATCCATGGACAAGCATGGCTGGGGGTTACGTACGATCGATTTGGTCGGAGAGAGATTCGGGCAATTGGACGTAATCACTTTTGACAAACTCTTGCTCTGAAGAATCGACATGCTTAGCGTACTGATCCGATGTAGGCCCTAGAAACCGAACAGTGAGTCACTTGCATAACCGAGATAACTGTTCCATCCATCGAGAACGTGAGCTTGCCTTTAAGCATCTCGGCCAAGTCGGGACACTTGTGGTCGCATTTGAGGATGTTTTTCAGCGTGTTTTGCGCGTTAATGAGAGGTTGATGGTTACTCGCAGGCGCTTTGATGGGATCCGTCATGCCGGAAATGCTAATCATCGTGGCAGAACGCAATATACGAGATATTTCACGTTCGACAGGAACAAAGGCAAAAGGAAAAAAGTAGAAACCGCGCCTTGAATAACTTGGAGGAAAAAAATTGACATCATTCCTCACCTGTCGTTTCCGTGACTGCTTTTAAAGCAGGTTTCCCCAAGGTTTCCCCAATTTGGCGGCAGACAGTCCGAACCCATTTGTTGCTTCACTCATACCAAGTTTTGCCCAAATAGTTTGAATTGCAAAATGCATACTATACTGTTGAATGACAAGGGACCATTACATACTGAGAGCAAAACTAATTTGATAACCTTCTTGCAGATTAATACAGAGAAAGATATAATTGAAGGAGAGTTATAGTTAGCAGTGTATACAAATTATGATGTTTTATTTTCTCTTTGCGGTAGGATTTTGAAGGGAAAAAACCAGCAACTCTATAGTGAATCATTCAGACACTCAATGTCCGTAAAAGTTATTATGTAAACCGACGCTTTCGCTGTCGAAACTTGCTCGGGATCTGCAGTCATCGTTGCGTTCACCTTCAAGATGGCTGAGATATTCGTCATCGACATCACCAGTGACATAACGACCATCAAACACCGATGTGTCAAAGGTTTCGATATTGGGATTGAAACGTCGGACGCACTTGACCAAATCTTCAATGGATTGATAAACCACCTTATCGGCACCGATCTCAGCGGCGATTTCCTCATCGGTACGGTTGTGAGCCACGAGTTCGCTTCTGGTTGGCATATCGATGCCATATACATTAGGGTATCGAATAGCAGGGGCGCAGGAAGCAATGTAAACGTTCTTGGCACCAACATCGCGAGCCATCTGGATGATTTCTTTGGATGTGGTACCTCTCACAATAGAGTCGTCGACGAGCAATACATTCTTTCCGTGGAATTCCAAAGCCATGGCGTTCAACTTGCGACGAACATTTTTACGTCGCGTTTGCTGACCAGGCATGATAAAGGTTCTACCAACGTAGCGATTCTTATTGAAACCTTCACGGTATTCGACACCGAGCTTTCGTGATAATTGAAGAGCCGCCACACGACTAGTATCGGGAACCGGAATGATCACATCGATATCCATCTTGTTACCAAAGGATTTGATCACTTGATCGGCCAATGCTTCTCCCATAGCAAGACGGGACTTATATACAGAGATGCCATCGATAATACTATCTTGGCGGGCAAAGTAGACGTACTCGAAAATACAGGGGGCCATGTAGTCACACTGGATGAGTTGACGATGTGCCACATTCTTTTCGGTAATGATGACTGCTTCACCTATTTATTGTCAACAGGTAAGTGTCATTGCTCTTTTTCTCGCTCATGCCCCATTTTGCATTTATTTTTGCCAACCATTGTCTTACCTGGATTGACATCGCGAACATCCGTGAAGCCCAAGGCATCCAAGGCGACACTTTCCGACGCGAACATATAATCCCAACCGGCCACACTGCGACGGCGACCAAGCACAAGGGGCCGAATACCATGAGGATCACGGAAACCAATGATACCGTAACCAGCGACCATAGCAACACAAGCATAACCACCCTTGATCTGAAGATATAAATCCTTGATGGCGGTAAAGATATCTTCTTCATTCACTCTGTCGTACGGAATATCTGAGTTTTTACTGAACCACGTTTGACATATTTCACCCTTCCATCCAAACACGTTACCTGAATTTTCCAGTCTTTTGCAAGTTATTAGCAAGAATGTTCAAGAGGAGTTCCGAATCGGAATCAGTGTTAATATGACGATGTGCTACTTTGTCCAAGAAGGTACGAATCTCACGGGCATTGGTCAAGTTGCCGTTCTAAAATATCAATAGACGGGATCAGATGGCATTGTTCTCTTTATCTTCCTCAAACAGTGGAGAAAGTATATACTTACATGGGCAAACACGATACCGTAGGGAGAGTTGACGTAGAAAGGCTGAGCCTCAGACATGGAGGAGGAACCGGCCGTAGGATAGCGAACTAAGTAACAGGAAACAGTAAGTAATTAAGTACTACAGCATCGATCATCCCCATGGATATTGTTCGATAAATTAGTGAATATAAACATACCGTGACCGATACCGAGGTGGCCGATAAGGCGTGACAGCTGCTGCTCGTCAAAGACATCTCTCACCATACCGTTTCCTTTGCACTGGGATAAACGACCTTTAGGTCCAGACGTCACAATACCAGCAGCATCCTAGGCAAATAAAAAGAAAGTTTAAGTCAGGGGGCCGTAGTCGATCAACAAGACAAATACACTTACTTGTCCACGATGCTGCAAGAGTCCTAAACTCTCAAATAGATCAGGGCAGGCTGACCCGCTTTGGTCTGCCAAGATCACAGCCGAGATTCCACACATGTCGTTTCAATGAAAAAACAAGCCGGGTAAAGAAAAAGCAGACTCAAGGGATGAGTCAGTTGGAGCTTTTCAATCCATCAGAGTGAAACCCCGACACAGTGGGGTTTCCCCATGGGCCAATGATAATCTTGCAACAATCATTTGAAGCCACCGAAGATTTCAATGACAGAAGAACAGTTGCTGTCATCCATCTCGAAGCCACGTCCATTGCGGCGCTATGAGAGGTTTATTCTTTTCTACCAATCAAATGCAGCTGACGGATCAATGTACGCTCTTAGTGCCGTCCACTTTTTTTTTCTTGTACCCCAGATATAAGCATTTTCGTTGGTTGGACATAACATTATTATCCTGTCATTTTTAGACTACTGCTTGTCAAACTGGATCAAAAAAAGGGGAATTATATACTTCCTTTTTTTCATAAAGCATCATAATCCGTTATTTGCAGAGTTCAGGTTTTTTATGGAAATTCTTTACTTTTTTCTTTTGATGGCTGGAGATTGGCGCAATTCTACCATTCAATAGAAATTTCTATGAGCAAGGCGGATAAAAATATTTACTTTTTTCTGTGTCGTGAATGGAAAACGTAGCAACAAACAAAGTCTCTGCTCCGTTCGCAATTGATAGACATACCACTGTTCTTGCGGATGTGGAGCCTTATGTTGCCATGGAAGTTGTCAGAAACATTTCAATATTTGCTGTGAAGTTTTACCATTCTGGTTTCACTGTCATATACAAAGCAAATGTGGAGTAAAGTAAACGTCAGAAAAGTCGCTTTTTGCATTAATCCGGCTGAACATATTTGTTCAAGTTTTTCACTTTTTGAGTACAGTTATATGGTTGCATGGTTGCAACCTGTATGCAAAATGTCAAATAACGGCTATTAATATTAGCCGTTGAGAGCCTGATCAAAGTCGTTGTGGCGATTATTTTAGCGTTTCCGGATTTTTTTTTTCATCGCAGAAAAAGTGGCAGTGCACGGGATGAATTATAATTAGTACCTTTATTAGAATTGGTGCTATAAGGCTGCTGATGCCTTCAGAGCATTTGTGGGGATGCTGTGGCTTTTTTTTCAAGTCCCGGAGCCTTGGGGGAATTTCGAGCGATAAAAAGTGGGTGCTAGAGAAGCTCCGGAAATACAGTGAGCAGTTCCATTTGGCAGGCCATGTTGGGACAGTATTTGCATGGCTGGCGTCGATTGCCTTCTATTGGAGTGGCATTTTATAAACCTACTGCAAGGACGTATTCTACAGCAAGAAATAAAGTCGCTTGCTACGTATCAACCATCAATGATGCATACACCAACCTTGCCATCGAAGAATGGTTGTTACGAGATACCGAACCGAATCAGTATATCCTATATCTGTGGCGCAATACGCCATGTGTCGTCGTTGGCAGAAACCAGAATCCCTTCAAGGAATGCAATTTACGCTTCATGCAGCAACACGGTATTCCTCTAGTTCGTCGACGTTCAGGAGGCGGGGCAGTGTATCATGTAAGTTTGATATTCCGATATCCATTCCCTTGATTTTTTCCCAGATCGAGGCCCTTTTTTGATGTAATGAAAAACTCTGGCGAAAAAAAAGACAGCCACTCAACTGTGATTTCATTTCAGGACATGGGGAACTCTATATATACCATTTATATGCCACGAGAAGAATTCTCGAGAAAAGCCAACGCAGAGCTGGTGTCACGAGCGTTACAGCAATTGGATATTCCGGCTTATGTCAACGAACGCCATGATATTACGGTTGATGGTCATAAAGTATCTGGAAGTGCTTACAAGATCATCAGTGCGCGAGCTTATCACCACGGCACCATGTTGATCGATACTGACACACAGATGCTGAAGGGCTGTTTATCAAAAAAGTATATGAACAATGTAATACAACCTGACCTCCTACTATCGCATCACATCCCATTCATTAGTCCTTCAATTTTTAGGACGGGATTGTTTCCAAAGGCGTAGAATCTGTGCCTTCACCGGTCACCAATCTACGTGAATACTCGTACACAATCGATCATCAACAGTTTTGCGAATCAGTATTATCCGAATTTGTAGATGCATACAATGATGGATTGCCTATTGAGGTAATGATGACTTGTTGCCATGGAGCCAGCCGTATCTAACGAACCTGATTAGCCTGTTGTTTTCAACGAGACAAATGTGCATCAACTGCCGGAAAAAGTGGAAAATACCCGAAAAGAATTGCAAACGTGGGATTGGATTTGGGGACAAACACCAGAATTTACCCACAATGTCGATCATCAGTTCAGTTGGGGCGCTGTGGTAAGTGTACTTTGTGGGTTTTGGGTTTTGTTTGGTTAGGCGCTTTCAATTTGTTGAAACATGTTGGTAGCGAGCATCGATCCGTTCTAGACACGGCATGATTCTCGAAGCAGATCTGTCTACCGGTTCTGGGGATGCCGATCAGGTCACCATTATCTCGGCCATCGGAGTTGCTTTAGAAGGTAATCAGATATGCATCAAAATCAAGTTATGAACCAGGCATTGAGCCATAAGCTTACCTTTTTATCTCCATGTAGGTTGTCGCTACTCTCAGAATGCAGTAATGGATGCAATAGAGAAGATCAAAATCGAGATCCCGGGCCTTATTAATTCTGGCAACCAATCCATTGTGAATGACGTTAAAGAATGGCTTCATAGCAGATTATAGATTTGGATACAGCATATTTGTGGCATCATCATATGTTTTCATGCACAATAACAGCGTCATAATATATTTCCATCTCATCATGTAAGCAACCAAAACTGTAATCATCAATTGCGTTTAGATCCGCCTTCGGGTAATCAAATTCCCATGCATTGTGGCATCTCTTATTCGTTACACATCAGCCTACAATTGCGAACAATAACGACGTGCCAAACTGGTAACATAATGTTCAGCCAAGGTCTTTCAGCTCTCATTATTCGATTCAAGGTGGCAGTCGCTCATGAGTGAAGAATTTAGGGGACTTACCAGATTTTGTAATCTTTCAGGCCGATCATCAAATTGCTTCTTTGTTTGAATATTTGCTCAATAAACACACAAAGAGAGGAAAAGCCAGATGACGTTTTATGCAGTTGGAGTGTTCGGTTTTTGAAAGAAACATGGCTCGGTATCAAATTTGGAATTGAGTCCTTTGAAGTTTTTGATCTTTCGGTTAAGCAGTGCGATCACAAGATCAAAAAAAAAATGGTTCTATCCAATAGAAATAAATCCACGACATTAGTAAGAGAAGCCTCCCAATGTTTTTAACCACATATGGCTTTTTTTATTACGCCAGGATTTCCCAGGAGGAATTAACTGATGCATCTATTCGTGCAGCTTTCTTTTCCTTTACTTTCTCTTTTTTTTTTCTTTTACCCATTTTCGTGATTTTTTTTCTTACGTATGACAGCATGCTAACAGTATCAAAAGATTCCCTTTCTCAACCAAGCCAGCATGAAGCATATAACCAAATGGAAGAACCACTAAATGATTCCAACACCTTTACAGAAGAAGAATTTCAAACCATAGAGAAGAAATTGATACGCAAGATTGATTTAAGGTTTTTATTTGAGTCGTGGGATTGATACGTTACTCAGGGGATCTCATTCGCGCTACAGATTGATTCCATGGCTCGCTCTTCTATACTTGATGTTGAGTTTGGATAGAAATAACATTGGCAATGCAAAGCTTGGATCGCTAGAGAAGGACCTCAATCTGATAGGCGATGATTATTATACCGCTGTCACCATTTTCTTTGCTGGATACGTGCTTTTTCACATCCCATCCAACATGGTATTGAGAATGTAAGTGTGCCTTATTTCCACAACCCCTGTATACGAATCATTAAAATGGTATCCATCACAAAAAAGTTTGAGACCATCGCGATGGATATCAGGCACCATGGTGCTGTGGGGAATTTGTTCAATATGGTAAGTGGGCAACGGTACTTGGAACTGCATACGATGCGTGGTACCAACGAGAATGCCTTTGAACAGTCAAGCAGCAGTGCGAAATGCATCGGGACTCATTGCCTGTCGCTTCTGGTTGGGTGTTTTTGAAACGGGGGTGGGACCGGCCACGCCACTGTTTTTGTCATTTTGGTATCAGCCTAACGAGCTGGCACTTCGCGTCGCCATCTATTTCGGGTCTTCGACATTAGCTGGTGCATTTGCTGGTGCGGTTGCTTATGGCGTGTTGAAGGATTTAAATGGCGCGCATGGTGTAGCAGGATGGAGGCTAGTATAAAAAAGTAGCATGGGCAACGTGATGGCACTCTCTCTGATGCCGCGCAACAATAGATGGCTTTTCATCGTAGAAGCTGCACCCACCATCGTCTTTGGCCTTTTGAGTTTCTGGATTCTTCCTGACACGTAAGTGGTTTGCATATCCAAAACCTACTCCTGAGCATAACAATATTGATCCCCAAAGACTTTTTTTTGACATACAGACCGGAAATGACAGGAGGACGATGGCTCACGCCTGCTGAGAAACAAGTGGCACTTTTGCGCATCAAACATAGTGGGAATACCGACAACACGCTTTTTGACAGGCACCAATTTCTCGCTGCGCTGCTCGATTACAAAAATTGGCTGGCAGGTAATCCTTTAACGCGACAATCTGACCACTGAGCTGTTTATCGGATCCTTCTCCTTGTCATGTGTGCTAACTCGGGTCATGGAAATGCGTAGTTGTGATTTATATTGGTCTCAACGTTGCGTTGGCAAGTTATGCCGTATTTTTGCCGACCATTATACGCGATATGGGATTCAGTTCGCTGAACGCCCAATTGCTTTCCATTCCGCCGTATGTCGCTGCATGCACGCTTGTATTTGTAAGATTTCCCTGATCTGTGTTGATGTATTCTTCGCTCACACTTTCCAAAAACGTGCATTAGGTGGTTGCGTGGAACTCGGATCGCACAAGGCAGCGTGGATACCACATCATGGTCGTATCGTTCCTTGGTGTATTGGGTTACATCTTCTTGCTGGCGACCCTCAATGTCGGATTGCGATATACAGGAGCGATTCTCGTAGCGTGCGGTATCTACCCTATCATTCCGCTGACCTTGTCTTGGGTATCCAACAATCAACTCGGTCACACGAAACGCGGGGTCGCCATCGCCATGACGAGCATGGTAGCTCAGTGCTTCAGCATGCTGGGCACCCAGATCTACAAACCGGCAGATGCTCCACGGTACGTGAAAGGGCATGTCATATGTCTCGCGTTCATGACACTGGGCGGCATTTCGGCCGCAACACTGCGATTTCTGTTGAAACGGGAAAATGACCGTCGTGATCGCGAGCATGGACCTCAGGGAACCATGCTGCATGCCCAAGATGTGGAGAAACTGTACGATAACCATCCTAACTTTCGATACACATTGTAACTTATATTGTCCATTCAATGAGCATGTCTTACCTACGTAACCAATGTAATAATGTTTATCCATCCAACTTCAATATCAACATATTCAAACAGTCGAAAATCCCTCTTTTTGTTTTGGGGATCGAAACAATTTCATAAGTTTGTCCGGCATTGTCTTTGGGGCGATTCACTGAGGTTGCCGAGTCATCATCATCATCATCTGCGAGTATCCACTTATCGAAAAATCATCATCATTTCCTCTTCTTCCTCATCAGCATCATACAAAATATAGTCCAAATATCTGAAATTCGCGATTGTTTTGTTTTGGGTCTCATTCGAACTCTGTTTTGTTTATCAACGATAGGGTTGAGGTGAACTGCGTCTAAAGCCACGAGAATCTGAAGGCAGAGGTCGGGTGCCATCTATTAACGTCAGATATTAGGTTTCGTCATATAATGAGACCAATGATGCATGGTACTTACATGAATCGGTCAAAGACGGCGCTCTATCAACGACAGAATCATTTGCTAAGATGTGAATATGAATTTTTCGAAGAATAAAAATAAGGGTTGGTGTTTGTGTACTTACCGGTCGCGATAATCGTCCGCAGGTAATGGTGGGGGTGGTGGAGGTAATGGGCGCGAGCTTCGAGTATCATCGCCTGCTCTTACTCCGCCGCGATGTTCATCTTTCTTTGACAGTCCAATATCCCTAAAAAATGACACTGGTTAATCAAAAGCGCAGGCGAAAAGTCACAGCCATTGTTGACGAACCAATCAAGCTTGAGTCTACGTCCTTCCACACTGAAGCCTTGAAATTTATCGAAAGCATCTTCAGCATCTCTGCGATCTTCGAATTCAATAAATGAAAAGCTAGATAAAAATATCTGAATTAACACCAGCGGATAATAATCGTAGTAAAAATTAAAACCAGTGTCGAGAAATGTTACCCTTTGTTTTTGCCTGTGATGGCATCCATAGGTACAGTGACTTTCGCGAGACGACCGTATCGTTCAAACATGGAAGCAATCTGAAAGATTGAATGTTATTTCAGTCATAATGCCTCGCAAGTATTGTACGCTACTTACATCGCGTTCACGGAATGCATAAGGGATGTTACCGGCAAAAATCGTGGTTGATACTTGTCGATCTTCTTCAGTCCCTCTAAACACATATGAGCCCACTGTCCGCAGCGCGTAAGACCTTTTATGACAATAGTTTACCTATCAATAGTTCGTCTAGACCGCGGTCGAGGAGGATACGTTGATCGATAGCTTCCTCCCTGACGGTTGTCATAACGATCGTAAGAACTTCCACTACCGCGAGCACGGTCATAACGGTCGTAGCGATCGTAACGGTCATATCGGTCACTGCGTGGATAATCACGTTCATCTCTGTATCGGGTGGGACGGGAATATTCGCGACTGTCTCTTGGAGGGCGACTTGAACGTCCATAGTCAGGATCACGATCATCTCTGTAACGGCCGCGATCGTGATAATCTCTTCTGTAGTCATCTCTGTATTTGCGATCGTCTAAATGCGACGAAGACGAACGAGGCGGGGACAACGAACGATTGCGTGGCGGGCGCTCAGTCGACCTTAAAGGTGGATATTCTGAACGCATAGACGAATTATAATCAGAAACAGGTCTGTCCATGTTTAAGCTAACAAAGAACAGAAAGATGGTGTCACCAAGTGTGTTCTAACGCTGGCACTGCCATTTTTATATGATCAGAAAAAGCCACCAAATTATAAACTCCGACTGGCCCCTTTTGCGACCCGTCTGGTTCGTCATTTCCACTTGAGATCCTGAGCCCACTCCCCCTACAAAACATTGAAAAAAGCTTTCAGTTGAGATCGCTGTACATACATTCACGGTCCATAAACCAGGCTACTGCTTTATAATGATAAACAATCAACGCAATGAAATCAAATAAGGCGCGTAAGGGGCCAAGCAACTGCTCAAGCTTCAAGCATACAGTTCCATCGGAACTGTGAGTAATGCTCCTATATACTTTTTATTCAGAGCTGAAATATCAACAAAGCGCAAGCAGATATTTCGTATCATTCGGTCTTCAACCACAAAGTGTCTGATAGGGTAGCGGCTGACACAGTAACCCTAAAATGCATTGGAAGCGGTGCATCTTGCAAACTATGTAGTAAAATATGCTCGTTATCAAGCACACGCTCAGCTTTACATAGTATTAACAGCAACAGATGTAATATCCGTTTCTGAAAGCAAAGCGACCGACCTCTAAGACCTTTCTTTCGCTAATTTCATCGAGTGCCTGAAGAGAAAAGGGAAAACGCCGAATCATAACCATTCACGATATCCATCTCAAGGAAAAAAGAGAACTTACAACCAAGGAGCCGATTTGCAAGCTGCATTTGGAAGCATAACTTTCATTTGGTTTGCACCTCTGCCATCAATGAGTCGAATTGATAGAAAATTTTTACTTTTCCTGAAAATAAAAAAAGATTGCTTTCCTTTCACTGGTGTATTCCACTTTCGTTCCTTGCTTGTGAAAGTTCTCACATCAAACAAACACCAAAGATCATCATTGTTTTTTTTTTTTTTTTTTCAAATAGTCGTTTATTCAACATTATGAATTAAGGTAATATAGATATGTATCAAACTGAAATGGCACACACAGGCATCTTTTTAAATTATTGGGTGCAAGGTGGGTTTCTTACCTGGTGCTTGAGATATCATAAGCCAATATTTCATCCATAAGCTATCGTGTGCATCTATACAAATCAATTAAACATTAGTGACCATTCACAAAAATTCACGTCAGAAGAAACGAGCATTCAGCATTTAATGTGTTTGTCAGTGAGCAAATCAGAAAAAGTGTTCGATCATTGTCAAATAGCCTCTCCATTAAAAGATTCATCCTAAACACATGCTGCGGCGCGTAAGAAAGAAAAATATCATATACATACCATCATTTGTTCTTGCTACATTCATGACTCTTTTAGCCATCCATGTCAATAAAAACAGGTTGGACAGTAAGGAAAGGGGTTGCTTGACCGGAGCAGCCAAAAAATTTTCTTTTTGTTAACAAAGCGGTGCCCAGGACAGTTATTGTGCCAAGTCACAGAGAAACAGTCCAAGTAGGGTCCGTCACCCAATTAAAAGTAAGCTCTCAATTTCCCATCATGCTTGGAATCAGCAGCCTTAAAATAACCCCATATACTTCTTCTTACTGGTTGCTTATATCATTTATTTGTTTGAATGATAGTGTGATACGAATCACACCTCTGAGAAATATGAAAAGTGTCAATGAATACATGATATATATAACAAATGCACATATTGTAGATTATGTCAAAACTGTGCCATCTCTGATGGACCGACGGAACCGTTCTGAAAGCATACGATCCTTACGTCCAATCAAAGACGTCGCTTTGCCTGTTTGTCCAGCTCTGGCTGTTCTACCCACTCGATGAAGATAGTCTACAACGGAATCAGGGAAATCATAAAGAATGACGTGATCCACAAAGGTTGTATCGATGCCTCTTGAAGCGATATCCGTGCTGATAAGAATGTCTTGCTTAATTTCATCTTCATCGGCAACAGGCTTGGAAAATAATGCCAAACACTCTTCGCGACTCATGGGAGCATCTTTGTAGAGCGCCAATGCGTTGATGTTCTTGGTTTCTAACCATCGATGTAGTAATTCCACTGATTTCTTCGTATTGCAAAAGATTAGCGTCTTCTTGTCTTTGATATTCTTTTTCAACACCTCCAAAAGCGCCAGCTGACGATTGCCGTTAAATTTTTGAAGATCGATGAAGGACTGCTTCAAATTAGGCAGGGCGCGATGCAGAGAGGGCGTGGTAATTTTCAGGATTTTGGGGAATAGCTGATCCAGTGTAGAATGAACCGATCGAGGTAACGTAGCCGAGACAATGATAATTTTTTCTACAAATTTATGCTGCGCCGCGATATCTTGTATTTTCCTGATAACGACACGACAATCATCTCCCCATCCGGCATCAAACAAGGAATCCGCTTCATCGATCATCAAATATCTTGTCTCTGCCAGTGAAAGGGTCCGGTCTTTGACATAACTCATCAGCGTGGTGGGTGTCGTGATTAGTATATCGATAGGACCGTCAGCCAGCTTTTCAACCAATTGATGTCGCGGAGTCCGTCCACTCAATGCCATGCTTCGAAATTTGGCTTTATGAGATAACGATTTGCATGTCTTGAGAACTTGGCCAACTAGCTCCCGGGTGGGGACCAAGACAATGGCCCGCGGGTGATCTAGTCGACGCTTGACCCCCTTTTGCTCGTCAATCTTTAGACACTCGATGATTGGGACCAGGTACGCCAGCGTCTTGCCTGATCCTGTTTCAGCTGCACACAGTACATGTCGATTTTTTCGTTCGAGCAACTGAGGAATAGAGAGCGCTTGAATCTCGGTGGGTCGAGGATCGTCGATATGCTTCAGATCGTCACGTACGGCAGAGAGCATCGTCGGTGACAGACCAAGATCAGCAAACGTACGATCGGCCAGGATCTTTGATAATTCACGAACGTTTTGTGTAGGGAGCTGTGAGAGTGTCGGTTGAATAGTTTCTAATCGTTTCTTGACAGGAACATAGGGCAACGATTTTGATTTTGGTCGAGCATTCTTCAATTTGTCTTTCAGCATGTTACGTCGTTCTCGACCGGTCATTCCATCCGGCTTTAGATGCTTTGTCAGGGTTGATATATTTGGCTTTTTCAGTTGTGCTCGCTTGGACAATGCAACACTTGTACATGAAAAGGTCCGAACGCCCAGTCTGACGGACTGAACGCTTGATAAGAAATTCATAATGTTTATGATGGTTGGGGAATTTCTCTGATCTGTTGTTCCCTCTTCCCTCTTTTTTTTTTTTTTTGGCCTGCTTTCGGCAAGGATGCGGAACGATATTCCCCATTTTGAGGGTCCGCAGCGGGCATGGAGGAAACCCCCCACAAGCCACAGATGGGGAAATGCGACTCATTTCCATCAGTGAACGAGTTAAAAAAAAAAGAGGCGCTGAACAAGCACCCAGGCTTTTTTTTTGTTTCTCACCAACCGTTTTACCATGTCTCACAGCAAATATCAATCGCCATTGACGTCCCGTTATGCGTCCAAGGAGATGGCTTATAACTTCTCCGAGGATAAGCGTTACTCCACCTGGCGCCAGCTCTGGTTGAACTTGGCTATTGCTGAACAACGTCTTGGTTTGACCGATATCACCGACGAAGCTATCGAGCAAATGCGCGCCAACATTGATAACATCGACTATGAAGTCGCTGCGGCCGAGGAAAAGAAGCGTCGTCACGATGTTATGGCCCATGTCCACGCTTTTGGTCTTGTTGCTCCCAAGGCTGCTGGTATTATCCATCTTGGTGCCACCTCTTGCTACGTTACTGGTAAGTGCAAACCGTGGACTTTATGCGTGGAGGCGAGAGTAAGCAGAGAAAAAGAAAAACTCACCGAAAACATGTGATTATAGACAATGGTGATTTGATTATCCTTCGCGATGCGTACGATATTGTCATCAAGAAGCTTGTTCATGTCATTGATATTTTGAGCAAGTTCGCTAAAGAATATCGTGATCTGCCTACTTTGGGCTTTACTCATTTCCAACCCGCCCAGCTCGTCACAGTTGGCAAGCGTGCCACTTTGTGGATCCAAGAATTGCTTTGGGATTTGCGCAACTTTGAGCGTGCCCGTGACGATTTGAAGATGCGCGGTGTCAAGGGTACCACCGGTACCCAGGCGTCGTTCATGGCCTTGTTCAACGGCGATCATTCCAAGGTAAATAAAAAATGACATGCCTGGCAATGAAAATGGTGGGAAAGCGGGACTGGGCAGTTTCACTGATGGATGCATGTGTAACGACAGGTCGAGGAATTGGATCAATTGGTCACCGAGCTCTCTGGTTTCAAAGAAGCGTATCCTGTGTGTGGACAAACCTATTCTCGCAAGATCGACATTGATGTCTTGCATCCTTTAGCCGGCTTTGGTGCCACTTGTCACAAGATGGCCACGGATATTCGTTTGTTGGCGAATTTGAAGGAAATTGAAGAGCCTTTTGAGAAGGACCAGATCGGTTCATCTGCCATGGCCTACAAGCGTAACCCCATGCGTAGTGAGCGTGTGTGCTCCTTATCGCGTCATTTGATGGTGTTGGTCAACGATGCTTTGCAGACCAGCGCCGTCCAGTGGTTGGAGCGTACATTGGATGACAGTGCCATTCGCCGTATCTCTCTTCCCGAAGCTTTCTTGACCACCGATATCTTGTTGACCACCCTTCAGAACATCTGCGAAGGTATGGTCGTATATCCCAAGGTCATTGCCCGTCGTATTTCGCAAGAACTTCCCTTCATGGCTACTGAAAACATCATCATGGCCATGGTCAAGAAGGGTGGTGATCGTCAAGAATGCCACGAAGAAATCCGTGTCTTGTCCCATCAAGCCGCGCACGTCGTCAAGATGGAAGGTGGTGAAAACGATCTCATTGAACGTGTGAAGAAGACCGAATACTTCAAGCCGATCTGGGAAGAGGTAAGCTCAATAGCATCTTCAGGTTTTTGAACAAGGAATTCATGACTTTTTTTATTGTTTCTTCACAGCTTCCTGCTTTGCTTGATCCCAGTACTTTCATTGGCCGTGCTCCCGAGCAGGTCGATTCCTTCATCGAAAAACATGTGCAACCTGCTCTCGCTCCCTATGCCGATGTCCTCAAAGACAAGGTCAAGGCTGAATTATCCGTATAGATGTCGTCTACAACTTCATTTTTACTTTTTTACATACAATGCTTTCCAATAAATACACAAGTTATGAAATCACAGCAGGACAAATCGGTGGAATGATGGTCTTTTTTCAGGGTGCAAAGGGATGATAAGTCTATGGGTGGTTTAAGGTTTTAGTGACCGATTTTTCGTAGTAATTGTTCGCAGTGCTTTCCAGTGACAAATTGTGCCTTATCGTTCGGCAAACTCAACGATTTCATACTACCTCCGTGGGTTAAAATTTGGATGAATGATGCCAAAACTGTCGAAAAGGTCACTTACAGATAAAACGCATCATATGAAGCGCGTAGGTCAGCTACAGTTTCCGCTTCGCTTGATACAATGAGATTATTTCCGTTGGTTGCACAGACCAAAATATTTGCAACTTGCAGGAAGTAGCCTCTTGCAGTAGTATCTAATAATGATATTTAACACTTGATCGCAGCGTAGCCAAAAGAAAACAAGGAACGCACCTCGAATGCCCGCTGAATAAGTAATTTCAAAGTAAACGCCTCGCTGAATGGCTTTCTGTACACTGTGCGCGTCTACCCTGAAAGGTAAACGTACAGAACAGTCGAGAGAGATGATATCTATGTTGAGGTTGTAGCATGCATCTTCAAATGTATTGAGCGTGGAGGGCCGCACGGCGATAAGGTCGAATGTGGATCTTAATTGGGTCAAGGTATCCTACATAATATCAGCAACATGAACTGCCTTGATAGGCGGTAACCATGCTTCCTTACATTGGAGACAGCACTGCTGGTTTCGATGGTAATACGCGTCAGTTGCTTAACCGGGTGTTTGACGATATCAAACGGAATTTCGTTCAAGGGTTTTACCTGGAAAGCCAAATTGTTGCATTAGTAAACTCATGAACATTTTATGCTGAGCGAGAAATCAGTACATTAGGGAGATCTTTTTCAGACACACAACAATTGAGGGCAACGACGGTTTGATCTACTGCAAGCTACTGTCAGCTGAGAGTTGAACTTTTTGTTGCATTAAGGGGATCAATGAAAGAAAGTGATGCTTACGCTGACTGAATCGAGACAAGATAAGCTTCAAGCGATCAATAGCGATTCTGTTTGGTTGGGATTCACAAGGAACATTAAGATCGTAATACATTTCTAGCACGTGGTGGGCAAGACTTGATGAACCGCGCTTCTTTTCTAATGTTTTTTTGTTGGTGGTCCCGAATCACAGGCAAAACCCGTTTCAACCGCTGTGCGGACCGTGAAATCCTGCAACGAAAATAGCTCGAAATTCAGCAAAGCCCAGGTACGCTTTTTCTTGCTATTCTCTTTTTGTTTCCTAGTCTCATGCTATGTCTGACTTCTTCAGCAGTCTGGGACGCAGAAAAGCAAAACCTGCCGATGAGCGGACCGGTATGTATTGACTCCCGAACTACATCGTAGTTCTGGATTGCGACTAGTGGCTGACAATTTTCAACTTTACAACATAGGCGGAAGCGCTCGGTACTCCATGCAAGGATCAAGTTCGGGTAAGGAAATTGTCAAAGGAACACAATGGGGAACAGGATGTTGCTCTGCTTGACTTTTTTTTATTGCAATATTTTGGTTGAATGGAACGGCTGACTCTTATCATGCAGGTCATCCGCCATTAGATCCTTCACGTGTCATGATGCCTAGACCTTCGAACGAGGACATTGACAGAATGTTTGATGAAATGCTGGCAAGTGTACAAGGAGCTTGTACCGGCTCAATCTTGTATTCTCACACTGACTTTTTCGTTTAGGCTCGACGAGAAATTCGGGATGGACGTATAAGGGATAGCATGAAAGCATGGGATATCGATAAGAAGTGGTTGATGATCAATCAGGATCGACAAGCGGAAATGTTGGCTTCGGGGCATAAATTACAGTCAGAGGATGGCAGGGATACACCGCCACCGCTGATCAATATCTTGGCCGAGAAAGCAGGTGAAATGTGGTCAGCCACTGTGGACGCCGGTGCGCGGGCGGTAGAAAGACATTCCAATCGAACGAGCCAGCTACCAAATCCACGTCGTTCATCCGCAAGCATGGCATTTCCCGTAGCACCCATGACCTCCACTTCCACCTCCCCACCAGCGTCGATTTACAACGCTTATGAACCTACGGTACCGAGTGCAACCGATCGTAACTCACCCGAGTTTTATATTCGAAAATTTATGGAAGCCGATTTACGAGCGGTGAACGCCACAGTGGCCGCTAATCTGGAAGTCAGTTTACGAACCCGACCCATCGAGTAAGACCCAAAAAGAAAGAGCTTTTCGTCTGTAGGTCATATCAATTAACAAATTTTCCTTTGTTTACAGTTGGGTCATCAAATTTATCGAACTAAAGGGTGTCTACGCCCTCACCAATGGACTAGGCTATCTCAACCATTTGTCAGAAAGGTAGGCTTACTTGATATATGCCAAAATACAAAGTAAACGATCCTCGATCTTAAGCATTTTGAAATTCTTTAGAAAGGACCGCACGCTTGATCTTGAAGTGGAAATTGTAAAATGCATCAAAGTCCTCTTAAACACACGCGTATGTACACACATGGTTGAATGAAGTTCGGATCATACCGCATGCTAATGTGAAATTGCATTATTATTAGTGGGGTATTCGCGAGTCTATAGCGCATCCTTCGTATATCCATGTATTGGTCTTTTCTCTGGTTTGTCCTCACTGGCAAACCAGAAAAATGATCTGTGATATCCTCTTCTTTCTTTGTCATTGTGAAGTGCCTGTAGGCCACGAGCACGTATTACAAGGTTTTCGCATGCTGCAGGAACACAGACAAGACTTGGGCCTTTTTGATGCATGGTTTTGTGATTTGGAGCAGACCGTCGATGGCCGTGGTCGTATGGGATCCTTGGTAGGCGCCAGTGATGACCTGAAGCGACTCGGTGTCTACAACGCACCCGATAACCATCTCATTGAATATGCGGTAAGGACTTAATACCTCTATAAACCGCTCATGATCCGACTGATTTTATACCATTTTTTTGTCAAACAAAAAAGTTGTCCAATATGATGCTTGTGAATGTGCTCACCAAAGTACCGGCCGACGTCAATGAACGTATTTATTTACGGAACCAACTGAATGCAGCGGGCATGGCTCGTATCCTTCCAAAGCTGGAAGCTCTCAACTATCATCTGCTCAACGTTCAAATCGAAACGTACAAAATTGGTGCAGAAAACGATCTCGATGATGCTTTTGGCGATGAATTATCCATGTTCTCCGATATATCGCAGCCTGCGGAATTACTGGATCTCATTCTTGATAATATCGCTGACGCTCCACAGGCCTTGGATTCCTTGATCGCCACCTTCCGCAGTATGCTTCTCATCAAAGGCGATGCTGAGACAAAGTAGGAACAAGAGAGGAGAAAACGTTTGGTCATATGGGTAATTGCTGACATGAGTATTTGTGGTTACGTTGTTATAGAACACATTATCACCAAATGATCAGCGAGCTGGTGAACCAGATCGTGATGGATCGACGAAGTGGCGTGTCTTCCGGAGACTTCAGTACAACGTATGGTGTATCGGTTGGAAACCTTATCCAAAAGTTTGGTGAACTGGAGCGGTTGAAGCGTATAGAAGAGGAAGCAAGCCGGGACAGAGAAAAACTATTAAGACTCGGTGCCGAGAACAAGGAATTGAAGCTGGAAATAGAATATCTTCGTGGAGCTAAATCGCACGGGGCACCGCCACCTGCAGCAGTAGCTTTGGAAGATTCGCCCATGCCTCGACGTAAGCCTACGGAAACCATGGTATTATTACATTGAAAGACACGGCTAATAGTGATATTTTATTATCCGTAGGCTCGTTGAATCTCAAAATGGAGAATGCGTCATTGCGAGCGTTACTGCGTACATCCAGAAACACGATTGCCATGTTACAGAGTCAGCTTAAAGAAAGATCCGATTTGGCAGATAACTACGGCTCTCCCACCCCTTCGCCAAGCAATTCGACCATTATACTTGGTGAAGATTGGAAGGCTTCCAATAGGAACCGACGAAAGGGGACCAACGAAGCTTCAACGGTAAGAAAAGATCCTTTAACAATTGTATGACCCTCTCTTCTTACCAGATCCTTTAAAGGTCTCGGGCTCTCCTGTTCCTACAGCTGTATCAGATCAGCAGAGTTCATCATCCAGCAAAGGTAGGTCGATAGCCTCACACCATGCAAGCCTATCATATTAATGAGTAATTTTCGCTTACAGACCATTCATCACCTGCTCCGCAACCTCCGCCACACAGTAAGTTGACAGATATTTACCAATGTGCACAGAAAGAAAAAAGGCTTACACAAAGATAGTCGAACCTGTATCTCAAGAGTCGTTATCATGTAAGCTAGCTCGATCTTATCGTAGGATAAGTACTGTTATTCATATATGATGATATAGCCTCCACCACCCATTCTGCAACTATTCCTCCTCCTCCTCCTCCTCCTCCGCCGCCGCCACCAGCAACCGAATTATCTGGTACGCACAGCGTCACGTATACCAGAGTAATCTCTATTGACATATGTTGCATCATTTTAGACACAGGTGCTCCACCTCCCCCGCCTCCACCACCTCCGCCTCCTCCACGTACGTGCAACATACATAGGCCTGTGCTCTCAGAATATACTTATCCTCAACCTTGCTTAGCGCCTGGAGGTATCGCTCCTCCTCCTCCTCCTCCACCGCCTCCACCTCCTCCACGTAAGTTCGAACGATGGTCCTTTGGAAAAAAAATTAGACCTTAACGTGCTTCATAATCCAGCGCCAGGTGGATTTGCTCCGCCGCCACCACCACCACCACCTCCTCCACCACGTAAGTCCAACGATGCAACAGTCCATTTCATAAATGCAATGTATTCAAAATTATTACTTTTCTAGCTCCAGGAGGCGTAGGTCCGCCACCGCCACCGCCACCTCCACCACGTAAGTCTTAAAGATACATGTCTCCAGTTTAAAAGCTCGACATTTTTTTAACAGCCTTTATGTGTCCAATAGCTCCCGGTGGACCCGCTCCACCCCCGCCCCCACCCCCACGTAAGTACCGCAGATAGAATCCGATAATTAGTCAAATCTCATCATAATGTGTCTTGTCTACAGCACCAGGAGGTCCTGGAGCTCCTCCGCCGCCACCACCTCCACCAGGTAGATTCAAACTATACAGGTGCACTTACAATATAAATCGATGCGTTAACCGAGAATGTAGGTCCCGGCGGTCCGATGATTCCGGCTGTTCCTGTGGGACCTGCTCGCAAAGAGTTGCGCCATTATCCACAGGTAAAATTGAAGAACTTGCAATGGCAAAAACTTGATGCTCGCGGTGTGGACAAGACGCTGTGGAAGACGATCGATGCGAAAGAGGATGAATTAGAGGATATTCTGGACAAGACGGGCGTTTTCAATACGATCGAGGATCTGTTCCCGGCCAAGATCAACAACTTCTTTGAGCGTCGACTGAAAGCCAAAGTCGAAGAAAGAAAGGATGTCATCAAATTCCTTACAAAAGAAAAGAGTAGAAGTATCAGTAAGTCCCATACTTCCTGCTTGCCAGAAAATATGGCACTGATGATGTGGAATAGATATTGCGGTGTTGCCTAGAGTCAAAAATTTCGACAGCTTTGAACAAGTGCGCCAGCATATCCTGCGTGTGGATGATACATTGTGTTCCGAGATTTTCCTTTCGAATCTCATCACCTATCTGCCGAATAAGGATGACAATCTGAAAACCATGGAGAAGTATCTCAAGGCTTCGGACGAAGAATGTCAAGAACTCGATACACCGGATTACTTTATTGTGGTGGTAAAGTGATGGCATCCTTAACATGCTTTAAATCGCAAAAGATGGCTGACTGGTGTCATAGATGATGAGAAGTTATCGCTACGAGACACGTCTGCAGTTTATGCTCTTCCGTGTACAGTTCTGGGAAAAATATGACCAACTTACCAATGTATGTGTGAAAACATTCTACTATGGCTGTGATTGGGTGCGCTCTAACTGGTTGCTGGCGTAGAATATGACCGTCGTATTGAATGTTTCCGATGCCTTGAGAAATTCACAGAGTTTGAAAGAATTGCTCGGGGTAAGAGTCAACCCGTTCAAGACACATGCTGAGAATGTTCCTCACGATGTTGTGTTGCGTCTAGTTAATCTTATTACTCGGCAATTTCATGAACGCTACCAGCTTGCAAGGTGGAGCGTTTGGTATGCGTATTTCAAGTATCAACAAGGTAAAAAAAAAAAAGGCTATTTTTGTTGTGGAAAAACCTGGATATGCTCATCATGTTGTTTTTCCCTACAGCTTGCCGATACGAAAGCATCCAATATCTCATCATTGAATTTATTGCACGTGTTGACGGGCATCATCCGGCGTCAGTTCCCACATGTACTTGAGTTTTTGCACGATTTAAAGGACGTGGGCCAAGCAACGCGAAGTAGGTTTTTCTTTTTCGTTGGAAGCAAACAAGTAGCTCGCATTGTAACAAAATGAAAACTTACGCTTTGCATAGTCATGGCTAGTGTCAACGACATGGTACAGCAGTACACAGAGTTACGTCAAGGACTGAAGCAGCTGGACATAGAATTGGGCATGAAATGGCAACCAGAAGATGTGGAGCTTGAAGAAGGCGATCGATTTGTTGAAGTGATGAATACGCTTCGCAATAACGCCACTGAACGATTTGAGGAGCTGGAGACGTTGTATATCAATATGGATGCCAAGTGGAAGGATGTCATGGTGTACTATGGCGAAAATCCCAAAGTGATGCGTCCTGATGACTTTTTTGGCAACTTTGCTAGATTTGTCAATAGCTGGAAGGTAGGGTTGTACAGGCTTACTTGACCGGGTGTTTACTCGCTGGATTCATTCTCATAATAATATTGGTATAGGATGCGGCTATTGCGGAAGAGAAATACAGCCAGAAACAAGAGCGTGAAGAGAAGCGCAAACGCGAAGAAGAAGAAAGAAAACAGCGCTTGGAGGCAAAGAAGGCGGCGGCATTGAAAGAAGCCGCTCCAACTTCTGAACCTAGAGTCGAGGCTGTGGACATTAGTGACGGTAAGTTGACTTTTATCTATATTGGAATGTTGGACTCAGACTTTTTTTATTTTTCCTTCTTATAGAAGCGAATACTGGCACAGAGGACGATCGTCGTATGATGGACAACTTGTTAGAGAAACTTCGAACTGGCGATGTGGATATCCGTTCGCGACAAAGAAGAGGCAATCGTCGCGAGCGTGGCCAGAATGCTCGAGAGGAACCCAGTCTGCCTTCCGTTGTTATCGATACAGACGGTGAAATGATCTCTGCCGAAGACTTGCTTAATAATTTACGGATAGAATAATAATTGTAACCTGTCCAATTTAATCAATTTCTCATTTGTGTATTTCTATCTCATATTTACAGTCCTTTGGTATCCCTACCCATTCATAAAAACCTACTATTTATATTGAAGTACTTATGTTACGTGCTGTATGCCTTTTACCATTTCGGTGGATCTGTGTCTGAAAATGACGAGAAATCGCATCGCAGCACGTAGAAGGCGACAAGAACAACTCCGCTGCTGCTGTTCCTCCATAGACTGCAAGTGTCATTATGGTTGCATTGAGCCAGTTGTCGCTTACTGTCCCTTGCATTCTCTCAGCTACTTGGCTCGCTCAGGCAGCCACGCCTGCTGTAAAAGGAGTCGATCCTGCAAGTAAGATTTGGCTATTCATGTCGCGTGCACCGAAAAACCTTGTTACTCATTTTCTTTGATACTGAAACTGCGAAAAGAATATGAATTATACGCCTCTCTTGCTGGCCATCAGTGGGAATGTCTGGACGGTTCGAAAAAAATACCTTACTCCTCGGTGAACGACGATTACTGCGACTGCGCTGATGGGTCGGATGAACCAGGTACCGTGCATATAAAAACGATGAACAGGCTATCTAGAAAAGCAAAGAGTAATCAGTCGTTTTGTAGGCACCTCTGCTTGTTCTCACGGTCACTATTACTGCGAGAATAAAGGACACATACCAGCTTATATCAAGTCGTCACAAGTCAACGACGGCGTTTGTGGTAAGTTTATACTTCACTCGATCACACGCGACAAGTTGTACAATACGATTTTCCTAAAAATTCTGGTTAGACGATGCCTGCTGTGATGGATCGGATGAATACAACGGTTTTGTCCAATGTCCCGATCGATGCAAAGAGGTGGCTGCAGAGTACAAGAAAACACAAGACATGCTGAACAAGATTCGTACAGCTGGCGTCAGTGCCAAGCAGAAACTGATTGATGAAGCACAAGCCGAAGTCGCGGCTTGGCAAAACGAAAAGTCAAAGCTGGAGGACACTCTGGTGATTAAGCGTGCCGAGCTACTGAGAAGAGAAAGTAAGCTTCTATAGTCGTCTTGATATTCGATTTGTGCTTACATGTTTAATCGAAATTGTCGTACAAGGTGAATTGGAACAGCTCAGTCAACAACGAAAGAGCCATAAAACGAGCCAAAAGCGATGTCCGTCGAACAAGGCTAATCCATTAACGGATGCTCTGGAAAGACATGTGCGTTCTCTGCAAGAAGAAATCGACGTGCTTGTATCTATCCTTCGTGATATGAAGCGTGATCACAACCACAACTTTCACGATATGGCGGTCAAGGCGGCCATTGCCGGTTACGATGAATTCTTACCAGGCTACGAAGATCTAAAGAAAGAAATTGACACTGACCTGAAAGAGTATGAGGAGCAGCAAGACAATGCCGACGACGATTTTGAGGAAACAGATGAGGAGGAAGCAGAGGAAGAGGAGATCCCTCAAACTTCCGAGGAAAAGGCTCTGAAAGAAGGTAAGTGTACAAACACTAGATGTTTTTCTCTTTTTTTTTTTTGGTTCATATGATGCATGATGTTGCTTACACTCGATTTTATGATTTCAACCTATCCAACTGTTTCTCTCGCCTCTTGATTCTTCTTAAAAACAAGGTAAACTTCAATCGCTTCTAAACAAAGCGGTATCTGCTCTTCCTCTCATGTGGAAAAGCCAATTGGATCAGCTATTGTCCAGGGTTGGCATGAAACAGAATGAGGAAAAAGATGCCCCAGGTAGCTTACCGTGACAGAGGACAAAAAACAGGAAATGGCAGCAGCAGCAGCTGAAGTAAGCTCATTGAAATTTTCTGTGGTTTTTGTATTTCATAGCTTTGGAGACAGCCGAAAAGGTGCGCGATACAATGAAGCGTGAAATCGATGATGCCGAGCGCCGTTTGAACGAAATCAATGATGAGCTAGCCAAAGATTACGGTCCACAGCGAGAATGGCTCAAGCTTAAAGATACCTGTGTCGAGAAAAACGAAGGAGAGTAAGTGGAAAGATAAGAAAGATGGGCGAATTTTCTTACTCGATATTAATGAATGGCATCATCTACAAGATATACCTATTCCGTTTGTATTCATGGAGCTGCCCATCAAAAATCGAATAAGGATAGCATGCGTACCCACCTTGGCACGTTTGAAGCTTTTGTCGGACCCAAGGGCACGGACGACTACTACCGCGAACAGTCATTTACGCATGGAACACGATGCTGGAATGGTCCCGAACGAAGTGTTCGTGCTTTTATTGATTGTGGCGCAGAGACAGAAATCATCGAAGTGACCGAACCCGAAAAGTGTGAATATCACTTCCGTATGCGATCTCCCGCCGTTTGCTCGATGGAGCCCATCCAAGAACCGCATAAACCTCAAGCAAGGAAACCTGCACAGCGTTATATGCATGAAGAACTGTAGCTGATGAATTCACGTAGATCAATCCGAAAAACGGGATCTCAATAAATAAGGATATAATCTAACCATGTGCAATGTTACGGCTTTTTAGTTGAAGAGGATATAATCTAACCATGTGCAATGTTACGGCTTTTTAGTTGAAGGCCGATAGCAAAATTATACTGTTTCTTTGAGCAGATTTTTGTTGGATTTACGAAGCAAGAAGATAATCCATGATTATCACCCTTTCGCTCTCTTTCTTTTTTTATACATTTGGTATGGACTTTTTCTCGTAAGACAGACAATCGGTTTTTATATACAAAAAATTTTACTCGGTGTACATGTCAGTCTCTCTCTCTGGCTCCAATTGATGATTTTTCTCATCCGTTTGAGCATTGAAATGACGAAGCAGTTTCAAAATGTCGGGATAAAGAAGGTGTTCAATATCCTTTCCCCACAGAAAGTCAAGATGTTCCCATGATTCAATGGCTTTGACGTACGCCAAAGGAGGCAAATCGGCGACGAGGACGTCAAATTGTACGAGGGAGTCGGAGTTGCCGTAAAAGACAGCGATCGGTGTACTGATCTGCTTGGTTGGAAACTTGGGAGGGATATGATCCCTTACTACGTTGGGACTGTGATAGGGGATCCGACTTGGAACCTCATCATACATTTGGAAGCGCCCAGTACGGATGATTTGAAACCAATGCTGCACAGTTTAAGCGAAAGGATTAGTTTTGTCAGCAACTGGATGATAATGGATTGATTTCAGTGCTTACCACAAGTGACTTGACACTGGTCAAACTATACAGGTGCTGGTAGCTCACCAACTTTTGTTCAGCTGTCATGTTACGACCTGTCCAACCAAACAGAAAGTTTACACAGCCATCAATAACCTTCACAAACAGAGGCGGGCTGATGATGCGTTGCCAGAACAAGGCGAGTTTCAGTGGTGTTTTGCGGCCGAACAACAGGTACACAACAGAAGGGGTGGCTTTGACAAATGCATCAATCATAGGATGATGCAGCCCTTTGGGGGTGGTAGCAGGGGCCATGGCGATGAATAAATTGACCTTTTTGCAGAGTCTTGGGTTCACTGACAATCCGGCAAACGCCTGAGCTGTGCCCTGAGAAAATCCAATATAGGTAAGACTGGAGGCCCCAGTTTGCTCAAGGATATACTGAGTAGGCATAAATAGTTATTATCAACACGATGATTCAATTTTTGTGAAAATAACATGAGTAAGCACTTACGTCCACGACATCCGGTAAATCGTACATGGCAAATTCGTTCAAGGAAAAGTTCCAAAAAGCCGTATTTGCTGGGCTCAGTGATTGATGGTTTTGACTGTATTTGTTGCCTCTTGAGTTACCAAGCCATACGTCGTAGCCTTGTTCGGATAATACAAAAGGCAAGTTACGATGCTCATCGGTGTTGCATACCCAGACTTCGGACGACATCAAGAAACCGTGGTATAGCAGAACAACGGGTCGATTTCCATTCTTGGTCGGAGGCCGATGAGCTTTCGTTTTGATGAATTGATCAAGATTGTCCATGATCTCGATATTTTTTTCCATACGGTTCTTTCGCTGATTGTTTTTGTCATTGTACTTGTCAGAAGTGATGATTTCCTTATACGGAATACGATGAACACATAAAAAGTAATCATCTTGCGTCCGCACCACATGCTGCTCATACGCATATTTTCGCCTAAAGATTTCAGATGGTATATTGAGGACATGCAGACTTCAAACAGGCATTTTAGGGCGATATTACCAAAAGCGAATAATTTGCTCGAATGATTCGGCCTTCTCCAATGGACTCACTCGAGGCTTGCGCTCAGAGCTCGTTAGCCATGGAAAAGCACTATTAAGATTGGTTAAGTTATCTCGGTGTCACAAAAGAAATAAAGATCCCCAGTTTATGGCTTGTTTCTTCTTACCTCTCGATAAAAGCGTCAATACCATTAATAACGAATTTCGGGAGAAGGATGACAATAATACGAATGACAGTTTCGATCGCAAAGAATAGTACGGTAAAGATGAGACTATCATTGCAGATCAGTATCGTCTCCTGTCCAGGACTCGTATGATGTCACTTACCCTTGGTAATCTCGAAAAGAAAGTCTATCCAATATTGGTATCGAAATCATGATAATGAAAGATACGAGAAAAAAGAACAATGTTGGAGTTTCATGCAGTTATCGATTCGAGACCTGTGACTGTCATGAAGCATTCCAATCCACTAACTCTTTATTTGCTCATTCATACTTTCTTTAGTACGCGCAAGGTCAATGTTGTTTAACACCTATATTAGCCTCTATGGTTTCATCTCTTATTTGAGTGTTGCCCAATATCCGTCTGCAGGGCAGCTGTAGGCATTGTGGAACGGGCATCGAATTCCTTTTTTTTGATTTTCACGTGCAAACCCTAGTTTGTCTGAACATGAATTTCAAGTCCCGCCTCCTTTTTATTCCACCACTGATTTTTTTGTGTAATTTTATTGAATCGCCACCAGTAAGTCAATTACCAAATGTCGAAGGGTTTACTTTTAGGAGTTCCTCCATGGTGCTTAATGGTATTGATTGCATCGGTATCTCTATCCGTGGGCGCCAAGATGCAATGGTTGGAGAACCGTACCATGTCCTCCAGGGAAGCGTTCTCAAAATTCGGGTATATGGCAGAGATAAGGTGATGAACGTCCGTGGTGGGCATGCACCATTCCGTAGGAAGACGGATATGTTCCCGCGAAGGTAGGTGTTCTTAACCGGGAAGGATATGTGTCCTCCCATTGCCTATGGCGAGGCAGAATGATGCAAACGAACTTTGCGGCATGGCGTGGATATAATTGCCTTGGATATTTTGCAGTGTTGATTGTAAGGCGCAGGGTATGGATCAACGGCCACAAAGGAGATAAGGATATGGCGGCATCGATGTTATCAGAACGTGTGCCTTTTCGGATGACTGGTAGGCCTGCCTAAAGTCGCCTCCAAACACAACGATCTTGCCTCCAAAAGGTATAAATGCTGCGGAAGGATCTGACACTCTCATGATGTCACGTAGAGACCGATCAACGGCCTCTACGCAGTAGCGGTTCATGAGAGGTGCCTCGTCCCAGACAATCAAATGCAGCATCGCGGATTTCACCGACTTGACGATCATCATGCACATTCAAATTGCATGTGATGGTATCATCCACAACCTGAGTCACCGGTACTTTGAATCTTGAGTGGGCAGTCGTTCCTCCATCAAGCAATAAAGCCGCCATTGCAGTTGAGGCGACTGCAATGGACTTGTGACCGGAAGAATGAACATGTGCCAGAAGGATATTGTAAAAAAAAGTCTTGCCGCAACCTCCAGGGCCATCCACAAAGAACAAATGAGAGTGGGCGGTAGATGGAATGGTATTGAGTGAAGCGATGATGGTATCGAAGGCAGCTTTTTGATCAGGATTCAGACTTGCTAGTGGGTATCGGTGCCGTTGGTCGATCAAACGCAAGTCGTCGTCATCCTGCTGGATATCGGTATCTCCATTATTGCGGAGCTGCTGGAACATTGTATAGTCGTTCTGCGTGCCAGGTATTAGTGAAGTTGACAGAAAATCGGCCAGCGATTTTCCGTGGCAAGAAAGGAGACGATCAGTATGCAGTAGAGCTCGCGCTCTACATAGGGGGATATCTGGCTCCTCTTCGCAGGATCGATATTGGTATTGATAATCGAGACAGAGCTGCTCAGCAAAGAGTATCCCACAGAAGCCCAGGATCATCAGGGTGAGCCCAAATCAAAAAGGTCACAAACAACTGACGAAGGCGGGGTATACTGGTAACGAAGCTGCGGCATTGGAATTGCTCTCGACTGGAGTTGATCAACCCATGGGCACGGCAGCCTCTTCAAAAGAGGGGTATAGAACACCCTCATGTGTCCGGAGGTATTCAAAGGACGTGGCACCGGATATATGATGCAGAAGCAAGCGCAAAGCAAAGCGTTCTCTATCGATAGGAGGGGCAAAGTAGACACGTCTAACTGCCAGCTGTCCACGCTGCACCTGCGCCAATGACCGCGGTCATGCTGGGAGCATTTGATAAAAATGAACTCGGAAGGAAGCTGGTGAGAACAGAGACGTCTGGCAGACTCGTCCTCCCGGTTCAGAATGAAGTAGGCGTTGAGAGTTGTCAGGTCGTTTTCTGTGCGTAGGAGCACATCCTTTAGGGTATCATCCTCGTTAAAGAACGCTTGCCGGCGGTCGGTAAATGCAGAGCTAGCTGCATGGCTGCCGGTGACCGATGGTGGAGGGAAAAGGAGTATATGCGCCAGATCGCTTTAGGCGCCGAGATATATCGAGCATCTTGGTATAATTGGATTTCATCCACTGGTTGCTGCTCGTCCACTGTCGCATCGAACTCTTGCTGCTGTTGTTGTTGCTCTTGAGCACGCAAAGTAACCATGATGTGATCATGGCCTTTCTAGACGTGTTTAAATAGGTTAATGACACTGATCGAAGAGTATATCTCGTAAAGCCGATAAAATTATAAAAAAGCCCAAAAAAACCCCCCTATTTTTTTTATTATGCACTATCTCACAGCAGTAAAAAAAGCAGCGGAGCATAAAAAGTAAAAAGCCAATTGCAAGGCTTGATTTTTCGAGATCGGATTATGAAATTGCTCAGTCGGACTCGAACAACATACAGCAGGAAGATTGCGTATATGCAACAATTGGTTTACATTATTAAGGAAATGGATCTTTTTGCTCTTCAATATTTATTAGAAAAAAGTCTCACACCGTTTTCATTAGCGGGTGGAAGGTGGAAGTTTTGCAGAGTAATATCTAGCATAGCATTGGACTTTTGCCCTTGGATGGAATATTTATGTTGAGATAAATACGATTGATATCATGGTTCTAAATCATTATTGAAAGTGCTTCGTCATGCCAACCTCTAATAAGAGACTGAGATACGCTTACTGAAGTATTGAATTGAACGACTTAGAGCAATAGTCGTACTCGGTATGCTTTGCGAACAGAATTAAAGCAAATGATAGGATGGCCTTGCTGTAGTGAGATGACCAGCTGTTAATTTCGGCAACAGGATCCATTTTGTGTTTGTATCCTACCTGTTGAGCATGCACGAGATCATCCACCGTAATAATGGCTTCTTTTACTTCGCCGGTAGATAACAGGTATTGTCGAAAAACGCCTCCAAGAAGTCCTATTGCGTGGCGTTACAAGAAAGGTCAAAGTTCAGCAAGAGAACTTTCAATCCTTCTTCCTTGCTTATCTTACCACAATCAGTCATAGGTGTTTTCCAGTTCCAGGTATCGTTTATTGGCTCCCCGACGGCGATGTTGGCAATACTGGTTTCTGTGACTTGATGCTGCTGGTTCCAAAGCACGACATCAAAGGGTTCTCGATCGTTGGAGACGTGAAAACTACAATTCAATCGCTCACGTGCATTGTTGTACAAGTCTCTTCGTGTCGTCTTGTGCCGCAAAAAAAAGTCGGTGATGCAAGGTATTGGTTGTGTGTCTAGAATAACGTTGATCAATGGGACTTTCAGAGCGGCCAGGTGAAGGTTCTCAGCGGAAAGAGTCGGTTCCGGGAGCAGTGTCGCTTCTACTGTAAGTTGAGAAGCGGTATTCAGTAAAAGGCGGACCTGTAAAAGAGAAAAAAAAAGTTAAAACCGGTCAAGAGAGTAAACCGTAATATCATTTTACCCTTTGATAGGAAGAACGGTCCTTCAAGTGGGCGTTAAGAACGTCTGTTATTTGCTGAGGGGTTGGCGGAGACACGAAGCAGTCGGCGGCCAAGGCGCGGTAATCAGTTGCGGATTTGAGTAAGCGTGTAATGTGCAGATCAAGGAGGTAAAATCCTGCAAGGTCAATGGATCAACTGACTGAGCCAAGACAAATGAAATAAAGACGGATGAGTACCTTCTTGAGGGGTGAATAGGATAGTCTCCAGTAAGCTAAAGTCGTGGTTCATGGCAAGAAAAAAAAAGGCACACTGGGACACTGGAGCATGAAAATAGGAATAATACGCACCAGTCACAATGGCCTTTTTCTGAGTCGACCCGTTTCCGGTCGGCGCTTCGTTTCCTTTGCCGCTTTTGTTTCCCTTTATTCGCTCATGGCAGCCCTTCATTATGAACTTGCAGAAGATCCCGGCATAGCCTGGCATATCATTTCCAGCATCATAGGCTGGGTAAGTCACTTCAAGTTTTGACTCTTGTGTCTCCATTCATTAACGCTGTGCTTTTTTCCCTGTTTGCCGCAGACATATTTTGCAGCTTGGTCCGTTAGTTTCTATCCGCAGGCGATTCTCAACTGGAAGCGCAAGAGGTAATAAAGTTCTATATGCTGCGGTTTGCTGTAGCGTTTAATATTGACATTGAATAATAGTGTTCAAGGTCTCTCTTTGGACTTTTTAAATTACAACGTGCTTGGTTTCCTGTGTTATTCCGTAGGTTGCGAGCAGTGACTGACAAACGATGGATCAACTGAACCATTTTCCCAACAGATATTCAATCTATCCTTCTATTTCAGCAAAGAGATTCAAGATGAATGTATGATTAATGGTGTGAATTGATTATTGGAGGGGAGGCTGATGTCGAATACCGTAGATAAGCGACGGAACCACGAACAAGCCAACTTGGTGCGAGCCAACGATGTCATGTTTGCAGTTCATGCTTTTCTTATATCATCCTTCACTCTTTTGCAAACGTTTATCTACAAAGTACGGCCTTGTCGACTTTTATGTTGGCAGACATAAGCATGCATTTTTTTTTTTTTTTTTTTTTTTTTACTTACCGAATGGGATAGAAAGAACAAGGTCAGCGGGTATCGACCTTGGCTCGTATCATCATCTGCATGATTTTTATCGGCATTGCGGTATCGATTGCAAGAGTCTATTTTGCGAACGCCATGTGGATCGATGTGATGTATTATCTAAGCTATGTAAAATTATTTATCAGCTTCATCAAGTACTTACCTCAGGTGATATGCATTTGTGGTATATTTAGCACAACACAACCGGACATCTCACACATCGTTGCATATCTTCTTTAGGCATGGCTTAACTATAAGCGGAAATCCACCGTTGGATGGAGTATCCATAACATTTTGCTGGTAAGTGGTTCTTGGAATACGTCTTCTTTTTTACAGGATGTTTCATTGACTTTTTTTTTAATCTCTTTCTCTGTAGGATTTCACGGGTGGTGCTTTATCCATTGCCCAGTTGCTTTTGGATGCCGCATTGAGCGGTGATTGGAGCGGAGTGTCTGGTGTAAGTAATCACAATCCCTTTCGAGTGTACAGCAAATAAGCTAACTACGCGAGATTGATATAGGATCCAGTCAAATTGTAAGGAACAACATGTCGTCATTCACGAAAAGAAAGGTGTACTGATGGAACTTATTTTTTGGGTAGTGGCCTCGGATTTGTTGCGATTGCGTTTGATCTAGTATTTATGACGCAGCACTACATCCTTTACAGAGACCGAACCGACTTTTATTCAGTTGAAGAAGAACGTCGTAGACTGATAGCTGAAGGACGCGTGCCTAGACGTGACAGCGATGTGGATTATGATAATCAACCAAGTCATGGAAGTTACGGAGTATCGCATGGTTAATTTATCTCACAATAAAGCAAGGACAACCAGATTATTTTGTCTCCCTTTTCAAGGTCTCTGTTTATCCACTTGCTGTTTTTTTTTCTCCAGACAATTCGGTGGTACAAAAATAAAATCTCGAATATTTTCGATCGCTTTTTGGATTTCACATTCTCCCGAGATTATGTCGTTCTTGCAATCATTACGGGCTTGGATCGTTTTATCCTTGCTACGTGTAGCATTCACTGTTCCCAGTCATCGCTATGCCCAACAGATCATACGACTACTGCAATTTCTTTTCTTCAAAGCGGAGAGCCATTGGACTGCGAAAACACCTCACGGCACGCTAATCTCGGAAGATGTTGGAAATGCCAAAATGGAAGCCTTGATCGACCGTTTATTAGCCAGTGATGTTGTCATTCTCTGGATCCCTGGTATGATGGGCCTGAAATATTCCTGTTAGGACGGTTGGGCTTACTGGTGAAGACATTAGGCGGTGGATTTCGTATGAATTTAGGTACCTTGTACGTCCCCACATTTAAAACGTGGATCCGGGCTCTTGCAGCGGATAAAAATATTACTGCCAATGTGCTGGTGGTGGACTACAGTAAGGCTATTGTTTTCAACTACATTGTAAATCAAACAAACCATATACAGAAACACTGATCTTGCATTTATCAAGCATAGGAACCAACACTTCATATCCAGGACCCGTAGAAGAGGCTGTCAAAGCGTACGGCTGGCTGGTGAATCAGATCCATGTCTCACCCAACAAGATTATTCTCGGTAAAATTGCTTTATGCGAATCGATGGATGAATCGAGCAACAACCAAAAAGCTAATGCGAAAAGAAAACAATGGAAACAGGTGGTGATGATGCCGGTGTCGGTATTGCGTTGGATGCCCTGCAGAAAAAATCGATAAAGGTGGCTGGGCTCGTGTGTATGTCACCCTATACTGGCCTTGAAGCGGGTGGCGCTTCATGGCGGGCGAATGACCAGTACGATTATATACGAGCTGCGGCCATTGATCGTATGGAGCAAACCTATATCCCTGCTGAAGGAGATCAGCCATTCGAATACCTAACTCAGGATATCCCTTGGACATTTTTGCCGAGTTCTATGTTGGTCATGGTGGGCGGTCGAGAGGTTTTACTTGACGAAGCAGGAATGTTGGCGGCACGTGCACGTTCGAATGGCGTTGATGTTACTTTGTATCAGGCACCGCTGGAAATCCATCTCTGGTCGATGCTAGGCTTGCCTGTGATCCATGACCCCAAAATATACCAGGCATCCACTGACATATTGGTGCATTTTCTATCTGGCTGTGTCGCTGTGTCAAATACTCGTAGATAGCCATCATCCACTTACAAAATCTTTTAAAGTCGAAATATAAAAAACCGGCACATATTCTCCTTACTATAAAACTAAGGAGACAAGGAATTTCCATATTTGGGGCTGGGATGAAAAAAAAAATGAAAAAGGTTTGGCATTTGCAATGCGGAGAAACATGGTTCTCCACCCAATAGATTGTCGGCGTTAATTTTTTTTTTTTTTTTTTTTTTTTTTACGGGAACAATGGCATGGTTACAATTTAACAGAGGCCAAGAGGTCCCCAATTCAGTAGTTGACGTTATAGTAGTTTTGGTATGGTGCTCATTACAAGGTGTCATTAGAGAAGTAAGCGGAATGGCTGCATTGCTGCGAATGAATCTTTTCCCTTTGATTGGCAGTAATTTATGCAGAAAGTGGCTTTTTTTCCAGGACGGTTTATCCGGAATTTGAAAAAAGGTGATGAAATAAGAAAAAAATTCCACTGCGGATGTAGTTCCTTTATCAAATGCTCACCAAACTTTTATTGCCCACTGTTGCCCGGATCTCGGCGCAACAAGTTTCTGCCAATGCCGCAAGAACTAGACTATTCACCAAAGCAGCCAGTAAGTATCTTTTGTTCTGTAACTGAGGTCCCTGTTTTTTTTGCAGTCAAAACTCACCGTCTGGTATTTCAAAAAAAAAGGTCAACTGTTCAGCAGCCGATCCGCTATTATCCGATCTGGCATCGCTCATGCCAAACTGACCCCGTATGCTCTTCTCCATACAACAACAAGACAATTATCAGCGGCTGCTGTGGAAGCGGTCAAAATTCCGGCCGTGGAAGCAGAAGAGGAAGCAGTGCCAGAAAAACAGCGATTTGACTCCATTGAAGCAATCAATGGAACAACTCAGAAGGCGCTCGACAAGGTGTTTGGATATCAAGAGATGTCGTCTGTCCAAGCTGCTGTTTTGTCAAGACTTCCCAATGAAGAAGACATGTTTGTCAAGGCGAAAACGGGTACCGGTAAAACGTTGGCTTTCTTGATCGCGGCTCTTGAGACGGCCCTCAAGGGAAAGTCCTCCAAAGATCTGCGAGTGTTTGAAGGCACTTCCATCATGGTCATTTCCCCCACCCGTGAGTTGGCTAATCAGATCGCCGAAGAAGCGCAGAAACTGGTGAGTTTCTATCCTTTCAAGGTCCACTGTTTGGTGGGCGGTGATTCAAAACGCCGTCAAATTGTCAATCTCGAACGTCGCCGTTGCGATATCGTGGTGGCCACGCCCGGTCGTTTGAATGATATGTTATCCTCGGTTCCTCACTTCCGACGCATGTGCCAGTCACTCAAGGTACTGGTGTTGGATGAAGCCGATCAGTTATTGGATATGGGTTTCAAGGCAGAATTACAGCGTATTCTCAATCAGATTCCCGACGAACGTCAAACCATGCTCTTCTCCGCCACCATCAACAAGGAAATCCGTGAAAACCTTGGCAAGTTTGCCCTGTCCCCAAAACATACCTTAATCGACACTGTTGGAAAGGATGATGTCAATACCAATGCCCACGTGAAGCAGTCCGCCATCGTGGCTCCTTACGAAACCCAATTGCACTTGGTCAAGGACCTGTTGGAAAACTACGAAGCAGCCAACTCTGGCAAAGTCATTGTCTTTTTACCTACCACCAAGTCCACCATGGTCTATGCACAACTGTTGAAGAGTTTGCTGCCCAAGCGAGAAGTGTTTGAACTTCATTCCAGAAAAAATCAAGATCAACGTAGTAAGATTGCCGATCGTTTCCGACGCTCTCGCCATGCCTCTATTCTTGTGACCTCGGATGTCTCTGCGCGAGGTGTCGACTACCCCGGTGTCTCATTGGTGCTTCAAATCGGTGTGCCTTCCACTCGTGAACAATACATTCATCGGTTGGGACGAACCGGTCGTGCCGGTCGTGAGGGTGAAGGTATCATTATGCTTGCTCCGTTTGAGCAGACGTTCATCACCAAGGATATCGGCGATTTGCCAGTGCAGAAACTTGAATCTCCAGAGTTGACGGAAGAGCAAACTCAATCCAATATGGAAGCTGTGGGCCGTGCTCTTCGAGTCCTGGATGAAGACATCATTACCGAAGTGTACACTGCCTATTTGGGTTACTGTAAGTAGTCTGTTTGAAGGGGAAAATTATAACGGGGAGGTCGGATTACTGACGTAGTGTTTTCTCGAATAGATTCATCGCGTATGCCGTTCTTGGGTAAACGCCGTAGCGAAGCCATCGCTCAGGGCGGAGAGTTTTTGAAGGGTTTCGGTATCGAAGAGACTCCTCATTTGTCCCCCTCCTTCATTTCCAAGCTGGGTCTTTCTGATTCCTCGGACCGTCAAAGCCGATCTTCGTCCCGAAGACGCAGCGATTCCCGTCCCAGAAGCTTTTCTCGTTCCCGCGAGGATGGTGAGTTCCGTCGATTTGATCGACGATCGCGCCGCGATGGCGACGATGATTTCTTCCAAGATCGACGTGGAAAGCATCACAGCGACCGAGAATTCCGTCCCAAGCGATTCGAAGATCGTGATTCGCGACCCAAGCGTTTTGAAGATCGTGATTCGCGACCCAAACGCTTTGGTGGTGATAGGGAATTCCGCCCCAAGCGATTTAATGACGAAGCCCCTCGATCCAGCCGTTTTGGCGACGATGAATCGTCTGGTTTCCAGCGCCGTGAAAAGACCTACCGCCGTTGAATAACATCCCCGTCCTCATAATTTAAATCTGATCTCAAATTTACTCTCCCTCATTGATACAATTCCATATAGCAGCAAATTTTAAATGTAGCATCATTTATTCATTTTCATCATTCGTCTATTATAAATTCATGCTTTGTACTTTTTTTTTCTCATGCTTTTTGTTTCTCTACTCTTTCCAATTCGTCCTTGATGCGTTGATGCAATGAATCTAATCTGTCATCCGGTTGCAAGTGGGGAAATCGTTTAAAGAAGGCATGGTAATACTGGTCTCCCATTTCATATTGTCTGCGGTACATACAAAAGATGAGAATCGCATTCAACGCCGCAACGTTGGGTGAGTCCACTAAAGGCGTCATCGTCGCCGGTCGGTCCTGCCTTACGTCTTGACCGAATCTGCGGGCCAGCTTGTTGCCTTCGGGAACTCGCAAAAAGTACAACCGATCAATGGCATCCACACCGAACCACACGTCCTCCTTTGTCCGTGCCGTGCGACCGAGCGCATTCAAAAAACTCACGACGATTCCATTGTCAATCTTCAAGTTTTCTTGTTGCGCCTTCACTTTCAGGGCATCTTCTTGTTCGCTGATATAGGCCGCTTTCAATGCCAGGCCGGATAGTTGTGTCTGTTGCAAATAATGCGGCTGTTGCTTCATCAGTTTGGACCACAGGTTTCGTACGTATTGAATAGCACGGTCTTCCTTCAAAGCCCCACACACTTGGAAAGCCGTGGTATAAGTGGCTGCATCTGCAGGATACGATCCATCCCCCAAGATCTCGTCAATTAAGTTCAGAGCCTTGTTATTGTCGTGCGCCTTTTGGTACACTTGTAATAAAGCAGTGACGTGGTAGGGGCTGGGTTCCATGCCGTAAAACTTGATCGAATTGAACCATGCTTCCGCTTGCGCCACGGCGTCCGCCGAAGTGCTCTTGCCAAAAGTGGAGATCATATAGGTGAGCGTGGTATCGGTAGGTTCTAAACCATGTTTCCGCATCTAAAAAAAGGTAAATGTTCAGTATATCGTGCTTTTTCTATTAACATGTTTTTCCCATTTACCTTTGCGAAAATGGTTTTCGCTGCTGTGGATCGACCATGTTGGGCACAATAACCCAGTAGCTGATTCCACACCACAGTTGATTGTAGACGTGCAGGCAGACAATTGACAAATTCAATAGAATCACTAAGCTTGGAGACTCTTAACAATTCCTTTACTCGGTCCGAAGCTCCATAAGCGTCTCTGGGCATGGTATAAAGATGCTTATTCGGTCGTGTTTCGGCCGCTTCGATATTCACAAATTTTCGTCGGGACCACGTCTGCCGTTTTTTCGGCTTTTGTTTCTGATCATCAGCCACAATCTTTTTTGACGAACTGGAAAACGATCGAGTGTTTGTATAGCAGTGAGGTTGAGCATTTGATGCCGCTGATCTTGAAAGGATAAGAGATTGACAAGGTGAATGATCAAGCGATCGAGGAGTGATCTTATGCGTGGCAATACAAAGGTTCCTTCGCAGTTGCACGGCCGCATGTTGCTGACGCAGAAACGTAGGAAACGTGCGGGATTCAATGATTTGTAAGTTCGAGACCAAACATTGCTTCGCCCAGGAATTCATGGTAATGTACAGCAGCAAAGAAGCACCAGGAAACGACAAAAAAAGCTGCCATAAATCGTGGATATCCAAATATGGCAAGTCGAACTTTTTCCAAAGTGACTGCTATTAGCGAGGACCTCAATATTGATCGAAAGGCATAAAAATGAGAAAAATTGCCATGTAACGCAAGATTCTTGTAATCAATATCTACTCTTTTTGGTGGAAAAAAGAGTTGGGAATAGACAAAGCAGACAAATGGATGTAGAATCTCTACAAGCTTGTTCGATGCGATCTAGAATCGAAAAAAAAAAGAATGTGAACTCAACCAGGAACATGAATTTTCATTGTCCTGGAAAAACAGAATTCGATAAAGAAAACGGCTTGCTGTATCCATTCATATGCATGAACCATGATTCTTCTTTTTATTTTTGTGAGGGGAGAGATTGAGCATCTAGACAACACCAACACTTCCGGCGAATCTGAACCTGACACTCATATATTCGGGGTCATGGAGTGACCATTCAAAGAGCGACTGATTTCTCACTATGCGCGATTTGAAAAAAAAATGTAAACTTGTTAGAACCTTTTCCGAAAGATCAATCTTTTCTATTGTATTGATGATATCATTCATCGTGCCACATTATTGTTGTTGTTTTCAAAATAATGCAATACAATCAGTCAGAATCGTAAACATTAAAATAAATGTAGAGAGACATGAACGGTATAAAAAAGAGCATCTTGATGGATATAAATGAAAGAGGAAAAAAAAAGACATATATTGAGGCGGGGTCATACAGAGACTATTTACAGATGGATTTATAAAGAAATGATATTGGCAAGCTTTTTCAAAGACCGAGCAATCCGGTTGCTCTTTTTCGAATGGATGGAGAGAGACGCGGAGGACGACGAGGAAGAGAGCGAGGATGAAGAAGAATGCATGAAACAAGATATTTTTTCTTTGATACGCCGTGTGGTTCCTTTTTTTCCTGTGGTTTTTTTCTTGGGCATCAAATCATCTTCGGCTAATTCCAACGCCAGCTGAGATTCATCCCACCATAAATGGGTATTGGGCGGTTCTTGTAGTGCGGATGACGCTGGTGGATTGGAAGATTCAATCGCCGTACTGGCAATGAGGATTTGTTGCGAAGGTGTATCGTGAGCCATTGGCTTTTCTAAAGGAGAAATATCGGTAGGTATAGCTACGGTATATCGGTTTGACAACACGGTGGGCGTTGTGTTTGGTGTATAGCAGCATGGAGACCAGTCGGAGGATTGTCTCGAGCGGGGGGTGCCTAGGGAACTAGCCGATACCGACCGTTGCGGTGGATGATGGGGTCGTTGCAATTCCGCATACCGTTGCGATTTTCGTTGCGGTGGGGCGGATTTCTGTCGGCACGGTTGTTGGATGGAATAGTAATAATACTGCGAATTCACCGACTGGCGAGGAAAATTCAAGGATTGCGGTGTCGAAGTACCTGAAGAACAGCTGGAAATAGACGAAGATAATGAAGGAAGATGCTGATGATGATGTTGACTGGATAATTGAGAAGGCATCGAATAGTAAAATAAAAAGAAAAAGCAACGGAACAACAAGATCTTAAAAGAAAGATACCAGCAAGAAAACCAAAAAAAAAGAGACCAAAGTAGACAGAAAGCAGAATGAAAAACAAAATAAGGAATAGCACCTAAAACCCAAAAATAATAAATGGGATAAAAAAGGTGGAGTGAATATTGTCGCGTGAATCGAGGCGGAGACAAGTGATGGTTGCTCAAAACAACAAAAACATTTGCATCTCCCTTGATACTGCTTTTACTTTCTTTGGATGCCATATCTCATTACGTTTTTCTTTCCTCTCCTGTTGATTTCGTCTTTTTCTGTGAACCCTGCTCCAGCTAAACCATGTATGGCAATGATACCACGTGCATACAACAAAATTTCTATGTTCCACAGCTCCGCTTCATGTAGGGCGAAAAAGACGAACGCTGATAAAAAACTGTTCAGTCAACCGCCTCATGGTTTCGCAGACTCAAATAACCGTGACCACATGGCGGCTCCGAATCCCATTGCTTTTTTCCGAAATTTTTCATTTACATTGTTATTGCCTTGTCTTGACATCAGTTTGCCCTTTTTTTTCTTTCCATCCAGCAGAGAGCCAGGGTGGGATAGTAATATACATGGTGATTTCAAGGATGGATGATAATGAACCGGCGGCAGGTCTCATTTCTTCTTTGATGTCTATTGGATAAACGGTAATCAGTCATCACTGAACTTTAAAATTGCTTTGGATCATTGTTTTTTTGAGTGCAGACTTGCAGGAGAGGCGAGAAGAACACCCTTATCTGGAGAGTGCAAAGAATCAACAGATTCTTCATGCACTTTTTATTACTGCTCTCTGCATTGGCCTCCACATCGCTTAACTACAGCTGAATGATGGAACCGTAGTCCATTTTTTCCTAGACATCATGATATTTTGTACCGATGCTTGAGAACACAAAAGGTTGACGCAGTGATGGAATATCAGACCAGACATTCCATCATGCTTAATGCCGGTTATAGGATCTTCTCCATACCATTTGTACGGTGTTCAATGGCGTAAGTACCAAGAACAAAGAACATAAAGGATGATGAGTATCTTCAGTAATGCTTCTGCAAAAAGGTTTCCATACTGCATAGATACAAGAAAATAATCAAACTTCTGAATGGAAATTTGCTTCCGTAGCTTGTTGATTGCTAAATTTGCGCTACAATTCACCATTGAGAGAGCAAATAACAGGATTCCGTACGTACCTTACGGACGGAATTGACATACGACATGTTGAAGATGAAGCATGACCAAATTTTTAGTGGTGCGTCCCATATATTGCGTGTATGTGCTATTTTGAATATAAAATAATTACAGTGGCCACGTAATTGTTCTCCCTCAGATGGGAGGTGACAGATTCATATAAGTATCTTCCCTTGTGCTGTTGCCAAATGTTTGACCAAAAGATCAGTGCATGTCAAGGAACAGCCAGGGAAAATCACGCAAGTTGTTTGAATGGTGAACCGTTGCATGCATTTGTAACACAATGGATCCTTGAATGTTGCTGCAACGTCTCAGAAGTGTGCAGTAAACTTGCTAAATACGGCACATGCAATTTCTTTGACCATTGGTAGTGAATTCTGCTCGAATCTTGTTTCGTAAGACACATTTGATGCGATTGCTTTTCTTTTCTCATGTTGATCAAGATTCTCCACCACGGATTGCTGCCGATTCGAGTAACCCAACAAAATGTAATTCACGTCTGTAATGTGAGGGCGAACGTGGTAAACTGAATATCGTCGGCGTTTCAATCCGGCCGTGGAAAAGTTCATGCACACGCACAATAGCCGGTATCTTTAGACCATTGTTCTTTATTATTTTATTTATTCGTCTCGAACGCAATGAACCAAACGTGTATTCAGTTACACAGGATCATGTATTGTACAAGTGATAGCACGTAATTAGCCGAAATACTCTCATTCGCCCAGAATAAACTAGTTCTCCTTTTATGCCATTTTTGTGCCCTTGAAATTAAGTTGTCCGCAATGACATCTGATAAAAAATAAAAACACATTTATCACCTATTTTCAAGGCTACTGGTATTACAAAAAAATGGTCTCATATGGACCAAGGATAACGTATCAACGAGTTCTCTTCATTTGGCGTTTTTGAATCGTCTCAGATCATTCCGGCCGCATCTAACGTCTCATTTTAAGCTTCTGCGAACCTTGGTCTCCATCGGATCCGGAGAGGGAATAGCTCCACGTGTGTGCAATAGGTATTTTTATGTTCCACACATCCCCTTTTTTTTTTCGTAAGGTGCGTTGCAGAACTTACAAAGAAGCTCAGAAGTAAGTTCAATGCTTGCGCCCATAATCAAACTCGATTCATTTATCCAGACAAACTTTTTGTAAAGATGATGACACATTTTTATTCTTTCCTTATTTATTTTCTATCTTCCTACATAAATAAAAATTCAGTATCTACGCTTGGGTCCCTTATATATTTTTCAACGAGACACGTACCACCATGATGATATGGTAACCGAAATTCGTCTTGACCTAAGTTATTCCGAATCAAATGCATCAATATATCATGATTAAACCTTAATTACTCGTGGTTTTGGCAAAGAGGGACTTACAGGAGGGTCAGTAAAGATGGGTTTATCTACAGAAAAAGAAACCATCAGAGATGAACCTTGTTACTTTTAGGCGCAGGTTGATTCCTGCGTGAGATATACGTACCACAAGTACTAGGCTGCAAGGCGAATGCTACATTTCAACATTTTGTCAATAAAATAAAATCCAGATACAACAAATCATCAAGGTAACGAGGCATGGGTTTGCATCGCTGATTTGTCTGCCTGAAGCCTTATCCAGTCATGTCATCATTACCTGCATCCTGAAATGTGCCGACCATAGAACCTCTGGACATCCATCCCAAGGAACCTATTTTGAACCAACGTGAATATGGACTACTTTCCAAAGCCATCCTCCTATGGACCGCTCCTTGAAAATTCCCTCCTACTGGGCTGCCATCTCCCAATTCCGAACGGATTTTGATTACCTCCTGCTTTGGCCTTATCTTCGCTATAGGTCTCGGCAACCTTGACGAAAATTATTTAATCATATTGTTTTCCAAGAGAAAAGTAGCTGGTTCAGCCTTATACCTTGTCAAAGCGCATATTGTCTTCTTTCAATTTGGCCATCGCTTCCATGATCTACAGTATGCATATCGATAAAGGAGTCTTTTCAAGACGCCAACTACACGCTATATTTACCTTGCTGTGTTTCTCGCACAGAATATGTCGAACCTAGCATTGGGTCATTATAAGTTATCGTTGCGAGCCATTCCGTTGTGATTCAAAACTCACTTTGATAGCATTGGCAGCCTTCAATTTGCCACCTTTCTTGCTGTCGTCTAGCAACAATGCGCGATTAAGCAAGTCATAACCTAGACAACCCTGACGCATTAAACTTACCAGTCGAAGCACCTTTAGCTTTTTGACCCGCAGCTTGCTTTCCTTTAGCCATGTTGTATGTTTTCGTTTTCAACGCAATTAGAAAAGACGCGCGCTTTTTCTCTGTTCGCTTTGTACGGTATTTTTCCGGGGAGCGGATTTTCAAGTGTTGGCCAACCAGGCTGTCAAAATGCAAGTCGAAGTGAAAATCATTTGCATACAAACTTAATGACCTCCGAGTATGGTTGTCCCTCGTATGTTTATCCTACATGGTTAACGCTTGAAATGATTGTTTTAATGGTTTAATTTTATGATGTCGGGCCATATTTCAGTATGGTCTTTCAATGAAGTATCGGGCAGAGGATAGAGTAAATAGCATTTCGATGTTGTGGCTGTGCTTCAGACAAATAACTAGATTCCTCATCGTTTTAGTCTTGGCAAAGCCCGGTCGAATTGATTAATGACTATTACAAGTGATGGTGACCAACAATAGCTTATTTTTCTTTTTTTTTTTTTCTTCCTGTAAATGATGAGCTTGTTCACGCCGTATCGAAGCGTCAAAAATTGCGGTGAAAAAGCCACATGAATTTTTCCGCTTTGGGCATTATTCTCGCTTTTTCACCAGTAATTCACGCAATGGGCAAGAAAGGTTCAGGTGAACATCGAAGTGGTCCTACATCAAAGTCGCGCTCGGGTGGTCGAGCCGATGCTCAGTAAGCATCGTCACAGTTTACAGAATTTTCTTTCAACGCTAACCATAGGTGTTTCAATCAGTAAATCTCGACGAAGAGACGTTCCGAGCGAGGAAGGTCTTGTTGACAGTAAGTTCTATCCTAATTATACATTATACAGCGGGAGATATTCATTTCCCCCGGATAGGCGACGGTAATGATTCCGGCATCCCGATGCCTGTGGCCATGTGGGTTTGTATCTATTGCAGGCTATGGACAAGTGACTCGGCGGATCGCTAATCAAGCCGTACCAGGACTTTAAACATTGCGATCCGAAACGTTGCTCGGGCGTGAAGCTCGCTCGTACCAATATGTTAAAGACGTTGAAGCTCAACCAACGATTCAGAGGCATTGTTGCCAGGTGAGTGACTCGAGGGATAAAATGATCGTGCGAGACAAGCGCCATGGAGAGCTGATAAAAGCGATCTGTTACTACAGTCCGGAAGGTGAAAAGGCCGTATCTCCAGCGGATCGACGTATTGTAGAACTTTACGGTGCGGCCGTGGTAGATTGTTCGTGGGCAAGATTGGAAGAAGTTCCCTTTTCAAAAATTCGTGGCCCTACCGATCGATTGTGTAAGTTTTGGCTCTATGGGTCTAAAGTAACGCCTAGTTGACACAGTGATTTGTTTCGCACATGCAACAAGTACCATATCTGGTTGCCACCAATCCAGTGAACTATGGAAAACCATGGAAATTAAACTGTGCCGAAGCCTTGGCAGCCATCTTTTATATTACAGGTGAGTGATCGATTGCTATGTGGATTGATCCATGGTCTCCACGACGACTAATGATAGAGATCAATAGGATACCCTGAACATGGTGAAGCGCTTTTATCCAAATTCAAGTGGGGACATGCTTTCGCCAAGGTGAATGGTGGGTTACTGTCACGTTATGCGAAATGCAAAGACTCGGCCGACGTTGTCAAAGTACAAAACGAATATTTGGCATCCTTGGAAGAAGACGATCGCCGCAAGAGAGAAGCAGCTGAACATGAACTCGATAGCGACGAGGACGATTTATTAGTAGAAAATAGAAATAGAGAAACGGCATTCACCGCATTTGATGACGACAGTAGCGAATACGATGATGATGATGATGATGATGATGATGACGATGAAGAGGAAGATGACGATGACGATGCATCAGAGGATGAATTAGGCGACGACGATACCGAAGAAGAGCATGCATCAGAAGAAGAAATTTGCGACAAACTCGGCAATACCCGTATCCGATAGTCGAGCAATGTCGTGTCAAAGCTGCTGTCACTGCTGCAAGTTGGACCGGCATGAGCGATTTTTCTTTCGTATCGCATCGTTCCTTCAATCGCAACAATATGGATGGCACTTTTATATAGTCAATTCGTTCATCCATTTACCTGTACGCATTTATTGTTTGGTTTGTGTCACATGGCACCTGTCTTGTTTACAACTTCAATAAACACCTCTTCAAAAGAATAGAGGATAAAAGTGTGGAGCACCTTGTTGAATCACCATGGCGAAACCAATATCAACGCTTTCTTTTTTACAATCCAAGCGCACCAGCCCTTTTTTACAGCCACTTCCAAGTGTGATGACATCCAATGGATCTGATCCCCCTTTTTTTTTCTCTCTTCTCTTACATTTCCCCATTCTTCCTCGAATTCAAACACACGATCAGGGAGTAAGGTTGATCTCAAATACATTTATTGATGAATTGAAATCATGCAAAACACAACATCCAAATTCCACATTTGCTTACTCTTACAAGAGAGTTTCATAAGGAATGGGAGTGATGGTCTGGGGAACATTAGCCTTGGTGGAGACGTGGCGGGCCTCACGGGGTTGGACAGGGATACGCTTGACGTTGATCTGGACACCCTTGGCTTTGGCGTCCTTCTTCTTCTGAGCGTTTTCCTTGACACGGTCCAAGAATTCCTGACGGCACTTGGAGTGCTTGACGTGCTCAACACGGAGGTTGACACGCTTTTCCATGTAGCGGTTGCCGACACGCTTGTAGACAATGACACCGACAGCAGACTTGGTGACGTTGTAGACAACACCGGTGCGACCGTGGTAGAACTTGTGAGGCATGCCCTTCTGGACAGCAGCGTTGGCCTTGATGTCGACGATGTCACCGACCTTGTAGGTCTTCAAGTAAGTCGACAAGGGAATAGCACCATGTTCGCGGAACTTGCGCGAGAACATGTGGCGGGTGCGAGCACGAACTATATCAAGCGAGAAAAAATATTTTTTTAGCAAATCAATTTTCTCGAAAATCCTCCAATTCGCTTCATGTGGCCATGTCGAAGAACTCGAAATTCGAATTATTGAACGGATCCACGATACTTACGACCAAATGAGTGAGGCATTCTAAAGCGATAGAGTAAAACGAAAAAGAAAAGGAATTAATCAGTAACTGATTCACTTTGTAAGGATGGCATCACAAATGAGTGGCTTATGCGACATGCCATGAAGCCAATGAACGCTGATCCACCCTGGACATGCCATGGCAAATCGTCGTTCCTCACTGTGTCGTATTCACAAACGTAAAGCTACGGTGTGTGTGTGTGTTTTTTCCGAAAGAAAATAAGAGAGGAAATCGGTGACCTTACTTGTCAAACTTTGCACAAGGCTAATGAGAAAGCAAAAGAGAAGGTCTGTTCTCAGTGCAGCTCAGCCATTACTTTTGTCTGGAAAAATTTTCAGTGGCCCTTGAAATTTTATAATACATTTATATACAGAGGCTTGTCGTTTCAAACTCCGAGACAAGAAAAATCGAAGCGCTTGTTGGGTTGCTCCCAATAGGCAGCTCCTTTTTTATTTGCTTGCTTTTCTTTTAGCTGATACGGACACTTTATGACTATCTTGCATAGTTTTGATATCTAAAAGCAGAGCTGCCCTTTAACGAATATGCCTTTTGCTACAGTACTTTGACTTCTACTTTGTCTATTTTTATGGTCATTTGGATCGGTATTTCTGGTATACATTTAATGTTGCCATGGCATTAGCGGAGAATTCTGAAATTTTTATATCGTGCAATGAGAAAGAGTTAAGGATAAGGAATACATCATAAAGAAAGTGAATTAGAAATGGTAAAACAGTTATAGGCTAGAAACAATTAAAGGTGAATCAAACAAGCATGTTCGTACAAAAACCGAGAAAAAGAAAAAAAAGACGCTGCCATCTAGAGGCTGTAAAATTGCTCGCCATTCTTGACGAAACGATCACGACCGCTCAGAGTCACACGAAGATCGTACAACATGTCATTCCACTCTCGCCACAACGAGCGTTTGCCAAAGATTAGGAACAACCAAACGCCAATAAGGCTGACCAATGCTTCGGCGGTGATCATTAGACCGAACGGCGGCAAATGGGGGCTCACAATACCTACGCAAGCATTCTGGTTGCTATCTTCAAGTAGCATACACTGCAACCATCGCGTGGTGATGGATTGGTCGCCTTCAAGGTCGGTCAATCGATGAATTTGCGTGAGATAAAATATCCAATAAAAGATCACCGTGCCACAAGATAAGATAGCGAGGAGCAATCCACGCCACTGGATCTTCACCGCCGTTACCACGTGCTTATGACGCTGAGCCGATGCCGCGCGTTGAATCTGCGTTGATGAACTTGTGGAAAGCGATTGCGTCATTTCCGACTCAATGCCTTCACGGAAAGCCACCTATATCCAGTGACCCGTCAGAAAAAGTTACATCCATCCTACATTCTCTCAAGACGCGTTACCTTGGCAATATACAAGAAAGTACATATGTGAAGAAGAAATGCAGGACAAACGACCGCCGCCATTGGATAGAAGAACAGATTAAATATCTGATCCACCGATACTAAGCATAAATTGGCGAATTCAAACTTGATAACATGCATACCCAGGGCAACGACCATGACAGCCGTGGGGATACCCCAACAAACGACATATAGAATGTAGTATCGGTTGGCAAAGAAACTCGAGTTCCAAACCGTGTGAAAATGCAAGTTCAGAATAAGCGCGGCACACCAGGTACAGGTCGCGAGGGAGGCAAATATTAAGATCGCCCCTTGGGCTGCACACAGCATGTTGTTGTCCTGCTGACCAGGATTGATATGATCCGCAGCACATTGCAATCGTCGGGGATCACCAATAGAGAAGAACACAGTCATGCTGAATAGAAATATAGCCAATGAAAGATTCAAAATGGCCAAGGACGGATGCCTATAGAGTGCAGTTAATTAGAATCCCATAATCGGCAATCATGCGATTTTTTGTACTGTTTTCCTCTTACCTTCGTTTATCGGGCAAGACGAGATAACTGACGAGAATAACAAAGGAAGCCACTGCCGAGATAAAGCGAACGATATCCGTTGCCAGGAACCCGTGAACCATCCATCCTTCATTGTAAAACTACCAAGCGACAATGAATATTCACTTTTGTCGTGTGACCTGAACATTGTCCATAGGATACTCACCAGTTCTTGAGCGGGACATGGAACGCAGCAGCCAAACCGGCAGTAGGTTGGATTGGTCGTATCTGTTGTGCCTTGCTTCGCAAGCGGATCTTTGAGAAAGGGAGCGGGGCAGGACCCCAGCACAAACCCTTCTGGCACAGCTGATAAGTTTAAATCGCCATGTTGATCGGAGACTAAACTATATCATGAACAAACCGGTTCCCTTTTTTTTAAGCGTGTGGTGACGCTTACCTTTGGGTGGGATATGGTTGCAACTGTCATCGGGTTGAAGGGGTTGCTGTGTAATGGGCGAAACGGCATCGCAGTTCGGCAACAGGTCGGTCCTGTCGAGTAATTGAAACACCTTTTTGCAGTTCGAATGAACGTCCTGACAAGCGGAAGTACAGCCCACCCATATTTTAATTTCTTTCGTAATGTTAGTAATCCAATTGACGACAAAATTCACGATTAGATTTTTTTTTTGGCAAGCATACAGATAGATACCTTGCGATGAACTCATTTCACACCTAGGATAACTGGCGGAACATTCATATCGGTAATATGCGTCCACACATGCTTCATCAATTTTGCCCAGCAAAGTGGAGATATTGGTTAATACATGAAGTTGGTTTTCGATCATCGGAACTCCGACATTGCCCGTGAAAATGGAATAATCCACATAATTCTATGCATCAAATCAACCAAAGCGATAAAGGATGAGAACTAGAACAGGACCATGGGTGGACCGTGAATGCTTACACTACAAATGCCTCCGGGGTAATCCGAACAGCTGCTGGACACTGGGAAATGAAATCAGTATAACGTTACACAGAGTAATTTCAAAAGATCTCTTCACTGTTGCATCCGTACCAACTGGTGCTCCTTGGGCAAGAGTGGAATGTATAATATTCGACAATAGGTATAATCCTACGCACCAGCGAGATATTGATAACGTTGGCATGGTGAAACTCATCGAAAAAATTTCGGGGAAGAGTCTGGTAGAAAGTTGACGTTTAGCGATGTATCGATATCAGGACGCTTGTAGTGATCGTCCGAGCTAAACCGCGAGCGTAGATAAAGCGATGACTTGCTGCTTCGCGTGTTGTGTTTGTGATAAGAAGGAGTGGTAGCAAAAAGAATACAAAGTATTGAATTTCAGGAAACACTGCCAGTGAGTAAAAAAAACCAAACTCTGAAGCGTATCAAAATCGAGTGATTAAAAAAAAAATGAAATGAAATGAATTGATTTATGGGAAAGAAAAGCACGAGGGAGAGAAGAAATGCTGCACAGGAATACAAAGCACACGAGTTATTTTCTTGACGTTGCTAGCGTGAAATCTCAGTCGTTTTCTCTCCAAGAACAACGACAGCGACAGATCCGATTTTGCCTTTTACGGCAAGCAGTAATTCCCTGTTTGAAGAACCGCCAGAGCGTGATGAACGTGGAAATCAGATTCATCTCTAATGCTTTTTCTTTAAGAAGAAACCCTTTTTTTTATCAAATGATAAGACCCTATATTCGCTATTATGATGATTTTATTGCTTTATTTTTAATAAACAATGGAAAATTAGGTGGTAATAAATGTTTTCTATGATGTCTTATAGATCGAGAATTCTTTCTTCTCCCATGACTTTCAAGCCACGATGGATGTACAAGATCTGGTGGTTAGATATTGTATACCTTCACCTCCGACGCCTCACCAAATCCCAAAAAGTAGGACTGTACACAGCTTGGGACCAAAATGCTTGAGTCGCAGATCAGTTACTTGAATGAACCAACCCCCCCAAAAAAATAACAGAACCTTCCCAAGGTCAATAACTTGCACGCAGTACACTTCAACATTAAAGATTTTTTGTAAAGTGGTTCCTCCTTTAATTTATTATATTTTTTGACTGTCCAAGCTCATACTTTAGCGAGAGTTATAAAAGAGTGATAAAATCCCTGGATCACAAGATAGCGATATTCACTAGAAAAGGGCTCAAGAAGTGGTACTCTGGAGGTCATCGCTTTGGAGGCAGATGCCAGCAAAGGTATCGGGAATACCGCCGGGGTTGTTCAAAGCCAACGCGACGGCGTGACTCAAACCTTGACAGACCAAGCCACTGGCACATTTATCGACGTGGGTAATCTGGGCATTGTTGTCTCGGAGAACTCGGCACAGTTGGCCTCGTTTAACGGTTCCAGGAGTAGAAGTAGGGGCAGCCGAAGCCGTAGTAGTGGTAGTAGTAGTAGCATCGTTTTGGGCCATGACACTAGCGGCAGCGAGAAGAACAACGTACAAGATTTGCATTATGATGATGTTTTACTTGAGAAAACTGGTTGTATGAAGATTGAACAGGATGCGAATGCACGTCCTTTTATATATTAGTTTTTCCCATTCATTTTTTCGTGAGCTTACGTGCCCTTGCTTATCTCCAGCGGCTAACTTCGGTCGCGAATTGCTCGTACACCTTTTGTTTGATCCACAATGACCTACACAATATTGCAATAAGAAAGAATATTGGCGGTCCAAATTTCAAACTTTTGATCCGGTGTTCATATTCCATCAATGTCACCCTTTCAAGGAGATAAATACAAAGCGCGCTTGAAGCCATACGAACAACCATAAATTCTTGATTCTTGGAACATCATTAATCATTCGAAAAACTACACAAAACTGATAATCTTTTCCCTTTCAAACCATTGCTATGAAGAACTTCAACGACATTGATATCAGAATGTAATCGCCGTATCTTCGGTTCCGGCTCCGTTGATATGGACTTTGACCGATTTTTTCGGATCAGTTTAAGATAGCCGTAATATTCCATCCTTCATTGACCGAGAATTATATCGATCTTTTCTCAAGACGCTTCGGGTTGGTTTTTCTTCAGAAATCCTTTTCATTGAGAATTAAATATAGAGGCAAACGAAGAAAGACGGAAGCTGGCTAGTTGCAATCTGATTCAGCAGATTTGTAAATAAGTAATTTGACCCATGTCCTAATCTAATAACAATTCACAGCTTGAGCCCTGGCCAAATATTCGGTAATCTAATGCCGAAAGATGCAGTCATGCAGCTGCATAAAGGTGTTTTTTTCTTTTTTCATCTGATTCGTAAAGCCGAAGATGAGGTATTTCCTTATGAATGATTCTACGTTGACCGTATATGCATAATAAGGTTGAATAATGTCACAGCATTTGCAATTCATGGATATGTAAATACTGTCATTGCTAAAAGCTGCCATTTGTAAGCAAATAAGCAACATGCAGCAAAATTTTGGCCATGTGCCATGATCTGCCAATGTAATTATAACGGTAGAATTATGCGATACCATATTTGAATCGCTTACGAAAATCACAATGCTGTACAGATCGTCGAAAATTGCAAAGCCAAGCCGGTGGTTTCCTTTGTTCATGCAGTCCTTACTGCTATCTTATTATCATTGCCTTCCAAAGTGCAAGCATGATAAGCAAACTCTCATCGGCAATGAGGCGATAACGGATCATCGGCAGCATTTTGAAGCTCGCAATGGGCACGATGATCAACGAGTATGGGTTGTTAAGCCGAAAGTGCATATTCTAACTGGCTGACAATAAAATTTAAAGGTGGTATTATTTCGACAAGACGTACTCCTGCAAAGACTCGGTAATTATTTGATCACTCTCTGTGCAGTAGGGGTTCCCGAAAACCCTCTTATCTCTATCATTTTGTAAATATAACTGCCGATAATACTGACATGGTGCAAATGACGAACTGGATTCCACAACAGGCCCTAGCAATGATAGGGCTCTTTTATGGAAAACTTGGTTATCAGTTCAGCGATCTACTGTGGAAATATAGCTGAGAACTGCCAACTAGCCGAAAGCAATCTTATAAGTTCACTATGGCCATTCGACCGGAAAAACACAGCAAAGACCAAAAAAAGTGGTGCGTATTTCTGAAGTTGCTCTCAGATGTTAATATCTGGAGACAAAGATGGACGTTGATAGTGAATCGATGCGGTGGGTGTGTGCCTAATTTTATCCAGTCATAGAAGGTCAATCTGGAAGCGGTCATTTTCGAAAAGATTCATTTTTTACTCTCAACAATCAGACGTAGAAATGCTGTAAATCCGTAAAAGTAAAAATTTTGTGATGGATAATTGATATGTGTCTGTTGACACCCATAACAAGGGTCTAATTATCGGCATTGTCGAAATCCTTTTTAAGGTTGGTTTTATCAGGATACAGGGACAAGGACCTGGCAGTAACGAACACGGACCATGATTAACAGATATCGGTCTAGTCCGCTTTTAGAATATGGCACATACAATACGTAGGTAACCGAAAGATGCCGCGTCTAGCTGTAATCAACATTGGAAAAGAAGCTATAAAAGCCTGTGGATTTGAAAGGACCAAGATTTTCAAACAACAACACTTCTCAGGAAAAAGAGATCACCACAGTCATGAAGCAAACCCTTTTCGTCGTTCTCCTCGGTGCCGCTGCCGTCTTGGCCCAAGGCGAGGCACCTCCTGCCGACAACCCTCCTGCCGCAGCCACCACCACCACCACCACCACCACCACCACTACTACTACTACTACTACTACCACCGCAGCTAGCGCACCTACTCCTTCGACTGTTCCTCGCGGAAGATCATGCAGTGTGGTCCGAAGCGACACTGACGGTGTGACATCAATTACCAAATGCGGTGCTGGATTAGTCTGCAGTGGCTTTGGTCCTGGCATTGCGTCTGCTGGCGGAAGACCTGTGGTCCTTCTGAACTCTTGGAGCGGTGTCTGCCTTTCTCCTGACGAGGTTTAAACCCCATTCCAATCGAATTTCGTATAAACGATACGATTATATAGCAGCCAGATGGTTTTCCTATAAGCTTTTATCCAAAAGAAATACAATAAATTATCAAAGTGGTTTCCTCCTACAATAACACCCCATTGCTCGTGTAGTATGACACACCTTGTAACAAAAAATTAATATGATGTCAAGGCTAAATTGAATGTCACTATGACATCAAGGCAGTAATTTTAATGTGGCAGACGGTCAATTTATTATCACAACGCCCGTGAATATATGGGCAACTATATAATGAGCCAAGTAGCATATACAAAACAGTGGCCATACCTGATGGAAACTAAGGAAAAGAAAAAAAAAATAAGAGAAAATACAGAATTGAAAAAAAGTGCGAATAATGTGGAGAATAAGAAATGTCATTTTTGGACTCTGTGAGGTTTATACATGTGGAATACCCAGTTTTTGTTTTGTGTTTGTTGTTGTTCTTTTCTTTTTTACTTGCGACGCTTTTTTGTACATGAGGATGAGGATGGCGCAGAGGCTCTTCTTTTGGAAGATGATTTTGCGGGTGCGATGGGTTCGCTTTGGCGACGTCGTAGGAATTTCATATAGGAATGATAGTCGTACACTTCGTTGGGATGTTTTCCATTCAATTTTGTGAATTCTTCCAGTTTCTTTTGCTGTCGTCGACGTGCGTTTTGGAACCAAGTAGAAACTAGAAACATGTTCTCGTTAGGCTTTTATGCAAATGGTTTCACATGATCAATAAAGCAGGACTTACTCTGAACAGAGGACAGTTTGGTTCGGCCGGCCAATCGTACTTTGTTCTCTGGATCGGGTGTTCGTCCGTCGTGCGTTAAGTACCAGTCCATGAGCACGGTGGTTGTATCGCGCGAATAGTTTTTTCGAGTTTTTCTGGTGGAGCATGCAGATGCTGAATGGGAAACATACGATGATGACGAATGAGCTTCGTAATCATCGTCAAACTCATCGGATTCCTCGCCGGCATCACTCAGCTCATCTCCCAACTCAGGTAACAGTGAATCTTCCCGATCTTCCCTTGACGGCGTCAGTTCCGCTCCAATGTCTTCGTTTTCGGAATACGAGGCGTGGTTGGAGTCTTCGTAATCGCTGTGGACCGATTCAGCGCACGGCGAGTTGGACTTGGAAAGGGAACCGCCGCTGTGTCGATCGGAGCAGTCGGAATCCAAGGAGGACCAGAACGAGTTGGGTGATGAAGCAGGAGACATTGACTCCGTGCTATGAGCCTCTTTGTTGCAGTACGTATTATCCAGTGCTGACATGTGTATGCTTGGGTTGATGGACATGCCATCACTAAAAATGGAGGTTTCCTTTTGTAAAATGTGGGCGCAAGTGATGTCCGAGAATCCCGCATGGCCCATATCGTTCTTGCCGGGGTGGTTCAGAATCTGGCCATAATCACCGTCCAGCAAAGAGAGGGTGCCTTGATACCATTCTTTATCCATTATCTGTGTTGTTCCTTCCAAGTTACATGAGTGAAGCAGCTGAAGTCGACGAACATGATCGTGGAACGTGGGATCGGCATGTTGGTTGTAGTAATACGGATGGACCGGCGCAATGACAGACAGGTCATCAGCTGCTCGGCATTCATCCGATGCGGAGTCACAGGATCCTGTTTGCAGACAGGGATGGCTACTTGACATAGAGAGGGGATACATGGGTCGATGGTCATTGTGGTATTGTTGCTGAAGGATGTGGTAGTCAAATTGAACTGGCTGATCCTTTACCGTAGGTGATTGTTCCCCCTCATGGTGCGACCGATTCGCCGTAGCATCTCGAACCTGATGGCCACCTGCAGTATGTAATGTCGGAGATGCATCATACATATTTTCCGCTGCATCAAAATATAGGGCCTCAGATGGCGTATCAAACAGCGAGCTATGTAATAGGGTTTCGGAAGGATAAGGTGGATTCGCATGCGTCTGTTCCAGCTGATTCAACACAGATGTCGGTGGGGCAAGTGCATCCTCCTGGTCACGGGTGTGGGATGTTAATCCGTCACGGTAATCTGGCGCTACATCAACCTTGGGGGAAGCGGAGCCAAGGAACAGACCAGCACTGTCAGTGAGTTTCATGGCTCTTTGTGTGGCTTGCTGGATACAGATATCGGTTGGATAAGATGCCAAGAGCGCATCCCAGTAGGTCTGTCCGGTGGGATCCAAGGGACTGAGAAGCATGCCAATCTGGCTGTACGGTATATCCTTGGTAACCCCGGATGACGACGATAAGAATAAGCTATCACTTTCGAAGGAGGACAAGAGAGATGAAGACACTGGAGCCGACGTGTAAGCACATGGAGACACGCGAAAAGCGCGACGTAACTGCTGCATTGATAATGCGATGATGGAACGGAACAAGGAAAAAAGAAGAGTAGCGAAACAAGAAGGATACGAATTAAAAGAGATGGTGGAAAGAAAGAAGGAAGAGGGCCGTAAGAAAAAAGATCCACCTAAAAGCTATAAACTTTTGTTTTTCTCTTTTGTGCTTCACCACAGGAGCGAAAAAAAAAAAAAAACCAAACTATGGCACCGCAGTGTGTAAACAATTACTTGGTTCTTCCTTTTGGGAAACAAGGTTTTAGCACTATGGTGACACATAAAAAAGGGGCACGGCTGGCGCGTCTATCCGTTCTTGTGCAAACACTCGATTCTGTTACTGTTGCCTTTTTTAAACTGACGGTATTTTCTCTCGTCTTACTTTAAAGACCAGAAAAAAAAAAAAGAATCGGTATCCTATATGGTGCATGACTTATCGATGATCCAGTGTACGAATATGTGTCAAATATGTTCCCATGGTACTTTTTATCCTAGGTTCATAAGTTTTGATATGACGATGGAGAGCGTCTGCAAAAGTTTGGTTACAGCGTGATCTTTTATGCAGCTGTTGCTTATTGCTGAGAAAGATGCACCTCCTTTTCGGGGACTGGATCTTCGGAAGAGATCTCGTCGGACAAGTCCAAGGAACAATGTACAAACAAACTTGCATGCAACTCGGAAATTCCCATGTTCTGGCGTAATTTTTTTTTTCAAGCCTCATTTAGGGCGTTTTTTTTTTTTTTTTTTGGGCACCCACGACATGAACCGCATCCTGTTACTTATAGTGATAAAACAAAATGGATTTCCATCACGGATACAGAAACTATCATATGAAAAAAAAAGCCCTGTGCTGAGGCTAAAGTTGGATCTATCAATTCGTCCACGGTTATTTTAGATCATCATGTAACTTTGCCTATTGAGATGGTGACACAAGCTTGACATCTTTCATCGCAACGTAGGACCATTTTATTCATTCCGTGATTTTTATCGACTGACCCGATAGCTTCCTGTAAATGCTAAGCAGTGGGGGGGGTTATTCCTTCAGAATCGTATTAAGCTTGTAGGTAAAGATGGAGATTCAACGATGTATACTTGTTTCTTTAGTATTTCTCACTCGATTTAAATGCACAAGATGATAGGCGTCCCAAATGGAGATAAGCTTCTTATTTATCGCATGGTATCGGATCTTACAAATTGATGGCCTTTTTTGTTGTTTTTGCCTAATTGAAACCACACTTCATCCGACAAGGTTTTGAAAAAGGGATGACATTATGGTACAAAGGATAAAAACTGATGCTTCACTCAAAGTGTTTTTTTTTTGTACGTACCACCATCGGCCCAGGGTATTCCGTCGTCTATCCGCTTCCTGAGTAGTACCAGAACCGATATAGTAATTAAACAACCGCGTTAAGATTAAACAGCACGGCACTCACTCACGGAAAATGCCTCCAAGGCCAATATTGCTCCCCCCCGTGAGCCCGTTTGACATATGCTGTTCCTTACAACATCCTTTGAACCATCAAAATATAGATGGGCATGAAAAGTTTTTGATCCTGGGAAATATCCTGCTTCTTTGTAAGAATTCACAAAGCTAAAAAAGCTTTATTTTATTATTTTTCTACAAACTTCGACCTCATGTAAATAAGACGATATATCGAACCAATTAAAGTTTTTTAGATGTTCATCGATTTAACTCGTTTGGCCGTACGCATGATGAGACATTATTTATAAAAAAAAAAAAAAAACAAAGAATTTTCGCAAAGGGTGTCTGCCGCGTTAATGGATGCATAGAAATAACTCATTAACCAAATGAACGAGATTGTTGGATTGAGATAAAGGGAAACGGCTCAGTTGGGTTTTACGAGATGTCGTGATAAAGCATCAGAAAGCAAATAGTGCAGAAATAGCAGCTATTTGGATGATTGTATGGCGGTACAAGAAGGGTGGCACAACCGCATGGTTGACGCATTACCAGTCTAGAATGGTGATCCCTCGGACGACCTTCCCAAAATAGCGAGTTGAAACAGCAGTTTGTTTCGTGATCAGGCAGTATGGTCTTGATCCCCCTCCCATAGGCCAAGCGGATCCACGCTTGAGGACAAAGGCTAATATGGGAAACCATCGCACGAGTATTTTATCTTAGGTTTTTCTCTTGATACCCTCACTAGATAAATAGTGCCTGCGAGAAGAATGCTTCACAAGTTGTGGTACCCCAGAAAACTTAAAGCAGTAGATTAACAAATCAGCTGGTCTTTGCTCTCACGGTTACACCAAACGCTGACTCCTCTGTGCAACCTCGGAAGTCCCTAATTTGTTCAAAGAGCGGACAGCTTCAGTGTGACCCCATCACCACTTGCCTTTTTTTTTTTTTTTAATTTAGTCTAGTTCTCCGTTATCCTTCTCCCTCACTGAGAAGAAAAAAAAAAGTACAATAAAACCTTCTATATTTAACAACTTGACCGGAATATGGCCTGCAGAGCTTCATGGTCTGTTCCGATATTTCCGGCAACAATCTTTATTTTATTTTTCAAGGAGGTTGCAATTCTTATGTTCTTTCATATTCAGTACTGTGCACCTTGCCCTTCTAGAGAGTTATCCCGGTTCAATAACGCCTACAGTAGCATAGTAAAAAACTGGGGCAAATGGCAATGTCTCTTTGTTTGCTTTCACTCTTGATTTTACGTTTCATGCAGCCTGGAGAATAGGATGGTTGTTCAGCTAAGGAGCAAAGCCCCGTGACTGCTTCTCCTCGCGGGCAGTGGCGATTTCAGCAAAAGCCGAGCACATCCCCGATAGTCGGGCCTTTGATTCTTTATACTTCATGACCAGCAAAAAACAGAGTTCTTCAGCACTCGATGTGAGTAGCGATTCCCCCGAGAATGCTACTTTTGGTTCTCGTCTTTTAGTCGACGATGACGCTGTGTTCAGCCATAATGCCTGGTACGAGTCGAGATAAAGATCAGCTGTCCCCCATCACTATGCATATTGACATGTCGCTATTTTGTCAAAAAGGGATCATGTCGAATGGACTGAAGAACAAGAGGAATATGCGCAGGCGCAGATTCAACGCCATTTGGATTCACCGGTTCCTGAAGAGGAGCAAGGTATCTTTTTATGCTTTATGTGCACAAACGGCTTAATGAACTGGAAAAATTAAAAAAAAAATGTCACACACCACAGAGCGTTATTATGCTGATCCCGCTGACTATTGGAACAAATTTTATCAAAAGAACGAAAACCGATTTTTCAAGGATAGAAACTGGCTGAAGATCGAGTTTCCTGAATTGTTCCAAACCGCTGATGCAGAGGTAAAAACTACGTATATAAATGGATTGATAGAAGCCTCGTACTCAATGGCATGGAAACCGTGTGTGGTTAGGCTGGCAAAAAAAGAGTATTTGAGATTGGCTGTGGTGCAGGCAATACCATGTTCCCCTTGCTAGCTCAAAGCGCCAATCCGGACCTTTTCGTATATGCAGCCGATTACTCCTCAACAGCCGTGCAAGTTGTACAAAGTAACCCCAACTATGATACCACTCGATCGTTGGCCTTTGTCTGGGATTTGGCCAGTGATTCCATTCCTGAACAAATCGAACCGGGCTCGCTCGACATCATTGTCTTGATTTTTGTCTTATCAGCGCTCACACCTGAACAATGGGAAAATGCCATCTCCAATGTGCACAAGGTAATCTTCTTTTCTTTTTATCCGAGTAACGAATCATATGCATTATACTGACCTTGCAAAAATACAACACTCAGATGCTCAAAACAGGAGGCCGCGTTCTGTTCCGCGACTATGGACGTTATGATTTAGCTCAATTACGCTTCAAGCAAAACCGATTATTGAAGGAGAACTTTTACATTCGAGGCGACGGGACACGCGTGTATTTCTTTACTTCGGAGGAAATCGCGTCTCTGTTCACCTCAAGCTCGCCAGACTCGGGCACACCCCGATTCGAAATTGAGCAGAATGCAGTGGATCAGAGACTCATTGTCAACCGTCGCAAAGAGCTCAAAATGTATCGCAGATGGCTTCAAGGAAAATTCAGAAAATTATGATCGATACACTTTCATTTGATGTAGAACTGTAAACCGAAACATTTCATTTTGTACCTTGTATTTTTCAATAGCAACATGCATCACAACTCCAGACTCACCAGTGTCTCGCTCTTGCCCGTCTTGACGATGTCGCCAGACAATGCTCGAGCTCAACATTATGATTCACGACTGTGCTCCACATTGTAAATGCTAAAGGTGCGATTATATACGTTCAGATTAACTTTATAGGAGGCAAATTACAAAAAATTATTTTATCATATCAGGATCTTGAACCATAATTATCGTGCTCCTTCGCTTTCTTGATTTCGCTGAAAGGAACTAATGTATTCAGTCATCATATCTACTTGGCCTTGATAATTAGACTCGGTGGTACGTAATAATTCCTAATCATTATAAAAAGACACACATGACATCAGAAAAGGAAAAAGCCATCTTTGTCTCACATGAGGGATCATTTACCTCGACTTTGGCGACCTCCTTTTTGAGTCGGTCCACTTCATCCAATAAACTTTGTTTCTCTGTTTCTGCGGCGGTCCATTTTGTTTTAAAGGATTCGGCCAATTTCGAGTAACGCAGTGCTTTGCTATCGGCCATTTGTAACTATAACACCATCGTGTGAGTGATAACAGCATAGATGGATCTGTTTTTTTTTTTTTTTTTTTTAATACCTTGTCGGTAAGCTGCTCTATATTGCTTTCGTAATATTGCGTCAATGCGGCTTCACGGTGCGCCATACTGTTCTTGGTGTCGTTCGAATCGGTATCCGCCGGTTCTTCAGACGCCGCCTCATCCACCTTTGCTTGTTTTGTCAACGAAATAGGTTGCAAGCTCACGCCAGATGTTGGTGAAACCGTGGGAGCCTGGGACTCGGATATCGGTAATAGACCGGAATCTTTTTCAATTTCCATGGCATCCTGACCTCGATAGACAAACACTTGTTCATCTTCAGATTCTTCCTCGGATTCATTCATATGCCTTTGTGGAGATATTGACTGACCCTCCTTATCGGAAGGATGGGGGTATACAAAAACTTCATCTTCCTCATCATCTTCATCGTCGTTTAACGCGGCGGGGTCGGGGGAAACCTCATTCGCAGTAATCGATTCTTTTGCACTTGGTAATTCATCGGTCTGTATTGCTTCATCTACCGTCTCTTTCGGCGTTTCATGGAAGGGCTGGACTGGCGATGCTTCTTCAAAGTTGCGTGATACGATATTATGTTGTTGCTCTTGCTGTTGCTGTTGCCTCTGTTGCTCTCGCTGCCGCTTTTCCTGTTCCTCCTTTCGCTGCTGTTCTTGTTGCTGCTCTTTTTCTGCTTGCTGTTGCTTCATTTTTTCTACCTCCTCCAATGCTATTCGGAGTTCATTTTCCTGGATAATGTGAATCAGTTCGATGCCCTTAAGCATATACGGAATTTCTGTCAGCTTACTTTCTGCTTGATTTTCCCTTCCAATTCCTGATTTGTCATTTGTAGACTGTTGATTTTATCACGTTCTTCTTCGCGCGACAGCTGTTGCTGAATATTTTCAATTGTTTTCTCTAGTTCCGCAATTTTTTCTTCTTTTTCCCGGTTATGTTCGTCGCTGACTTGCCAATTCCTTGACAATTCTGCGGCTTTGTCTAATGAAGCAATCACCAAATATTGAGCACAATGGGGACGGTGAGCCACCACCCGAGTCCAACTCACTTTCTATATCGTTCATCTTGTTTGCAAGAATCTGCAATTCCTTAGACCAACTCTCGTGTGATAACTTGAGCTTTTCGGCCAATTCATGTGGCATTTCTATTTTTGAATCCTGGATTGACACATGGATGATGAGTGTTATGCAAACGCGCTGTCCCATGAACACACGAAGTTGGGAGGGTTACCTGTTCTCGGAGACTGTTGATATAATTCTTTGCTTGTTGCTTCATGATTTGCAAAGCGTCACAGGCTGGGATGATAGCGTCCAAGGATGGCTGTACAAACGAGAATAAATGATTCCCATCGCTGGCTCCATAGTTTGAATACTTTTACTTACCAAAGCAGTGTTTCCTTTGGAATCCGTCAGCTCGCCAATTTTTGCAAGCAAGATGGCTCGCAGACTCTCTACTTCGGACTTTAACCCAATGTCGCTTTCTTTCATGCGATGTTCATTTTCATTCAATAGCCGAGTTTTGCTGGAAAACTTGCGTTAAGTCTCTCTGTCTCTTTCAAAGAAAGGTCGACGGCCATGGATTCACTTACTCTGCCACAGCAGATCGCAATGTTTCTATCTCGTTTTTCAACGTTTCCCTCTGCTTTGTATGATCGCGTTGTTCTGATTGCCATGATGATCGTTCATCTTCCATCTCCTCTATGCGTTTTTCGAATTGAGCGATTTGAGTGTGCAGGCCGTTTACATGCTCAGTGTAAATATGATTGACTTCCGACAATTCTTCGTGAAGGGCCTCTGCGAACATCATTATCAGTACCATACATCCCCAAATCGTCCGTTACAGTGTAAGCAATTATTTTACCATTTTCCTCAATTTTCTTGGCCAAATCCAGGTTGGCGGCATCCAGTGCCTGAGTGCTTTTCTCCAATTCTTTCTTCACGGCGCCTCCCAACAAAGAAAAGTGAGATCCTTTCTTTAACGGGATGCTAAGTCTATGCTGTCTGTCGCGTTTTCCTTCCCTCTTTCGGTATTGAACTTACAGTATCGCTATCCTGCACGGCCTCAATACGTTTGGTCAACCGCTCATTGTGGAATGCCAATAAATCAAGCTGTTCGTGGAGCTAGCAAATGACCGGACCTTTAGCGAACCCAGCTTGACTGTTTATTCCATTCCTCTTTTTGCTTACTTTTCGTAATTGCTTTTCTCGTTCCTTTACGTTGTTTTGCAACGACGCATTGGTAGCTTGTTCCTAGTCACAAGCGATGAACATTGTGATGCTCAAGGGTGAAGAGGGGGAGGGGGGTAAGCTTACTTTGATGATTGCTTTCTTAAGGACAGTATGCTGTGCTTTAAGACTGTAATAAATCGCGCGGCATGAGTGAAATTATGAAATTGTGGTGAGCGGTGCAATTTTACCGTGCATATTCCTGGAATAGTTTGTGATGCTTTTCCGCGAGTTCTTCGGCAGAAGCCGGTAGAGCACCTAAAATAGCCATTTTAGGGGTTAGTCCATGACCGATGAATATATTAGACCGTTGTGTATATACCAGCACTAAGAGGTGATTGCCGCGACAGCAAGCCCTCGTTCATGATTGCATAAAGTACAGCCTCAAGCTCTTTTTTGCTGAGCCCGCCAACTTTGTAAATGGGAAGTTTTTCCATGTTCCCAGTCAGCTGACATTGGCGGATTTTCAAACGTGACATCACAGCAAAAAAAAAATAGATGGATTTTCCATGCTCTTTTGGTTCCTGAACGCAACCCTTGGAACGGCCACATTTGAAATTATCGACGAACGTCAACTTGAGCATAAGTTTCTGTTATCTCTGACGTGCAAACCCTTTTATCGCGATATAAAATGCGTAATCGTATCAAGCCTGTCAATCTTTAAAATAACTATGAAGTCGTTGTCATAGAACTTGCCCGTTTTTATATTTGCGCGGATTGATGCAGTGATTCATGCCCATAAATTTAAAACGCTGTCATATCGTGTATATTTTTCATTTTCAACCGATGGCATGTCGATATAAACACATTTCAATTGTCGGGTTAGATAATTTGGTTATTTCGCCCACAGTGCAAGGCTCATACAGCGTGCACTCTACTCTATTACATTGCATTAAATCCCTATTCAGCGCTCCTGTGGATCTGGCCAACATGGAATGGATGCCAATCAATTACATTGTTGTTTTGCGACTTCAAGCATTGCCAGATTGCAAAATAAAACAGCTGATCCCCAATAGCCCGTCAGACTGCATTAATCGGAGCTCGGAAGATGTCAATTACGGCGCGAAATAAAACTAAGGACAATGAAATGCAAAATCATGACTAGCACGTCCGTGTAATATCATATCTTATTCTGCATTTGACAAATCGCCGCAGAAAATAAAAAGTTTTTGACGGTGTTTGCCTGCATTGTTTTCATGGAACACTCAGGTTTACTCTCCAGATGGCTGCACATGCTCAAGGGAACGGTGCGATGTCCCGTTAAAGTTTCAAATGCTGTTGAGAGACGACAATGGTATGCTAATCTCTCACGACAGTCCTGTTGTGTAACTTTATGTAAGCGTGTGTCAGCATCTAGAATGACCTTGCTTGTGCGTATCGAGCCGAAGCATTCTCACACCCTACTCGTGACGAAAAACAACATACAATACCATGTAGTAACACGCAGGAGCAGTTAAAATGGTGCATCCGATTGAAGTATTCAGCAGTGATAAGCATAGTTAATAATCATAGTACCTGTCATATCAACGTTTTTATTATGAGAAATGTGGACTGACGTAAAACATGGCGAAAAAGCATGCATTAGATTATACCAACTGCGGCACCGGCTTCAGTTACTGGACCTTTTCTACGGAATATCCAACGGAATATCCAAGCTATGGAACTGCCGACGGGCATAGTCGTTATCGTACAGAACTCGAACATCGATCATCATTTTTTCGCACTATTTTGATGTTTCCAATTTCTCACAGAGAGAAAACGGAAAGGAAACAACAGCGAACGCAACAAACATCGATCCTATCTGAAGCCACAAAACGGAAGGTCCATTTACCGTCTGATAGCATGGGTAACAGCAAATTGTATGAATAGCGCAGCCTAATGGAAGAGCCCTTCAAGTTGGATAACTGATATCAAGGTTTATACAATTTGAGTGCACCCTCAAGATTGCGTCTTGGTTTTCCATACGATAATTTATGCCATACTGGGATCAAGGTCATACCAATTTTGCAGCGCAAGACCATTCCACCGGACGGTTTGTTGTGTACAGATGACAGGTATACTGTAGCTGCGGGTGAGAGAGTATCAAAGACTAAAGAGTATTCTAGATCTTTCTCTGGATTTCCTTTTTCTTTCACTTACCGATCATAACGGAGTAACTTTTTCTTTCGGAATCAAGTCTACAAGATGAAAATATGTTAATCCAGTGTAGGAATGATTGGTTCTTTCCCCTTGGCCCCCTTGGGTAATACGAAACAAGGGTCCTGTTTTGATACAGTAACCTCCAACCAACAAAATGATGAACAATTTTGCTAAAGGGTATGAAACTGTTCCAATTTATTTCATCGCTCATCCCATCAACAACCATTCTACCGAAGCCTATCAAATGATGATACAATGGGACTCCTCTCTCTATATAGAAAATGCATGGAGCAGCCTTGGAGGGTAAGGGGCGGTAGTGGCAGGTGAACGAGACGTATACTTTTGATTCTTCTGGATGTAGCCATGCAGAAGCGCATACCATTTGTCAAAGCTGGTTTTACTCACATAAAGTCGGTAATCGATCAATTTTAAAAACGCCATTTCGGATGCGTTGATTTCAGCAATATCGAGACCACTGATTTTCGCCCAAGCACAGTTGCGGTAGTTCTTGTCATGAAGGAATTTCGAAGCCACCATAAGAGAGGCAAGAAACATACGTCGACCGCAGCACATGAGGTCATCCAGTCGTTCAGAGACGTGAAGTGGCTGGGGTGGCGGACATTGAGATGGTTGACTGTAACGTTGACGCAGCCGTTCATGGACATGTCGCTTGACTCGAAAAAGATAAAATAAACTGATCTGTAGCGTTGAATAGGATGTTTTTGATCGTTTCAGGATTTCGTGAATAAACCCTCGTGTTGACATCACCCTGGCTTTGTGTCGGGTGACTAAAAATCGTGGTTGCCAGATAGAATCGATAATTTCGGCCGACGTATCTAATAAGAGCGGGAAACAAAAACAAAAATTCCAGTCAGTTGCTGCGGCACAAGCGTCAAACATCCAGAGAAAAAGAGAGACCGAAAGGTAAGAAAAGCAAGGAGGAAGACAAAGATCATCATCAGCATCATCAGCAGCCATGATATGCACGAAGCTGGGAAAAAAGATCCGGAGCAGAGTCGGCTGGAAAAAAATAAGAAAAAACATCAACATGTTTTTCTTTCCTTCTTCTGTTCGCAGCAGCGCACACATAAAATGAATCTCTTATTCCTATTTTTTTTTGGACGGTTCTGACCATGGGTTTTGCTTTTCTTGCCTATCATGTTGGAAAAAAAAAGAATCCCCTCCTTTCTCTCTTTTTCTTGGTTTTACGTACCCACTAGTTTTTCGATAAGAATGGAGCGCTCCTGGCGTGCCGTGTCTCGACATGTACGGGGTGCGTCGTTGCACGGTAAGTAAGCAGGACACGTCGACTCTGAGGGATGGGCAGGAAGAACACCTGTTTGCGTATAGTCTGAATTCTGAGAAGAAAGCGTTGATTGCGAGAATTGGGATTGTTGGGATGATTGCGACCATTCGCAAATACCGGAACTTTGGGTCGACGAGCAAGACGAGGCTTCTGATGGCGATGATGGCGGCGATGACGACATTGTAGGAGGTAAATATATACAAGTAGCTTCGTGAACCGAATTAGGTACAACCGAATTATAAGTGTTTGGATTATTGAGAGAATGAAGATGGTTGGGGTCGGTCGAATTCAAGTGGGGTCGGTCAAAGGTTGGGTTACATGGGTGGTAAAGGGCAATAGGCTGTTTTTCAGGCGCAGCGTGTGTGCCCGGGGGTGCTGCGCCCATTCTGCTGGAAAGGCGTTCATCGGATGTGGTCATCGGGTTATCAAACGTTCAAATTCTGTGTTTTTCTGGTAATTAGTCCTCTTTGGACAATCTCATTGGCAGGTCAGAAAAGAGTAAAAGAAGTGCAAAAGAGAAAAGATAACAGAGAGAAAGAATATAATAAAAAAACACAAAAGTCAGCGGGAAAGGATGAAGGCGAATAAAAAAAAGAAAAAAAGAGAGTGTCTTATTGGACAAGAACGAAAGTTGAGGAATACATATAGGCAAAAGAGAGAAAAAAAAGAAGGTTAAAGAAGAAGTGTTAGATAATAGAAAGAGTCAAAGAAAAAAAAAGATATACAAAACGGGGTTTACTTAGAAAAATACGGTGTTTAAGAGAACGGCGAGAAACCAAAAGCAAGAAGTGCAAAAAACAAGGGAAATAAAAGGACCCAAAAATTAGAGAAAGGAGAAAAAGGGAATTCGAAAAAAGAAAAGTGGGTTTTGAAATTACCTTTTATACCTCCGTAAGTGGCTTGGAATTCATCCCGAGTCACCCATCACCTGCCCACTTTTTTTTTTTGAAAACTCTTTTGCTGCGCAACAACACCCACAAAAAGTCGTTAATTGAATGACATAATTTCAAACTCCTCCTTCCTCTCCCTTAGACTTTGTCTTTTTTCGGTTCACCCCATCTTATCTACTCTGTTTTTGTCTACTTTATCCATCCTCTTTTGCCCATGAATATCTATCCATAACATCCTTCTTAGTATTCCCTCTTTTTTATCGGTGATGCTTGTTTTTCTGCAGTTATTTTTTCTCGATAACACCTGGAAACGTTGTTCTACTGTAGCACAAACGAGGAACTCACGTAATTCCCAGATTGGTGACCCACATCATTTGATACTGAATCACTGAGGTCAACACATTCGATATCCTTGCAAGCCACTTTTTTGTTCATGATATTGGCATCACACCATAAAATAATATGAAAGCGACATGGCACTGAATCTGAGAAACTGCTTTTTCAAGAGTGACCGGTTCCGCTTTTTTGCACAGCGTATGCAGTTCAATGCATTTGGTTGGCAATTCATTGGTTGTTTCTTTTTGTGCGACATCCTCAATCCTTGACTCCTAAAACACGCTTTTTTCTCTCCGGTTCTATTTTTCCTTCTTTCCCAAAAAATCATGACTTGCACGCCAGATGCGCCCTTGGGTACGCCGTTTTGACCTGTTATTCTTATCGTCTTAGTTAATACTGTGCTCTTTGAATAGCCAAACACATTATCAACGACGCGGATACGGTAAGAGGCTTTATGTCGCGAACCTGGGCCTCGTCTATTTATTGAACCTGCCCCGTCATTCTATGAATCCTCGCAACGTTACAGCTCGTCGAAGAAAGCATCCAAGGCTTGTGTTATGCCTATCCTCACTTGCGATATCTCGAAAAGGAAAAAGGTGGGTACCAAAAAAAGAAAATGATGAATACAGGAACCGACCGAGGTAATAGCCAATAACCTGCTATTTTTCAACCATGTCAGTTGTGTACAGCGCCAATGTGGATGAAGTAGCGGCGAAACAAGTGACCCTGGTGGCCGGTGGAGGATCAGGCCATGAGCCTGCACATGCTGGTAGCGTGGGGGACGGTATGCTGACAGCAGCCGTGTGCGGTCAGGTATTCGCTTCACCATCCGCCGGCCAGGTGCTCGCAGCAATTGAACGCATCCAGTCACCTCACGGTACCTTGGTCATCGTCAAGAATTACACAGGCGATTGTATCAATTTTGGTTTAGCCGTTGAACGCGCCAAAGCCCATGGCATCAAGGTAGAAATGGTAGTGATTGGCGACGATATCTCGGTTGGTCGTGCCAAAGGTGAAAAAGTAGGAAGACGTGGCATGGCTGCCACCACACTCATTATCAAGATCCTTGGCGGTCTTGCTGCCAGAGGGTAAGTGGGTTGTAGATCAATAACTGTTCAAAAAGAAAAAACGCAAAGCGAAAAAGGTATCTTATCCATCTGGTTCAGTGGTTCCTTGGAGGAAGTACGCGCTTTAGGTGAACGACTTGTCAATCAAGCAGCTACTTTGGCCGTGGGTCTGGATCATTGCCACGTTCCAGGATCTTCCAGTTTGCTGAAACTCGGACCCAACGAGATCGAGTTGGGCATGGGGGTCCACAATGAACCCGGTTTTACAAAAACAAACCTGATGTCCGCCAAGCCATTGGTGCGCACCATGATGGGCATGCTCATTGATCAAGATGACAAGGATCGCGCTTACTTAACATTACCCAAGGACAAAAAGACCCGCGTTATTCTTTTTGTCAATAATCTTGGGGGCACCGCCATGTTGGAATTCAATCTGGTAGTGAAGGAAGCGGTGGAAGCCGTTCTCGCCACAAACCATCTGTATCTGGAACGTGTTATAGCCGGTCCTTTTGTTACTAGCCTGAACATGCCCGGATTCTCATTGTCCTTGTTAACCCTGGATGATAACGATGATACTACACTTTCTCTATTGGATGCTCCAGTTCATGTGGCCGGTTGGCCACTCGGTGCTGCGAAATCATTTTCGCCTTCCATATCACAGACCATGGACAACAAACTTGTCCATCCCACCGTAGATTCCCAAAATATCCATAAACGTAAGCTGCCGCTGGTTTTTTTTTTAACATGTTCCAGCATTTGTTAACAGACAGACTTGTTTGGTCTTCGCAGCATCGGATACGACGTTGTTCGAAAAGGTGATACGTGCTGCAGCCAAGGCGGCCATTGATGTGGAACCGCAAGTGACATCGTTTGATACGCTTCTCGGTGATGGCGACTGTGGTCACACTATGAAAACAGCTGCTAATGGTAATGTTGTGAACCCTACTTTTACTGTAATTCCCTTGTTGCTGTGCAAGGTTTAGGATGATTTTGTCTCACCCTCATGATTTGGTTGTCCCATAGCTGTATTGAAAGAGCTTCCTCACATGCGTACCCAGTCAGTCCCACAAACACTGTATGATATTGCAGATGTCATTGATAAATCCGTTGGCGGTACATCTTCGGCTCTATATTGCATCTTTTTCAATGCCATGGCTGCGGCAATGATGCAACAGCAACCTCACCTTGTGGATCAAGTCATTTGGTCGCAAGGTAAATAATGCGATTCAGACACAAAACAAAATCATTTATTGACAGGGATGGACGTTGGGTTTCATATAGCGGCCAAACAGGCTCTCGCTTCGTTGAAAAAATATACACATGCACGACCAGGTGATCGTACCCTCATGGACGCCTTGGTTCCCTTTGTGGAAACGCTTTCGGAAAACCAAGAGTCGCTTAGAGCCGCGGTGGAGGCTGCTTACCGAGGCGCCGAAGCTACTCGAACCATGCCAGCCAAATTGGGTCGTACCTCGTACTTGACTACAGAACAAGTCGAGTCTGCCAACGTTCCCGATGCTGGCGCATGGGGACTCGCCGCCCTTTTATGTGGAATCAAGGACGCCGTGCTTGCTTAATTATATTGCGGCGGTGTATCCAGAAGAGGAGGAATAGGCATAAAATTACCAATAATTGCCGACTAGCTAGATTGAGTATTGCACGGTCTTGAGAAGAAAAAACCCTTTTTTTAAAAAAATGCATGTTCTTACCGGTCTACAAGATCATCATGAATTAAAAAGGGAAAAGAGTTCAGGTGTCAACTCAGCTTACATGTTGAATCGGTCTCTCCGAATAGTAAACGAAAAGCAGCATGTCATCACAGTGCCACCTCTTGTTTTCAAAACACAAGTTGCAAGCACGGCCTTTTGCCCGGCGTCAAACGCAATGTCCGCATATTTCTACTCATCCCGGCTTTAGCGTCGTTCCTTTTTTTTACACCATGAGAAAAAAGCAAGTTTTTACCTCCCAATAATTAACCACCGAATCTTCTGTCATGATTTCATAGATGCATGTCTGTCCCTACATTCCATTAACAACATCCTCTTTCAGTCATCCGGTCATTCTTTGCACACATGTTTCTTTTTTTTTAATTACGTGTTGTAGTTGTTCCTCCGGGACGCCCACCAAAGATGCAAACTCCTTGTTGCTTTTGAATATTTCACCTGTTCTTCTCCAAAGGCAGGCGGGAACGGCCATGGCACTAAACAATCGATCGTAATCCTATCCCGTTGGCTCAGGAATAGCTATTCATGGTGTACACAGCATGTGGAACAACTCACCAACAGTAACCGCTCAAAGCCTTCTTCTACCATGATGAGATCAATATCCGACAGTGCTTGCGCTACGTTTTGGAAAGCAGGACGGAATATTCCCATCACGTTCAATATCCGTTGCCGGTTTTCCAGAGACATACTGTTGCAAATGAGTTTTTACGATTAATTGTATTCAAAAAAAGAAAGAATGTGGATAATGTAGTCGTACTCATTATCGATGAAGCGCTGTAGCCGCGCGTATCCGTTCACATAATTGTAAGGCTTTAACAAGCCGAGTTGGTATTTGGTGTTGATGATATCGTTGAGTCTCTCTTCGGATGTTTTGCCTGAAGGATTGGCTGCTGTCAAAAAGAAGTTTACGTCGTCCATGTGTTTGCAAGTTTTATTTTTCGGTTTCTCCCGTGGGCTGTTTGTCAGATTACCAACATCCAGCCCAGTTGCTCCAAAAAAAAATTAAATGAAAATAAGAAAAAAGGAGATTTTTTGGTTCTTTGTTTCCCATTTGTTTTTTTCGTTGTGGGGTGGTCTTTCCCACGCTGAATGCATGGACGTATCGTACTGGTCCTTCTGACCTCTTCTGACAAGATCGTTTACAGCTCATTTGATTGGCTCGCTCGTCATTTTTTCCTTCGTCCTACATACCATGCAACAGCATCTTGAGAGAGAGAGAAAAAAAACCAAGGCCAAAAAAAAAGACTTTCGTCTAGCTTATGATATTTCTTTAGGCGTGCCAAGATGGGTTCTCATCAAATACATCGGTTGATGCGAGTTTCCAAGAACTTACTGTTCCACATTTCTTCATGACACCGATTTTTTTGTGACTTCAAAAGTTGAATAAACTGTAACAAAGTTCATGGAACGAATATATTGTACAAGGAACGCGGCCCAGCAGATAAAATAGTAAAAAAGGCATCACTTGATTGGAACATTATTTCAGAGAGCGCCAAAAACATGGCTCCCTGTCCGAGTTATTCTTATATCGAGTGTGCATGGTATGTAGTCTACTGCACTGATTATCATTTTGCCTTATCCACGAAAATAGAATGCAGACCATTCTGCGTGATCAAGCAACAGATCAAGGAGGCAAGATGGGGCAATCCCCCAGTTTTTTTGTCCGACGCGAAACCCGTCATGACGAGATCCTGATCTCTTTTTTTCTTTTGATCGCCGACATACATTCATGGTGAGCCAAAATTGATAGAACTGAGAAAAGCAGCAAATCTTTGTTCATGTCATCTCGAACAAGAGCAGACAAATGCAGCATCATAACATGGCTTTGTAAACAGGTTGTTCTGGTTGCACAAAAAGCTTAAAATGCACATGTATTACAGTTGCTTTCGCACCAAGCGAACTCCGAGATTTTATGCAATTTGGGGTCATCATCACCTTGCTCTTTTTCATTATGGTCACTATAGTTGAAAAACTAACCAATGACAAATCGCAAAATGACGAATGGCATATAACAAAGACCTTCCATGTAAGCTTTTCGGTATCATATAATTATTATTCGAATATGACTGATAGAACAAGCAGATTTATCTGAGTCATATATCAGCGACGTTGCTTGCGACTTCTTGGGACTGATGTTCGGTCGATAGGAAGAGGCAACAACGCTGATAGAACGGGTGGTCCACATTAAGAGTTTTCAGGCATGCTCCACAACCTCTACCGAAGCTTCAAGTTCATGAACGCAGGCTGTCTTTTTATACCAAACCGATGAACTTGGACCTGATGAATCATTGGCAATTGCACCGATTCCACTATTTCCACCAAACACGCGTTCCCCGGCTCTTTGCTTTTACATGGTTTCATAAAATTGGTACGGATTTTTTCCCTAATTTTGCGTAATGTTCACGAACTAAAAAGAAGGCAATCAGTAAATAGCGCTTCTTGAATCCAATTTTTACTAAACTTACTTTTGACAGACAAAGCACGGTTTTTTTTGAGGCAGGTGTGGATTCAATAAAAACGTCAAATCAGTTCATCAGCATGAGAGCAAACATTGATGTGATCTTACCGTAAACAGCAGTCGTCTTTACTACGATGCAAACTGAAATATTTCGGGCCGCCCTCCCCGGACGCGATGCTGGCGGCAATTTGATGAATGTTCTTACTGGCGACGACGTTGCGGTTCCACACCGTCTTGCAATGTACCTCGTTGCAGGCCAAGATGGAGTGCAGTTCCTTATTTTCGTCATCATGAATGGGCTTCAACGTTCTCTCCTGGCATTTGTGGCACACCTTTGAACGGGAAAGAGTTAGGTGGATGGCTCATTAGTGGATTAAGCCAAACTTACTTTTGAGGTATATCCCTTATCTAGGGCCACAACAACAAGCAGGCCTCGTTTCTCGGCTTTCTTCAGCACTGATCGGCACATGCTCGAGATTCCGGGCAAGCCACCTTTGAAGGCTCCCCAGCTGCCACTAACAAATGCGATCAAGGGTATCTTTTGGGATTGTTCAACATCGGCGGCTTTCCACTTTCCCGGCTTCCTAAAACTGGGAGAAGGACGAGTGTGAGTATTCAATTGCTTCTAGTGATCTCAATGGCCTATACTTACCTTTCCTTTTTCTTCCCTTTGCGCTTCTTCCCCTTCTGCTCCTTCCTGTACTTCTTGCGCTTTCTTGCTTTTCGCTTGTCGTATTTGCGGCCGCCGTTGACAAAAATGTTCACCATTTCAGCTTGCAACTGCTGTCGTCCTTTGTAATTCAAAAATCGCAGCTCGTTGAATTGGGTATCGTACAATTCCAAAAGTTGATGCAATACGCCGTTGATGAGAATAAACCCAGATGATATACTTGCAAGCTCGATGTCTTGAGCGATAAAAGTTGCTGCTCCAGGGATTCGATAGATGCTGCGGAATCGGAGGTTGAGTGGTCGGCCTTCCTCATGTTCTCCATTTTCTTGTTCGTCTTGTTGATGCCGGATTTTTCATGATATTCGGCTTTTGTTAAAGATCGCACTGATGAGATTGAATGCCGTGACCGTTACTGGCGACAAACACTTGTCTATGACCTGGATCCAGACCCCACAACTTAAAACGATCCTGCAAGTCTTCTTCGTCAAAATCGTTAATGTCTAGATCGGGTAGCCGTTCGTGAGTTGATACTGCCTTTGCAAAAATGAAAGATGCTGCCTGGCCGTCTGTGGCAAGATGGTTGGTAAATGCTCTATGGGTATCTGTTGGTCTATAACGTATTTTCGCCAAATCGAAAACTCGTGCAAATTGGAGCGTCATTAAATCATGTTTGTTGTGATGATGGTTTGGTGCAATTTTCATCAAAAACTCTCGGTTGTCAGATCGTCGCAAAATTGCCTGCAGCGTGGTCTATCATCACGTGTGGTCGAATGAAACTCAAACGTGGGACAAGAGGGGTTAGCGGATGGTATTGAGAATTGTCTCCACAGGCGGATAGAAATTGTTCGTCGCGATCAGTGTGCGTGTATGAGAAATGAACACTTGAATCTCTGCCATTGTTGCCTCCGAAAGATCGCGTAATCGCGGCGATTCGTTCTTATTAATCGAGTTGCAAATGGCTAAAGCGAACTTCCTTCGTCGTGATTTGCGGGTGCGCTGAAGTTCTTCACAAGTATTGAAAATGGTGGTATATAACCAACGAAGCGTGGCTTCTGACTGTGGTTCACAAGCAGCATAGAATTTTTGATCGTTGTACAGTTCGATGACTGATAGCGCAAAATGAAGGAACTTGAAAAACGGGCCAGGGTTGCGCGTGAGGTTTTCTTCTGTGACCATGAGGGAGAGGGGAAGTTCTGTGCTTTCGAGAATCTCGCCAACCATGACGTCTAAGTCGGCGGTATGATCCACACCTTCAGGCCAATCGGTAGGATTTGGGGTGATGCAACTGTATATGTATGCGGCAAAACGCCATGCTTGGCGCTCACAGAGATCCTATCTCATTCAAAATAAGTGGTGGATCAATGTTTCACCGATTTCCCCACTTACCGGTAATAGCATTCGGATTTTGACGAAAAAATAACGTTTTGCCCTGTTCGCAAAAGGCTCAACAATGTAGTTGATAAAAATTGTCGCTGACTGTTGTGCCTGATAAGCAAGTACGTTTGCGTATATGATGCTTTGATTTGCAGAACGTGGAGAAATTTTCATGCAAGGAATGGTTGTCGAAAGTTCTTCAAAAATGCGGGTCATTTGGGCAAATAGGTAAGTTGGTGTTAGTCACTGGCTTTCCGAGGACGAGCTGTTGGCATGCATAAAAAAATTGTTGCGAGAAAAAAATGATCGGTAACTCGTTCATGGGATTGTCCAACAGGTACAAAAGGAAAAAATTCGCGAATAGCATGGATTTTACGGCCACTTCTCGCACAACGTCAACTATCCGTTCAAGTTCGGAAGTGAATCGTGCTGCCGAATCTGGCGGCAAATTCAGTGCTTTTGCAAGGCTGATCTTGACAACACATCGCCTGTGTTGTCCTCGAAGCTTCTGGGAAAGATGCTCTTTGAGTAAGATTTCATGGAATGGACAACTTGGTTTTCGACTGGAGGCGTGAGGATTGCCCTCAGGGTCGTAAATCCCTTCGTCAATGAATTTCTTGCACGGGTCGATTTTTCGCCCTTGTGCTTCCAGTTTGCGTCTTTTTTTGGCGTCTCTTTTCTTTTCGCGTCTTCCTTGGTACGTTTCTTGCTTTCTTTTGTATGACATGAGGATGAATGGCATAGTACATAGATCAAATTTGATATCCACTTACTGTTGTAGGGGCACTCCCGACTTCGTGCATCTTTATGCCCTTGAGCTCCACATCATTTGCAAACTACCGATGATCTGTGAATCGTGTCGCTTTATCTCTGAGCGTTTTATTATGTATACATTGCTCCTGTTTCTCCATCTCCTCGCGTACACGCTGCTCCTCCCAGGATCGCTGTTTTCTTTGCTTTTTTAACGATATTATTTCTTGAGCTGTTAAGCCTTGGTAGCGTTTGCTTGACGTTGGATCTGTGATGTGCATGATAACGTAATGACGAATGGTAAAATAAGAATACGGAAATAAAGAGAGGAAATAAAATTCATGCTAATAACATAAAAGAACATGACTTGCTTTTTTTTTTTCCAGTGCACTTCAAAGACTGTTGTCAAAACATTGATGGTTTCTGCTCCATCTGGCACTGTTTTACTCTTCGCTATTTGGCGCCTTCAGGGTAAGTTTTTGCATGAAAATTGCCATCAGCATCGCGTCCGGCGAGGGGCGGCCCGAAATATTTCAGTTTGCGTCGTAGGTTCATTGATGCTACTTCTTCGACTTCCGTTGTTGAAGTGCGTCAATGACCTTAAAGTTTCACATAGCACGGTTTATAATTTTATGAGGAGTAAATGCAACGTTTCGTTGACGACAGCCGACTTTGACTATCGAAAGAAGCAGTCAGCAAAGATTGAGGAGCGATACGGTTGGGTTCGTAAATGTCTGACGAATTATGTGTTTCTTGAAGAACCTGCGGTTAATATCAATATAAAAACGCTCCAGGGCTTGTCCCAAAAAGGTACGTGTCCCATTGTTACCGGACCTACTACGAGGATATTGGATATCGAGGATACAGATCTGTTTGCCTTCGTACTAATTCTCCTGAGCTTAGTCCCATAGATTAAACGTCATAGCCTTGAAAGAATAACACTTTATGAAAAAAAAATAACACAAGCCTGCAAAAACTGTAGAGAAAAGTCACTTCAAAGGTCTCTATTTCGCATTTTTACAAGTGTTAGATAAATACCGAGACAAAAAAGCGCATGTTATCGCAAATTGCTGTAGGTACAAAATAAGTAAGTCTAAGAGTGAGATTTGTGGAAGTTGGCAAGGATTGAACAGGTTGGATCAACCAATCTTTAATCACGCACACTGACACGAAATCAAGCAAGTTTACTGAAATTAGCAAGCTTTGTCGAAATAAAAACATTTGATTGACCTGCACAGTCGTTTTTCATTGTTATCTTTTACCTTTTTTTCCCCTGAAAATCCTGCAACAAAATCAGTTTCAACACTTGGGGATGACAACATCGCGTTCGACAATCTCTTCACAGAATACTCAGTCCACAGAACCATCAAGACCGGTGCTTGTTGAATTGCAACACTGCTGCTATGTGTGCTCTAAAAGAGTTAAAGATGCCATAAACTTACGTCGCCATTTACTTAATGTCCACCAACGGCATTTACCATCAATACCTCATGGCAAAAGACGCTTTGACACAGGCGAATACGTTTTTGTGAAATTCACGGGATATTCATCGCATGACGACGTGAAACACCGCTTTGCCTGTCCGTCTTGTCTTGAGCATTTTGGTGAAAAGCGCGAGTACATTCAGCATGTTGAGGCAACCCATTTGCCTCCGGAAGCGCATAAAACAACTGACACTAATCCAGTGGCAGAAGCCTCAACTGCAAGCAACTCCGACTCTGGTAGAAAAAGATCGCTGCCAACAACCGTGGGTGTATCCACAAACAAACGCATAGTTACGTTTTCGTCCATAAGCTATCTTAATGCGCCCAACACTCCTAAGATTCCCGAACGCGTGGCTAATGCACTTGAACCAATTGTACGCATTCATTCTGCAGGTTTACCGCAATCGACGTTGGAGAACCTAAAATTTTTTAAATATGCACATCGGTTTCTTTTGGCCGCCTTGGATCAAGAATTGCAAGATTTACCAAAATGGCTATGGCAACAAACACCCCCCGCGGAACTGAGCAACCAAGAACGAAAGCTGTGGAAAATTATTTGCTTTTCATTGACCAGCTTTGCGGACAATTGTACTGAGACCTCATTTGGATCAGGTTCAGCTGCAATAGCGCATGTAGGAAACGACTACGAAAGAACATGGTGGGTGCGCCGAGTTGTTCCAGTATTTCAGACATTTGCCAACCAAACTGGCTTACTCTCGTTCGACTGGTGCGAGTGTGAAGTGCGGCATCACGCACTGGCAAACATGGATCCCGAGTGCTGGCAAAAAGGAAGACCTTGGTTCGCCGATGGTCTTGGTTACGATTGGACCGGTATGGAACGGTTGGTAATGGAAGGCTCCTCGGGGCAGCGCAAGGAAAGAATACCCAAGACGATTGATGACAGCGTCAAACAGATCCACAACATGCTCAATATGCTCAAGGGAATCGCTAATACGCATTTGAATTCAAGCTTTCACACGTTTCTCCAAACCAAGGTCTATGGCATTCAATCGATCAGAGCGACAGTTACTTTATCTGAGATACAGGTAAACCACCGAGGAAAATACATCCACAGGCAAGTCGTGACAGCAACCATCCCAACTTGTCACCAAGAACGAAACAAATGGCTCGGGGTCTTCAACATGGTTGCGTATTTGTTGGTTGCAATGGAAACACAGGTTAACAATTTGGCCATGTTGGATGACGAACAGGAAGGAAAAAATCAACGTGGAAAATGAAGACAAAGTTCGAGTAAAGCTCTGCCCTGATTTGTCTGACATGCAATAACGATGATTAAACGAATAAAAAGAATTTTATACATACTGGTTTCTGTAAGAATAGTCGGTGCGTGGTTTATCGAGTTATATTAAACGATGGCCTGCGGATGGCCTGCGGATGGTCTGAAGATGGCCTGGAGATGGTCTGCGGATGACCTGCGGATGACCTGCGGATGACCTGCGGATGGCCTTCGGATGGTCTGCGGATGGGCTGCGGATGGTCTGAAGATAGCCTGCGGCTGGTCCGAAGATGGCCTGAAGATGGTCTGTGATGGCCTGCGGATGGTCTGCGGATGATCTACGGATGGTCTAAAGATGGTCCCGATGAGATCTTCATCCATAGATCATCTGCAAGGGCATGCTATTTACGTGGGCTTTTTTTTTTGGCCAACACTTGATACATCCAGAATTCACTCCAAATTCGGGATTTGCTAAATTCATAGGGATTGCACAAAATGAGACCCGACAGTGATAGTATTACTTTGAATATTTATTCTCAAAGACGGCTATGATACATGACGTTAGTCGAGAGGTTATAGATTGATTGAAGTGGGCAACACTTACAAAATATATGAAAAGAAACTTATAATCGGTTAGACCATAGTTTTGCATATGGCCTCGTGAGCAATGAATAGTGTCGGAAGCTTGATTCTGTAATTTTTTTTAGAGGGCGGAGGAAGCCTCCAAGAGAATTTATTGAGAGAATCAACAGCCACGCATACCACTGAGGGAAGAAGCGAGCTGCGGGTGCAAACTGAGGCGTGCTTGTGCTAGAGGCAAGAATGATGTATCTTTTTATAATCACCAGATAAAAGTGATTGGAAGTTAGCTGGAGTATGGGCGGACGAGCGGACGAAGGAAGAGAGAAAAAAGGTACAAATAAGATGCTTTGCTGCTCACTATAAGTGGCAGTAGCAATGTTATAGGTGTTGCATGCGATCATAGCGCCGTCAGGAATCGTAAACCACAAAGCTTAAGGCGTTGAGGTGCATAAGTGCTGTTCAGTGTTGTAAAAAGTATTTCGACAGCGTCGTTGCCAAGAGTACTGATATAAAAGCACAATTTATCCTTCAGATAATCTAGCATATCTGATTTGACCAGCTGCCACCCCTATTCGTTGCCTTTAAACTGTGTGCCATTTATGTTAGGACTATTTTCGATGTTATTTTCTTTTCCATCATCAATATTTTTCATTATCTCGTTATAATCGCCACATTTTAGAAACTATGTAAAAAGTATAAAATATTTTATACTTCAATAATATTTGTGGAAAGTTTTGATGTCCATATATAAAAGTTTTATAATAAGTAAAATAAAAATGTTAAAAACATTTTATGCACATTTTGATTGATAGATATTTTTCCAGTAAATAAAAAAATAATAATATAAGTTTTATACCAATAACAAGCCGTACACCCGCTGTGCAATGGATGCCGCCTGCCACCGGAGGCCGCCCTCTTACATTGAGCGACTTTCGTCAGACAAAAAGCCTAACGCATACACGGCATAACCTGGGCGAGAACTCTTGACGGAACTTCGGTATATTAATGACAACCTTATGGCATACGTTGCAACGTGATTTGTTTCTGAACACGCGCAGGGCAGCACTGGTTCCCCCCCCCCCCCTTAGTTCCATCCCGCCCAGGCTATGATAGATCTAGAAAGATGTGTGGGTATGTTGGGTATTTAAAAAAATGAGTTAGTAAGCTCTTTGATTGATTTAAATTTTCGTCAAGATATTTTACCTTTGTTATTTGAGTTTGCAATAGCCATTGATCGCTTGACATGACTTGGATTATATGACATTGAAAAAATTTGAATTAGTATACGTTCATTACATTATAGCAAAGGAAGAAATTGGACTTGCCTTTGAACCAGATGGTGAACCGGACAAAAAAAAAGATGATACGGACCGCCAGGTAAGCTTCTTCTTCGATGCGGAAAATAAAATTGCTTCCAGGGACAGTTAAGCGATGGATCGGTGGTGTCAGCTTGAGCAGGCAAAAAATATTGACGTGGCCAGAAGTGACGGTAACTTCGAGTTGGATTCCAGATATCGAGAGTCCCCCGAATAAAAAGAAAGAAACAAATAAAGTACATGATGATAAAAAAACAATGCTCGCGTCAGTAAAAACCTCATAAAAAACCCTGTGGGAAAAAAAGAGGAAAAGACTGCGAAAAGAATATGTACATGAAATATAAAATACAAAATACAAACTATAAACTACAAAATAAATAATCGGGAAGACATCTCGAATACCATATGATGAGAAGCAATCCAAAGGAGAGGAACATGAAGAGGACACGTAAGCGTTGCTGATTAAAAAGAGCACACCACCGACGATGGCCTTTGACGTCATCCGATTTCGCCAGATGGATGGATGGATGGATGGATGGCGAGAGAAAGTCAACTTGTAGTATCCAGAACTTGTCAGGCGAAAAGAAACCGGAAACCGGAAGCTGGAAGAAGGATGGAAGTAAAGGAGAGGTAAGTCTGTTTTGCCGGAGCAAAATCGATGGTAGACCACTCGACGCTTACCTTTTTGAGGATGGTGGTCGATTTAACCAAGTTAGCTACACGGGATAAGAATGGTCTGGATGACGGATGCGGATGGGATCTTGATACAATGATAGTGAGGGTTTATCAAGCAAACAGAAAGAGAGAGAGAGAATCAAGCTAAAATTGAACACCAAATATATGATTTTCCATGGATGAAAGAATAGTCACCCCACTGATGCATGAACTCATAGATCGAAGCACGTCTGCATATGTATTATTCGATTCATTGAAACTTGAAAGACAATGAAAGGACATATACAGTATAATTGACAGAAAAACCAAACTAAATGATGCTACAGAACACCCAGATCGACATCGACAACAGCCTTTCTTCAAAAAGGTGCTCTACCCACATTTTATTTGGACAACGAACGATGCTCTGTTTGACCACAACTGGTGCAAACGGCATCTTGCTGCTGATTGTTTCGCCTATTATCGTGGAAGTGGGCAGCGAGGCATGTTTCAAAGATAAAAAAAAAAGGTTTAACAGGTCCTGATAACTTAGTGTAGATATGTGATTTACAAATCGCTAATTTCCCAAAGATTTTAATTATGTAGAGATAGGTGGAGCCCGTGATCTTCAAGATCACAATTGGGGATATTTATTGGTAGACTTCAGGGTAACTATATTTTTGGTGAAATTTTCGTTTGAACTGCTGTGGATCAGGTATCTCCGCCGATACGATAGAATCGTAGTGCTCTGGCGTCACAGGTTTATCGGCTTCTTTTAAAATGAGTAGAATATGCGCATGAGGCAATCCTCTTTTCTGGAACTCGACGGTATAAACGTAGCCAATTACTTTTCCAAGTGTATGGTTTTTTGTTAGATCCTTCAAAAGAGCTCTGAGCTTGAGGTTGAACTCGTGCTGTCAAATCTGGCCGATCAGATACTGTCTGTGAAGCAAGAAGCTCATTCCGGGTTTCTGGCCATTTTGGATTACACGTGACTGTAATGAAGAGGTCAGGCTTTCCGAAACATCTGACGATACTCATTGCACCTTGGTACAGCTGTTGCATGTTTCGAGGGCTGCCAATGAATGACGACGGAAGGATGACAGGCTGACCGATGGAATTTATATTCATATTGTTGTCGTCAAGTTGGAGAGCATCTTGTACGCCTGAATACACATCAGCACGCAGTCGGGACTGGTTGAGGCGAAGGTAATTGAGGCGGTTTTGTTCCATCTTGGCATACATATCTACGATATACTGCTAAAAGAGTCGGCCAAAGAGGTGCAAGTGGTGTCCATCATTTCGATACATCAATGTGAAACTGTAGTAGTTCATCACGGTGACTCTGTCGTTTCTGGTCGATCGAGTTTCAATGTTCCACCCAGGGTCGCCTTCAGGAAACATCAGCACGTAATGGAGTGGGTAATACAGGCAATGCATCTCACTGATTGATGTCAGTTGGTCACTACGCGTACAGATCACAATATCCCTTCCAGAGGACTCCGCGTTTTCACCGATAATGGCACCAATTTCAGAAGCATTTGGTGCATTATAGCGTCGTGGATCTGGGGCATCGTCAGCTCGAATAATCATTCTGATGTTGGAAGCACCACCATTATCTTCTATGTATTGGGCCATTGTCTTGAAAAGATGGACGAAAGGATTGGTTTCATGCATTAATTGCTGAAGTACTTCCAAGGTGTCTCGCGCGAGATGGCTTGCAATTGCATGTCGATTTGATATTTTCGTTGTCAGTATCATGGACGTATATTTGTGCAAATGCAGGTCGTTGGCCATTAGCAGGAAGTAGCGATCCCATCAAGTGGTAAACACTTCCATGAATACGGAAGCAGTAAGCGCCCCGTCTGCCATTCATTACACTTTCGTCTAAATTTACACCAAGAGAAGTAAAACTGAGAGCACTACAATAAGCTCTGATCTTGAGCCGGAAATCTTTTGCTTGCGCCCCAGTCCCTGTCAAAAGCGAGGCAATCAAAGGAGGGGTGGGTTTGAGAGGAGAAAGTACAAATTGACCATTTCCACAACAGAGCTGAAACTTAGGATCATTCATAGTACTTCCAGCAATTTTTTCTCCACTCCACATTCGTGCCTGACAGTGGCTGCAGATGACATTCATGGCTCCTACATCATGAAGATTTGGCATCGAGACATTGGGATCGCGAGCCACATTGGGCCTAGAATTGAAATTTTCTGTATTTCCGTCTTGATTATGAAGGGGATAATGGCGGTTTGAGCGACGACGATGTCCTGTTTGACCACAACTGGTGCAAACCGCATTTTTCTGCTCATTGTTTCGCCCATTATTTATAGTAGTGTTTCGTGGAGAGAAATTTGGGCAACGACGATTGGTAGAGCGCTGGTGATTGTTGCCGTTGCAAGATGGGCAGCGAGGCATGGTTCAAAGAAGAAAAAGGCACCAATCGAAAGAATTGAGATTCTAATGACTTGGTGTATTGCAAAAAGATATTAAGAGGTTCTGATAGCTCAGTGTAGTTGTAGAAGAAAAGAAGGCACAAAAAAAAAAGAAAGAATAATAAGAGGTTCTGAAGAGAGAAGGCACAAAAAAAGGTTCTGATAGCTTAGTGTGGAAGTCATGTGATTTACAAATTATACGTTTCTGTTTTCGTGGTTGCCTTGGCCGGTAGCAAGTAGCAACCCGTTATTTTGCAACCCATCTCTAATGCCTTGTCTCCTTACTCCACTAGGAAATGGACGTTCCTATCCCTCGAAAGCCTACAGCCACTGAAGAAACGCAGTGGAAATTGCGCAAAGAATAGATTTTATACCAATAATTAAATTTTTCATCATTTTTTTCATTTTCTATAATTTCCATCATCTTCAGATATGTTTGAATTATCTGATTTTAAAACATTTTCGATCGCCCGAAATCCACACTTTCCATCCGCTCAGGACTGGACACTGAAGAAATCGATTTGCGACTGATGGATGAGCGTGGGCCGCTTCGCTGATCGTACAGCATCGACAATAGCCGAGTTCTTGACGAATGCTTCAACCAACTTGCGTACAATTGGTTCAAGTGCGTTGACCATGTGCTCATGACACTTGGGAGTGTTAGGCGCATGAAGATAGTTCGTGGACGAAAACGTAACTATGCATTTGCTTGTCGACACACCCACGGTTGATGGCAGCGATCGTTTCCTGACAGAGTCGGAGTTAATCTGCCGCTCATGTTGCTGGATTGGTGTCAGTTGTTTCATGAGCTTCCGTTGCTTCCGAAGCCGGGGATCGTGGCTTTGTTCGTGTGCTGAGGGAGTAGCATGTTGTGAAGCTATTGAGCCTAAGGGGGAAGATGGGTCTCCTCGGAGGGTGACCGGTTCTGATCTTGATCGGAAAGAGTCATGTTGCTTCCGAAGGCAAATGGGTTGCCTCAACATGCTGAATGTAGTCGTGTGCTTTGCACCAAAATGCTCAAGGCAAGACGGACAGGCAAAGTGGTGTTTCAAGTCGTCATGCGACGAATATCCCGTGAATTTCGCAAAAACGTATTCGCCTGTGTCAAAGTGCCTTTTGCCAGGAGGTATTGCTGGCATTTCACTGTGTTTTTTCTGTCTCGAATGATAAGAGGAGCATACTGGTGTCTAGGATGGCGACATAAGTTTGTTGCATCTTTTACTGTTTTAGAGTAACGATTTTTTGCCAGGTCCATTACTTACCATCATCTGATCCCAAACGATTGATTTTTGTTTCATCAGATAATACCACTCTGTTCCAGTCCTCAACAGTCCAAGTACGCTGTCTCTTTGCAAGGGCAAGGGAAGCGTTCTTCCTGGAGGGGTCAAAGGCAAGGTGTCACGCTTATGCATCAACTTGTAATTGTTGGCCTGCAAAAAGTCCCGAATCGTCTGGGAAGCAACAGGCGTAGTAGAGAAGAGTTGTCTGCTAGCGTCCACAGCTTGAATCGTCGAAGGATCAGACACCCCAAGTTGGTATGGCTCTGTATATTGAATCTTTTGGGAACAAATGTCGAAAGCGATGTTGACAGAGTAGCTATTAAAACTGATTTTGTTCGATTTCACAGTCACGGTTCGTCATGCTAGAATGGGGAAATTTGACAAAAACTGCAATTGGGTAGGTTTTTTATAGTACGCGCTGATTTTAAAAAATTCCTCCAGCTTTTTTTTTCCAAAGCTCTGCAAGACAAAATACCGTTTATTTGCGCGATTTTTTTGTACTACAAGAGTCATTATTGTAAAGTAATATAGCAATACTCTTATAAAAAGATTCAAAATAAGTCAATCAAGTGATTATTGTCAACGAATGCTGCGAATATCGCGAGAAAGAAAGGAAAGAAAGGGGGTTGTGGCTCAACAGGCCCCCATGAAAAAAAACGGATGTCTTTCAGTGATTTAATGGAGAAATTTCATTGGCTGGGATTTTGACCATCTGATAAGTCAATAACCCCGAATTTTACAATAGCGGCTGTATATTGGCTGGATTTATCTGATGTTGATAAACAAAACAAATTGCAGATTCCGCACACCCTTTTCCGTTTTCTGTTTTTTTTCTTTATTGCTTTCATTTTCTGTTGTGTTGCGATGACCAGCTTCATACCCTGCCTTCTGGGCGGAAAGACCCTTACGGGTGTCCTTCCTCCAGAGAAGCAACCTATTTCCAAGCCCTACTTGCCATCGACCTCATCCAACGGTCGTGATCAGTCACTCCTTGATATTGAATCTTGCATCGACGATCCCAGTCTGGCCCCATTGGGACGTCACGTTACTGCGCGACAACGTAAATCTCGTCATTCCAATGACCAAGGCGAGGTTCATATTCAAAAGGAAGTTCCAAAGAAAGAAGTTCGCACAGACGGTTCATTGATGCTTCGACGAAGGGGCCTGCGAACGGAAGAATTGGCCCAACACTTGGACGCTCTGTTGCCACCCTTGGCTCCTTTTTTGCAATCCGATGCACGGTATCAAGATTTGGTCGAATTGGATATTTCTCGCAATCGTCTAACGTCTTTATCGAGCAACATCACCTTGTTGAGTCAACTGAAAATTCTCAATGCGTCCTCCAACTTGCTGACCAGTATTCCCAAGGAGTTGTATCAGCTCACCCAGTTGGAAGTCCTCATTCTGAACCAAAACCAGTTGACGTCAATTCCAGAAGAAATGCCAATGCAACTACCTCAATTAGTTACGCTGCGCGTAGCTGCCAATCATATCCAATCGTTACCATCAAATATCCGATTATGGCGCAAAATGCGACATTTACAATTAGGCTCGGTGTATGGTGGCAATCGACTTAGTTCGTTACCCGATGGCATCGTCGACATGTCTGCATTGGAAGATTTGGATGTTTCCCACAACCAATTGCTGAACCTTCCCTACAATATGTTTATACCCCATCTGATCCACCTGAATGTCAGCAACAATCAACTCGACGCTATACCCAAATCGATCGCCCAATGTCATATGTTGAGAACTTTGAACGTTTCTAAAAATCATCTGACGACATTACCAGCTGATCTCGTCGAATTACGCCGACTGGAATTGTTCGATATCAGTGAAAATCTTTTATGCATCATGCCAGCTGACATTCTGGAACGGATGCGGACCACTTTACTCATCACCGGCAATCCTCTGACTCGACCTGGTCACTGCGATCTGGGGAGTGCCGATGCTTATGCACGCATCCTGAGACAGATGACCCAGCGTGCAGTTCCTATGGTACCCTCGTCGGGTTCCTACCGTGATCGATGCGGACCGCAAGGCATGGGATGTCTCAACGCAGACGAAGTCCCGTCACCGGAATCGACCACGCCAACTACCTCCCCTGTTTCTACTTCACCTTCCTCCTCGTCTCCTCCCCCACACCATCTGGCCGTGGTACGACGTCACTGCGAAGACGATGATGCCGCCATTGATCGTGAACTGTCGTTTCATGCACGTCAATTAAACATTCGTGGAGCGCGACCGAATGATGGGCCTCACTTGGCTGGGACCGTGTCCGTCGACCATCCAGTCTTGGAGGCCCAATGCGTACTGTTGAATGAATCAACGCAATTATCTGGCTCTGCCAACCTTATCCATTCCCTGCGAGAATTGGCAACCCGTGTTATTCTTCGGCGAAATATGAAGGTCCCGTTTGACTGGTTACCGGCGCATTTAGCAGAAGATCTTTCCAAGAACTGTCGCATTTGTGCAGCCTGTCAAGGGGCATTTGTGAATGAATGGGTGGCTTCCGTTCAAGTGAAGAGCTACAAAGGCCATCCGGCCGTTGTACGTCGAGTCCGATTCTGCTCAACCCGATGCTGGATGACGTGCCTGGAACAATCAAAAGAACCGACGGCCAAAACGGTTGTTTGTGTCCGTGGCTCGGCTACCTATATCAATCATGAAGATACACCCGGCGATGCAATGCAACAAATTCAAGCAGCGGTAGCGGCGGCCACTGCAGAAGCTCCGTGAACCCACTCCCCCCAAATCCGTTGCACTATACCCCCGTCTTCCCTCTCTACTGTATATAATTCATTTTTGACGTTTTCCTGTTATACCATTTCAGATCACCCACGCTACACCTTGCTTTCATCTTGCTTGATAAACTGGACTTTTTTTTTGCAATGAGTTGCTTGCTTTTTTTTGATGTTTTATTTTTGAGTGCAGGAATTCGTCGTTTCAGACGAGTTATAAAGTGATGTTCCCAACTATAATTTAACACACCGTATCCACAGGTGTTCATATAACGTATCATCCAATGTGCGAAAGTTGAGACGTAAACATATTATATGTCTTTGAGAACAACTGTGTCAATGCCGTGGTAACGAACGATCGGTTTCGGATCGATGCGCCGCCAGTCACACCAAGAAAGGCAACTTTGACGCAGCGAACAAAAAAAAATACATTGGCCCAGCGGGTTGCTGATCAGAAAACCGATCATGTCGGGTAAGAAATCAAAGAGCAAGGCTACGACTGCCAGCTCTTCCAGTAGTCCATCGACGACTCCCGACAAGAAGCCGCAGGGCAAACGTCACATTGTGCGAAGCGGCAATGCTGGCAATAGCAGTAAATCGACGACGACCGATGATGCACCTGCAACCGAAAAAAAATCCATCTTTGGTAATTGGACAGGCAAAACGCCTGTATCGCTTCTGCACGAACATTGCCAGAAACAAGGATGGGAAAAGCCCATTTTTGACATGATGAAACGGAAAGAAGGTTTCATTGGCGCTGTCAAACTTGGCAAACGCAACAAGAAGACGGGGGAGATTCAGACAGTGACATTGAGTCCACCCGATCCTTATCTGCCGACGTCCGTCGAAGCCCGTCATCTTGCTGCAACCTATTGTCTTCACCGTATCAACTCTCACATGCCCATGCATCGTGTTCTTCCTCCCGACCATCGCGACTATTGGCAGCATTTTGAACAGTTCAAAACCAAAAATAATCAATGGCAATATTCGCCCGATCCGTTTACCGCTCGTCCTCCACCCGCTCAAACGAAACCCGCCGTGGATAGACGACCTGTGAAAGAGCATGCCAGTGCTGCGGTTCCTATGCCCGAACAGCCGCAAAAAAGTATGTCCCACACCATGAAGGAAATGTCAGAAACGAAGCGCAAACAGCCTCATCCTGTCATGAGCGAGAAAATGGAACAATATTGGCGAAGTCTGCCCGCCGTTCACATGACGCAAGAAAACAGAGATTTTGTCGAAAGAGTGATCAAACGATCCAATTTGGTGTATCAAACCGTAAGCTTCTTTTTATATTTCGGTTCACCAGAACATGACATGGCTGATTTTTTTCTCTACTTTTGTTTCATCGTATCAATGAAGCCTACCGAACCTTTGTCCACTGATACTCAACGAAAGATTATTGATACCCTGGTACATATGGGTTTCCGAAGATCCCATGCTGAAGAAGCACTTGAATATTGCAGTGACACTTCATCTGCATTGGATTGGTTATGTAAGTGGGGATCCAATTGACCGACCAAGTTCGATGAATTTCTTGATTCTTATTTTTGTTGATAGGTTTGCATGTACCTGAGGATGGTGAGCCCGAAAAAAAAACAATTATAAAGGTTTTCCATAGTTTTATTAACCAGGAGATTCGTAGATCTACCACCTACCTTTATGAATGCCAATTATAATCCAACCATGACCACGGTGTCGCACACAACACAGTCCTTGGGACGCGACTGGCTTATCAAACGAATGACAGCAATGGGATATCCCATGGATATATGTGAAGAAGCAATGCAAGAAACGAATGATGATGACGGTAAAGCGTTGGAAATCTTGCAATGGCGATTGTTGCACGGAGATGAACCGCTGCCTGTGCCTGAGACGATGGACGGTGATAACGAGGAGGAATTAAAGACCTTGCGACAGGATGAAGCGGTGGTGCTTGCCTCCATTTACGAAAAGCGGTTCGAAACGGAAGAAAAAGGCAATCGTGTGTATTACCGAATTCGCATGACGGCACGGACATCCAGCTCGACAAAACAACGTCAACCTCTGATCCTTGAGATCATGGTCCATGAACGTTCGCTGTATCCATATACCCTTCCTATCTTTACTGTCGAATGCGAAGACTTGCCGTCCTACCTGAAACTAGCCATCATCAAGGGGCTGGTCGAAGAAGGCGAAAACAACCTCGGATCGCCTTTGGTGTATATGTGCGCCGAGTGGTTGCAAGATCACGTCGATGAAATCATTGCCAATCCTCCCAAACTTCGAGCCGTGACCAAAAATATGACCACTTTACATCACCGTAAACCCAAAAGAAAAATGCTGCGTACGTTAAAGAAATCCGGTCCTCGAGCCAAAGCGCTTGAAGATCCCAACGGCAACGTATCTAAACAACTCAAGTCAAATTTGGAGGCCATGCATACTTCCTCCGAATATGCGATACTTGGTCAAGTACGGGCCAAGTTACCTGCGGACCAGTTCAAGAAGCAGATTGTGCAAATGGTGTTGCAGCACCAGGTTACCATTGTCAGTGGTGAAACCGGTTGTGGTAAAACAACCCAAGTGCCTCAATTTATCATGGATGAAGAAATCACTCGACTTCGAGGAGGTTTATGCAACATTATCTGTACCCAGCCCAGAAAAATTTCTGCCATTGGCGTCGCAGGCAAGTGCCTTTATTTTTTCTCTTTTTGATTGGTTCTCGGTAAATATATCGTTTCTTACCCGCCCTTATCTTGTGTATCAATAGAGCGAGTGGCTGCTGAACGATGCGAAAAGGTCGGTTTATCCGTAGGTTATGCCGTTCGTGGTGAAACCAAGGTAAGATAATGAATGGATGAAACATTATCAGTCCTCTTGACTTACAGTATTCAAGGTATCTGCCGAGACCCGGCTGCAATTCTGCACCACTGGTGTGTTACTTCGACGGTTGCAAAGCGATCCGACTTTGACCGGTATCAGTCATGTCATTATTGATGAAGTCCACGAACGCTCAGGTATTAAAAGCGACTATCAATATAGAAAAACTTTTTAGATGCTGATCCTTTTTCTCCTGTAGTCGACAGTGATTTTCTCCTGATCATTTTACGTCAAGTGCTAGAGAAGCGAAAAGATCTCAAAGTGATTCTCATGAGTGCTACCGTCAATCAGGAATTGTTCTCCAACTATTTCCATGGCGCACCTTTTCTATCCATTCCTGGCTTTACACACCCCGTGGAAGATTTGTATGTTTTCTCTTTTTTTTCCAACCCCATCTGCTTCGACGGTCTGTGTACTTAGCGAACAATTTTTATCCGCAGCTATCTTGAGGATATTATCAACATGACAAATTTCATGTCCAAAATGCCAACACCAAAGCAAAAGGAAGAAGATGCGGTTTCCAAGGATAGTCAATGGGCAAATTGGCAATTGGATTTGCTAAACGAAGGCTACGACGAGCGCACGGTGAAGATATTGACACGGTATCGGAATCAAGAAAAGATTGATTATGATCTGGTGGCACACACTGTGAAACATATCGTGGATAATGAGACTGCCAAGATCGATGGCAATGCCGAACCGGCTGTGCTTATTTTCATGCCTGGTGCAATGGAGATTAAGCGGTGTATTGAAGCTTTGGAAGCAACGTTACCATCCTCGGGTTCGTATGCCATTTTGCCTTTACATGCCAACCTTTCCCCTCAGGAACAAACACGCGTGTTCCAACAGGTACCGCCCTCTGTACGGAAAATTGTGGTAGCCACCAACGTTGCGGAAACCTCCATCACTATTGAAGGTGTTGTGTATGTCATCGATGCGGGACGGGTCAAAGAGACCCAATTCGAGGCGGCCAGCAGTATGATGCATCTTGTGGAGACGTGGGCTTCCCGAGCATCTTGCAAACAGCGACGTGGTCGTGCCGGTCGTACACGACCTGGTAAATGTTTCAAGCTGTTTACGAGGGATCTGGAAGCCAAAAAAATGCGGGCCCAACAAGTGCCTGAAATTTTGCGCACACCTTTGGAACAACTGTGTCTGCAAGTCAAGTCCATGGGAGAACACGATGTGAAATCCTTCCTTCGCAAAGCCATCGATCCCCCATCCATTCAAGCTCTTAACAGCGCTGTGCATGCGCTACAGGTGGTTGAAGCAATTGACCAGACCGAACGGGGTAATCTCACACCTTTGGGGCATCACATGGTACGTGCATGAAAAAAGATACTTTCGAGACGACGGGAATATTGATGCGTAAAATAGGCTTCGATTCCTGCTGATCTACGTATCAGCAAGATGTTGATTTTTGGTTCCATTTTCAAATGTCTTGAACCCATATCTATTGTTGCTGCCATCATGTCGCTCAAGAGCCCGTTCACGTCACCTATTGATCGTCGAGATGAAGCCAACGAGTAAGCATCCAACAGGGATAGGAAAAGTTGAAAGCGAGAGTTAACGGAATTCCCTTGTAGAGCGAAGCAACAGTTTTTGTATGGCAAGAGCGATTGGCTTACGAGCATGACCGCCTTCAAGGCGTGGGAAACCACGATTAAATCCAAAGGCATGCGGGAAGCACGATTATTCTGTGAAGAGAATTTCTTGTCGTTCCCCACAATGGTGGAAATCCAGTCATTAAAGCGTCAATACCTGGATGCGGTAGAGGATATTGGGTTCTACCATCGCAAAAACAAGGAAGAATACAATGTGAATGCTGGCAATAGCAATTTGTTGAAAAGTATTATTTTTGCCGGTCTTAACCCGAACTTGGCCAAGATCCGCATGCCCGAAACAAAGTATGATCGCGTACTCGCCGGTGCCGTTGAGCGTGAAAAAGAAGCTCGAGAAATCAAATTTTATACCAAAGACGACGGTATGTTAGGAACCTGACTTGGATGTTTTCTGTTTCCGTCACAGGAACTCATGGGAAATTGTTTGCCAAATTCGATAGGTCGCGTCTTTCTGCATCCATCATCAACACTGTTCAGCAGCAACAATTTTGGCGCTTCATTCCTGACGTATTATTCTCGCGTATCCACTTCCAAAATATTTATTCGAGATGGAACCGAAGTACCATCCTACGCTGTATTATTTTTTGGAGGTCGTGTGGATGTCGATCATATGGGTCGCGGTGTCGTCGTAGGTGACGATGGATGGATCAAATTCCGTGCATGGGCACGTATTGGTGTCCTCGTCAACCAACTGAAGCGATTACTCTCTGCAGAATTGGAACTGAAAATACAAAATCCCAATGAAGATGGTAAGATTTGAATTTTTATAGTCATTCGACTGCTTCCAACTGATGATGATGATGACCTGTAGCTTCCAAGAGCGAGGTGACCCAAGCCATTATCGCCCTTATCACCAAAGATGGAATATAGAACGGTTCCTCTTGTACAGAAGAAAATAAAATAGACATAATAGACTCAGTGATTTACAAAAGGAGATACTCTGGGGAAGCGGAGAAGGGAAACTCGATTTTTTAAGTGGAGATCACACCAATCCTGCAAATCAATCAGTCATGCGAAAATTATGGCACAGCGCAGATGGAGAACACAAGTTCAGGTGCTGTTTTGCCTTCATGCGTGTTTCAATTGTTTGCAATCCGTAAGAACACTTTCAACGCAGGCAAGAATATCTTGCGGACACGCCCACATTCGCATCGGCCTTGGTCATTGCGCTCTTCGCGTTCTGTCACCATTGCACATGGCGCACTGAAACTAACACTCTAGTTCCTGGAGTAATACATGATCATTTATTGTCACAGTAATATTGAAGACATGGTTTCAAGAACTAAATTGATACACAGGGACAGGGCAAGGTAGGGAAACATCCTAGCATACAACAAGATCAAAAAAAGTGCGTAAAGCCTGAAGCATGTTGCATCAGCGTTCGAACACAAGCTTTATTGAAAGTTATAGAGTGACTGTAGTGCACATGGGTTGCTCATGGCAGCATGAGTAACATGGCGCAGCTCCTCTTTGCATTCCTTACGCGAAAGAAGAGTGAGGCGCTGAATTTCGCGAGTTTTGTTGCGGGAATCGAGCCAATGAGGTGCATTCGCGGTCATAAAGCAAGGTCACATCGAAGGTCCTCGAACGATTTTTGAAAAAGATATAAAAAGGGGGCGTTTCTTCTCATCTCTTTTTTTCTTTTGTGCGCCAGTTCGGAATCAGGGGCTGCTAGGCTGGTGGTTACTGGTAATGATGAACGCTCCGGTTTTTGGTAAAGCATTCGGGGTATGGCGAAAAATCCGAAAACCATCCTCTAATGATAGGATTGGCCATCCTCTGAAGAAGATTGTTTTCGTTCCCGTCGGCTCTTCCCTTTGGGCGCCTGACTAGTCATCAGCGCGGTCATTGTGGAAGGTATGTCGGTGGGTTTGCTTTTTAATCGCAACAAAGGTAAATGAAAAATAAAAAAGGCTTTTTGCCTTTATTATTCTTTTTCTCAGCCCTTTGTGGGTTGAATAATAAAATAAAAAGTGGGCTTAACGTCCTGTGGACGATCACACGCCACTTCATAGAGAAAGAAAAATAAATGAAAAACACCTTAATTCTCCTTTATATTACGGTCATTTTCATTTGATGCCCAAAGCGACGTTCAAAGCGGTTTGTTTAAGAACAAAATGGACCGGCCAAAAAAAAAAAGCAGATAGATGAAAATGAAAAAGAAACTAGCTTAGCCTAGAAAGACATACAACAGGATAGACCTTTTTCCTTTGTTTGTCGCTCATCTGTTATCTCTTCAATAAAGACGCCAATAAACTCTTGTCAAAAATCGTCCTCTTTATTCAAGTGTTTTGCCTGCCGCGACTCATTTCAACTGTGCCACCCCACCCCCACTCGTCTCCGTTTCAAGTCAAAATACATTTTGCTGGCCGTTCGTTTTTTTATGGTGTCATTATGTCATCCTGTTGCGGTCAGAAATGGTGGACCGGGAAACGAGTTTACTATGTTGACGGCGCTCCATCAGTGCTTCAAAAGTAGCCTCTGGCGGTTGTCCTCACGGTGGCTGCCATTTTTTTTTTTTTTGGAGGCAGAATCCTTGTGCGATGAGGTTTAATCTTCACGAATCTGCCAATGCTTAGCCACTGCTTCTGATGGTCGCATTGTGCTATTGTAAATGGAATGAAAACACAGCTGACTAGCTAGATCTAATGTGCTGCAGCATTGCGTTTGAAGAATCATCAAATGCACATGTCATAAGGGATCAATGAGTAAGTGACAAACGCGCCTTGGTCGATGGCTGAATAAACCTAATGTTGTTTTCGAATACGTCGGTATAAAATGGGATGTAGCGTTATAAGCGATTGCTAAAGAAATGTTCATAAACATCCTAGGGAGCAGTATCTGGGAGCCGCGGTATTGGAAAGGGGCATCGTAAGCAGCGCAAGTCCGCTCATGCCCTTTGCGCCAGATTCACTCGACGATGGGCCCAGACATCAATTTGACGCAGCTTTGTGAAAACCCCAATCACACATTTGATCTGTTTCCTGGTAACCTGCGGTTTGCCACTCTTGCATTTTTCATTAAAATTTGAAACCATTCTTTTGAGCAATATCGCCAGGGATATCTGTGACATTATGATACATGAATTGGGAATATGTTTCCAGCAAAGATGAGCAAAGGCAAACGAAGCAATGATCTACTTGCTATTTGCAACAATCTATTAGCCATAAATGTTTAGATGGACAAAAAGTAACATCGTCTTTATGCTTACTGAAGTTTAGCTTTTCTCGATCGAATGCAAGCATGATCGCGTGTTCGGGGTTCCTGTCGCCTGTGTAATGATAACTCAGAAGTGATACAAAATGCCAAGGGCAGCGTAACACGCATTTTGGGTGACAGATCAATGCATATTGAAGTAAAGAGGTGGGTGCACTCCATATAAATGGATTTCGCTGTAAAAGCATAGCAATAAATTGTAGGTCTGCCACGCAATCGCGAAACGCGTCACGCTCGACGTGTCAAATTGTAAATAAATTAAAAAGGACGCTTGCGGATCCCCTTTTTTTTTTTCCTTACTGATTACTGTATTAAGACCGTCTCACCGTAAGTTTGTTTTAACCCTTGACGTTGTGTGGCCGTGAAGTAGGAGAGGCCTGTGTGTTGCCAGGCTGGCCGGTTCAAGCCATGGTGCAACGACAAGCAAAGAACTGATTTTTTTTGACGCATTATCGTTGAATTTAATTCGCTTTATGAATCGTGGCAGCAATCCTACAGATCCAATTGTGAGTGGTAATAGCTCTTCGCGAGCTTCAGAACTGTCGAATTTTAACTTATGGGAGGTCATTCAACGACTCAACTATGAAAAGGCTGAAGAACTCTTCAAAGAATTGCTTCGCGAACTCGACCTCCCGAACGTGGGTCACGCAGACATAAATCAGCACCGCAAAGACACCCGCTTCGACATCGATGCATTTCAGCTAAGGATTGTGGTGATGGAAGAACGTAAGTGGAAGTGGTTTATCTAATAAAGAATTGTTTTATTGTATTGGTGGAACAATTTGTTCCTCCAATCCGAGAGAAAAGCCACGAAGAAGACGACCAACGCTAGGTTGAAGCTATGATGGTTCTCACGGAGCCCAGAGAAGTTCCATACTCGGAAAACGTAACCGAAGAAAGGAAAGTAAAGAAGATTAGGAATAAGAATGAAAGCCATTTCATCTAACAACGAAATTTTAAATACCCGTCTGCCAGGTCTGATCCTCAGTCAATTCCCTGACTTTGCATCGGAGGGTCAGACCCTGTCGTTCCTAATGCTCGAAAGCCCATGAGATGCCGAAAAATCTGCGGAGCCACGCGCGAGGAAGCTCAGCACTCCGCGCAACAACAGGGCGACGCTCCGTGCAGCCCGCGAGTCAATCCAGTGTGCAGCAACAAGCTGCACAGCGCTATCCTACGGTGAAACCGTTGCGCTAAAATAACAGCATAAAGAAATACGATGGGTTAACGGAAAAGGTAAGCCAATTAACCTTTTTTTTCCCAATTGCATGCTCATCATTAATATAGTTCGAGTAAAAGACGGTGCTGGTTAGAAATGGAAGCGAAATCCCAAGAAGATACAGTGGAGGAGGTTTCAGTGTAACTGCGCGCATATCAGCTTTTCAACCGGCAACCGGCAAAGACACGCAAACAGACAAGAAACAGCACGGAACCAACGAAGCACAAGGAACGGAGAAAGAGACTGTGGGGAGGATCTCACTGAGCCTTTCCCTTCCGTACACTTGCGATACGGAATAAAGAAAACAATTAGAATCCATCATTCCGGAAAAAGGAGAAGAATAGAAAAAGAAAGTAAACGCACGTAATGATAAATATAAAGAAAAGGTAAGCTCCAGATACCGCAAGTCACTGACGGTCCAAGCGATATAAAGGAAGATGATTAAACAAAAATACAGCAGGTGTATGTGCAAAAAAAGGAGAATGTGAGTTGGCTGGGCAATAAGTGAGACGTACAGGGTGATGAGTCTTGCGGTACCGTCGGCTGGCGGGTTCAGGGGATTATGCAAGAGAGCTGGGGCCCACGGATAGGTTTAATTTTCATTTCCGCAGTGAGGGGAGTGAAGAAAGTCCGCTGGCGTGGCAATTTTTTTTCTGGGTGTGGATTGCATTTTTTTGGAGGGTTTCTTTTGGATTATGCTTGCAGATACCGAACTCCTCAGTTTTGCTGCAGCATATGAGTTGTTCCACCAAAGGCTTTCAAAAGAGACCTTATTCACTGCAGCATGTTACGCTTTCCTCGCCTTTGAATCGTCTCAGGCAAGTCAAGAAACACCCTAGTCCATGGAGCAACTCACACTCGGCTTTTTTTCCCCCACGACTAACCTCTCTTTACACAGCACACGCCCGTACGCTTGACCATTCTTTACATTCTTTACGCTCTCTATGCAGACGCTTCACTGGAATGCAATCCTTTTCTAACCTTTTTCCTGGAACGCCTGGAAACAGCCAATAACGATATCGAGCAGCACTTTGTGTATTGCATATTAGGAGGGTCCGTTACTCAAGTAAGGAAAAGTTCAGCTCTGGGGCTGCTCCGCATGCCATTGCTTAACTTGTATATAAACCGTGCGCAGATCAGCGACCTGAAGCCTCAAGAAATATGCGACGATCCTTCACGGCTTCCACCTATTCAGCGGGAAGAGACCCATCTCGTTCATTTACGAAAGACGGTGGCTCGTCTCATCGATGATCCGTAAGCCCTCCATGGTCGATATTTGAATCTTGCATGGCAACCACTCACTCACGCTTACTCTTTGCTTAGCGATACAGTGATGGAGACGGAGAATGAGATTTATTCTTTGGATACAGTTGCAGCCAAGGTGATTTTTGTCAGAAAAAGTGGGCTCTTACAAGATGGAGTATTGACGTTGGAGCATACCTTTACAGTTACACAATGGATCGCCGCTTGATCAAGGCATCATAGAGTACATCACGTCGTTGATGAGAGAAGCGTGTGTGCGCACAATGACGATTCCGGAAGGTCAGGTAAATTTCAGTATGGTGAAAAGTTTGGGGCGGGGGAAACTCATAGACGTATTGAATACGGTTTTTCTTGTCCTCAGGTTTTGGTCAAAGCATTCCAGTATGATGGGTTTGTGGAGAAATGTGGATTATCACCTGATGAATGTTTATTCCCGAGCTTTCTGGAGTTCAATCACTTTATTGCACTGGACATTGTGCCGATCCTTATCAAAACGTCTGACCGCAAAGAGTAAGATAACTTGTTGACGTGGAATAGGGAGGGGGGGGGGACAATGGGACTGAGTTGCTGCTTGGATTAGATTTTTGTATGCGTTGGCAGAGGTGCCGGTGACTCCAAATTCTGTGGATGTCATTCATCATGTGCTCACGTGCGGATCGTTGAGCGAGATTCCCAGCGAATTTTTGCATGCTTATGTGTCAAAATGTATTCGATCGTGCGAGTTGTTGGATGAAGGCGTCGCGCAAGATCGGCAAGTGAAGCTGGTAAGCTCGGTTTCTCAGCAAAAACGATGGCGGATTGAGTGCGTTAACATGAGGATATTCTAGGTGACGAAATTAGTGCAGTCGCTTTTGCAGAAACAGCTGATGCCAATTGCCGAATACTTTATCGAAATCCAATCGTTTTGCGTAGCAAATTTACGATTCAAGGTGGTGGCGAATCTGTTTCGGGTAGCGTCGGCTGAAGCACAACGTATTGGCTATGACATCCAGTAGTATGATGCAATCAAGCCTACGCGACTAAAAATCCTGGACTTGCAATAAGTGGTGGACATGCAATTTTCCAGACCAAGCTTGGACGCGAGAAAGCAAGGCAAACATTACCTGCAAAATGAACTCCATGAGACGTCAACGTCTCTTCAATGCATCGATATACATATCCCATCTCTTGTACCATATATTTCTCTTTTTTTCCGGAAGAATTTATCCTTTCATCTACATAGTTTAATGTTTTTGTTTACATTTTCATTAGCGATTTTGGTTTTGTAATAAAATGATGACAATGATCTCGTTTCTTTTACAATGATCTTATGGTTGGGTTCCCGCCGATCGAAAACAAAGGGGCAGATGAATCCTATGCCACAGGTATGAGGACAGACGCAATCGTGATATCGATTGATACATGTGCGTATGCCCATTCATTGTTCAGACACTAAATGAATATATATAAGTCTAAGTATGCTGACATTTTTTACTGATATTGTTTTCTTTTGCCAAATGATGAACTGTGGTTCTGGCTTACCGACTCCGCCTTCGACAGAGCATATTCATCGTGTGCGGACGACGCAAAGGTTGCCGTCTTTGCGCCCCGACCCTCGACAGCTGTTTTATCCAATACCCATTCGCCTTCCCCCTTTTTTGCACACTTCGTCCATTCAAGCATGTCCAAGATGTCACTATAGAGTATGGTTGTTACGTAAGTGTTGATTCTACAAGATAGCCATCGAGCGAAACTGCCAACTGAGCTGACAGGAACAAAATAACAGGACGCCAAAGCCGTAAAAAAAGTCAACGATGGGTTAATACAATAACCAGTGCGAAACCAGTGCTTCACTTTTCAATACAGTCAACCATCTTGATAATGCTATTAATAAAGCTACTGTTGAACGTTGTAGCCATGTAAATTTTTTCTTTTTTCAAACAACCCCTTATTATGGAAGGCCTTGCCCGTGGGTGCCGTGGGTGTGACTAGCAATTTTTCGTCAAGAGCAGCACAAGGCCACTCTTTTTTGTTCTCCCGCTTGGCTTTTTCATTCGATTTTATTCTTATTCTTATATATCTTTATTATCGTTGGCCTTGATTGTTGTTGCTTTTGCCCATGACGATCACGCATCGACAGAAACCGAGTGGAAATGCGTTGAGTGCGAGTTCTGCCAACGATTCGCAAGTGGACGATAAAGAGCCTCCTAAATACCACTGTGACGCTTGCAGCAACGATGTCACCAATACAGTCCGCATTCGCTGTGCAGATAAAGATTGCCCTGACTTTGACTTGTGCGTCACTTGCTTCTGCAATGCGGCCGAACCGGTCAAGCATAAATCGTGGCACGATTATCGTGTTGTGAAACCCCACAATTTCCCCATCTTTAGCGAAGACTGGGATGCGGAAGAAGAACTGTTGTTAATCGAGGCCACGGAAAAGAATGGCATGGGCAATTGGCAAGCTATTGCCGATTACGTGGGTACACGAAGTAAACAAGAATGCGAACAACACTATCTGGAAGTGTACGTTTCCAGTCCCGATTGGCCACTGCCACGAATGAACTTGACCTTTGAAACGAGCGAAAGCGAATGCAGAGAACGCAAACGAGTACGATTACAGCAATCTCGAGGTTTAGGACCACGAAAACCGGCCGCGGCGCCTGTGAGCAGCAAGCCCATTACGAGTGGACCGGCTTACCATGAGATTCAAGGTTACATGCCGCGACGGTTCGAATTTGAGACCGAACACGAAAACGAAGCGGAACAATACGTGAAAAATATGATCTTTAATGACGATGATACCCAAGAAGAAGTGAATCTAAAAATCATGGTTTTGGACATTTATAATTCACGGCTCGATCGACGCATGGAACGTAAAAAGATGATTTTTGAACGAGGATGGCTCGAGTTCAAAAAGCAGCAAGCCATAGAGAGGAAACGGCATCGAGAAGAACGGGAAATCTACAACAAGACACGAGTCTTTTGTCGATTACAAACGGCCTCGGATTACGAAACCTTTGTGCAAGGCCTTATTAAAGAACAGCAGCTGCGCGATCGGATCATGACCCTTCAAGAATGGCGTCAGGCGGGCCTGACCACGTTCCGTCAAGGAGAACAGTACGAACGCGATAAACAGCAACGATTAGCCCATCTCAAGGCCTTGGCTTCCCTGTCCAACGAACGATCTAATCTTGCCGGCGCCAACCATCGCAACAGCTATCGTGCGCAGATGGCCGCCCTGGCGGCCACCAATGGTGCGAGCTACTACAGAGACAAGGTGGCGCAACAGAATCACGTCAATACTGCTTCCACAGCCGGTGCGGCGGCGCCGGCCGGTGGACGAAAACCGGCGAATCCCTTGAATATCCGGGATGCCGATGGTATCCATCTGCTGACGGAAGAAGAGCAAGTGCTGTGCTCGACCCTACGTATTATGCCGCGACCTTACCTCGTCATCAAAGACACCATTCTGAAAGAGTATGCAAAGCAAGGATATCTGAAACGACGACAAGCGCGAGCATTGATCAAGATTGATGTGAACAAGACCAGTCGGATCTATGACTTTTTCATTGAGAGTGGTTGGATCAAACCGTTCAAAGAAAATTCCACAGCACCAACCCCCACGGCTGCTTCCACGCCTTCTGTCCCTCCCTCTTCCTCTCTCCCCCCAGCAGCCCATGCTTCTCCAGCCCCGAACCCTTCTGTCACCACCCCATTGCCAGCCAACACCGCCACTGAAACAGCATCGTAGAAAAAAAAAATCTACCATATGTGGCCCCTCAACTTTTTTATTATTCACCGAGGCGAAAATAATGACCTACTTTTTTCTCCTCAATCACCTAAAAAAAAGACTCACTCTTACCCCAGAAAGAAACGAAATAAATGGATTTTCCTTTCACTGTTTGTTTGTGTTGATCGCTGTTTTTTTTTCTTGTTGAGATATTTTTTACGTGACGATCAATGTCGCAGATACATGGTATCCAATTGAACAGTCCGTCATCCAGTTTTTGTGAACGGCCATCCTTGGTGCACAAGCGCGCCACCAAGCACCAACCTTCAGTAGAGTCACCGGATGACACGATCGCGTTGATCGTCCGGCTGGAAAACACGTTGAACCACATCAGTCAACAAGGTCGACCGACCAATTTTGCTCGTGTCTTGATGAGCATGCATGAATTGGGTGGTACGTTATACAAGATTTGATATTTTCACACAAATCCACTAATTAATCTTGCTTCTATATTTTTATGGGTGGCCCCTCAGCCAAGACGCAAGACCTTTTGCATATGTTTGAACACCTTTATCATACGACGGAACCGATCCTATACACACCAATGATTGAGAATGTAATTCACCGAGACAACTGGCAAGACTACCTTGGTCAATCTAAACAGTACCGATCGTATCTTTTGTTTTTTGAAAACGAAGCAGGTCGTGTGGGCTTGAACGCGGTACTGGAAGAGTACTTTTACCATCAAAGGTTGCAACAGTCCATAGGCGGCCAACTTCAGCCCCTCGTCCACACGGTGTTTGGGATTCAACGCGGGTTTCCGGAGCTTGTCATTCAGGGATTAGCTCACCTTGCAAGCTCCTATATTGATGTCAGTGACTGGCTCGATGATCGCTTGTCGCCTTTGCAAGCGTATAAAGATGACCATCTACCCAATATCCTGTTTGATCTGGTGCAGGCGGATCCCCGGTTTTCCGGTCGCATTGATGGGTACGATACATTTGACGAAGCACTCAAGATCCTTTTGAAAAGCAAGAAAGAACTGCTCCAAATCTATGTCGCCGAAGCCGCCAAACATCCATACGACATCCGTGATCTGTGTTCTTTGGCTCTTTGTTTGATGCAACCCTCAAGTCACCAGACACTCGATTATCATCTCAACGACGGCCAACTGGTCGAATCTTGCCTAGCAATTCAAACTTTGAAGGAATACCAAGGAGACGTCAACCAGCTGTTGCAGCTGCAATTTCTGGTGACATTATGCATCTATCTCTTGCAAGAACGTCCCACTCCTCCTCCTCCTCCTTCTCCTTCTTGTGATGTAGCTGACTCTTCAATATTGCCGTGGGATGTGTGCATTGACAACATCCTATCCTCCCGTGATGCCAACGCCATCTTGGCTTTGCGCAGCGTTACCAAAGCCCAGGATTTGCTGGATAATTCATGGAACAAAACCTCCAGTATTGCCACGGGTCTGGCCCGATTTGTGGATGAGCAGGGGGTGTGGATCAAAAAGAAATAAACAAGTTTTGTATACAGATCAACATGATGTGTGATGTACATGTCTTGTTTCAAAATTTTATTTACAGTATCGATCAGCCTTCACCTTTGCACGACGATCAAGCATGGCTTCTGCGGCGCGGCCTTCTTGCCTTGCCCTTTTCAGTTCACGCTCGTCTTCTTTGGTAGTGTGAATCCGTCCTGCACCCCATGATTGATATTTTCGTCTAACATTATACACAGAGAAAAAATCAGTCAAGCCAGCATAACAAAATCTCCTGATGTGGAAGAGAGAGAGACTTACATATTATCGATCTCGGCCGCCCCCGCCGGCAGCGCCTTCTTCTTTTCGCTCTTATTTTTATGCTTAAATCGTGCTTGGCAATACACGCGAAAGGCTTCACAGAACCCGACTTCTTCGGCATCTGCTCGAATTTTGAAGCCTAGGCATAATAAAGACAATTCGTAGGTGAGTCGATCGACGTTTTGCGCAGGTGCAGCGAGCTCTCCTTTTTTTTTTTTTTTTTTTTTTTTTTTTTTTTACCTCCGTTGGCGATTTCATCCACCATCAGATATTTTCCATGGACATTCTGGAAAGCAATGCCTGCTTCGGTGATGGCGGGATTCCATTCTTCTTGTCCACTGATCGCTTCGCTATCGCACGTCACTACGCCAAACTTGTCGCTGCCGAGATACTTGCCAGTGCACGATTTGAACGTGAACGAATTGGTAGTCCCCACCAGTCGGGCACCTACAATAACCTGCTCCACAATCACTGGTTCGGGTTTCGTGTTTTCGGCGAGTTCTGGTAATGGGTAGGCCAGCAATCGGTTCTCTTTGTCCGTTGTTATACAAATAGGTGGATCACTCGGATGGGTAATGAATAAAGGTCCTACCAGATCGTCCAGTGAATCCGCTCTCACCCATCCTATTTCCAAGTTTAGCCTTGTTTTTTCTCTCTTTTTCCGTTGCACAGTCGTGTCAACAAAAACTTGCCTTCGTTGTTAAGGGCGTCGGCGTCATTGCGAGCGTCACTATCGTGATGATGTTTTCTCTTTTTCTTCCTAACGTATTGCTCAGTTATTAAAAGGCGCCATGACAATCTCGATTAGCTCTGTTCGTTGTACTTTTTATCTTTATCGCCTTTGAATACGAGTTTGTTCGGTTTGACTGCTTTGCTAGACATGTATGTGAATGGTGCAATGAAGGGCTGGTCCAAAGGCTTTTTCACGGTCTGCAATTTAAAGCGTCTCAATTTGGAAATCCGATCGGTCTTTTTTTCCCTTATTTTTCCTGCCATCACAGCAATCATGAGCCAAATGCACTTGGGTTTGTAGATCATCCATTTTATTCATGGCGATGCTCCACAGGGTCACAAAAAAAAATGAGTAGAAAAACGAGAGTAAATATTGTACATGAAAGAAATGGGGTCTATATCTATTATACGGTACGTCGCTTGTAAGGGTTTCTCAGTTCCCGAACGAGGTCAGCAGGGACAGGAGGTTCGTTGGAAGGTGTATAAGTCACAGCCAGCACATCTTCTGGTGCCGTAGAAAATTGCTCGTCTAGATTGAAATGCAATCAGTCTCTCTCCCTTCTCTTCTTTCCAGTGTCCGAGCTTACCTCCACTTCGATCGTTGTATTTTCGTTCCGGTTTAGGAATCTCAATTTCCGTGCCCTTGACAAATCGAGCCCAACGCTTCTTAACTTGACCATTGTCTAAAGTGGTTTCAATCTGACGTCGCTCGATACGAGTAGGAACTCTGGAATAAAAAAGTAAAATCGAAATTAGATGCCATCAGCGACGAGTGTGACCGAATGTGAGTGTTCATTCGATGGTTCGACAACGTACTGTGTATCAGGATGAAGAAGCATGACATTGGATACGTGAATGGGTAATTCTTTTCGCATGATACCTTCGGGGGCTCCCGGTTGCATAGGGACATGTTTCTTTGCCTAAATCACGGCAATCACAGTTAAGCGATTTGTAACTATACTCCACAATAAAGATGGCGAAAAAAACGTACCAATTTCTTGCCTTCGACAATGACCGTGTTGGTCTGACGATTGACAGATTTAATCTCGCCAATAGTGTCTTTATCTCTACCCGCAATAATCGCCACCTGAAAGTAACAAGGTTTTTGTTGTTTAGTCGTCCGTGGTTAAATTTGAGTGGATACTGTTAATCTCAATGCTTAAATCAGTACCTTGTCGCCGGTAAGAATGGTCCACTGCTTAAGTCTGTCTTTGGGATGCACCCATTGTGGTTTGGAGAATACGCGAGTGCTCACACCCTGAGCCTTGAAACGATGCATGGTCCACTCTTTTTTTGTTGTAAAGGAACCCTGGTTGCCGCCCTTTTCAACGCCATCCTTTTGAAAGTTGACACCGTGACCGTTAAATTTTTGCCACCTCTCCCGACACAGCTCCAACGCTTCGGGTGGCTTGGACAGCCCTCGCTCGCGTCCCCATTCTCCCCACCTCCCATCTGCATCAAATACACACCACTGCACAGTCAGTTTCTTCATATTGACTCGCTCGTTATCAAGATCATTTATATATACGTATTGTTTGATCGACAAGGGATAGGAAGAAGATAAATAATCATTTTTCTTATATCGTAGCCCAGCGCTTAATTGGTTGGGGCGGATTTTTCTCAAGAAAAAATGACTTTCGAGTTATTTAGTTGTAAAAAGAGCGTCTTTTTTCTTTCTTTTTTTACAATTTGGATGAAGTGGGTGACTTTTTATGAAGAGTAGCATAACCGTGGCTTAAGACGATAGCATCGCGTTCTTTGACTCTGGCGGCAAAGATGACGGCGTCAAAAGTGGGATCAGGACTGTCGACTTTCCACATCAATACTTCGACGGTTTCGCCGGGGAATACGGGAAGAGCAAACCGGGCTTCGATGGACCGGAAACGAGCGTAATCATTATCACCAAAATGCTTAACGATAGCATGTCCGCAGCGGCCATACGAACACAGACCGTGCAAAATGGGTCGTGGGAACCCTACTCGTGGAGCCAGCTCAGGATCCGCATGCAATGGATTGAAATCACTAAAACGCCAGTCAAATTCGGCATGAGTACACGATTAAAAATTTACAGTCGCGAAATTCAAGAGGTCGCTCTAATTACCCGGATAAACGATACAGCAGTGCTTGGTTTCGTGCGGTGTGAAAGTGTTCAATCACATCAGGGGCTCGTTTCGGTGGAAGGTATTGCACTGCTTTCGGGCCTTTGGGTCCCTGCCTCAATTCACAGGTTATTTTCAAACCACAGAGACTATTGAACAAAGAAAAAAAAGCGATTACTTACATTCCATCCGCCGTAACCACGAACAAACATCTTTGTACCCATACTGCAGTAATGCAGCCCGTCTGTGTCACCGTAAAGATCAACCACCGACTCAATGACCATGCCGGAGCCTTTATCGTACACTCCCGTACAGGTACGTACGGATTTGAACCGTCCTCCTTCAATCGGGAACGGACGGATCACTTTTAAGCTTTGTTCACCGTGAACGATCTTATTGGGATCATAGTGAGGCACGCCAGGAAGGGAACCGCCGATTTGCCACCGCTCAACAAAAGAGTTCACGTCCCCATCATCGCCCTTGAGCAACAGACTTAAGGGATACGTCGGTAACGGAGCAAAGTTAGCGTCCAATTCGTATAGCCACCGTAAATCGTCATCAGGTACTCCCACGGACAAGGCATAGAGCAAAAAATCGCGGCGATTGCAGCTTACCTAGGAAGAAAAGTTGGTCAATTAAGTGGTTCGCGCACCCCCAGTGACTGATTCTTTTGACCCACTTACGTAAACGGGTTCAAATTGGTGGCCCACTGCCTTTTCAACATCCACTTTGTAACCTTGCGGCATGTTTATTTGATCGTGGTAAAAGACAGCAAAGAAAACAAAAGAGTAAACGCTGGTACACCGTGAAGACTATTTAAGCTTTGAAAACTAGGATGACAAGTCCGCATTCTTCCTATTTTGGAATCCCTTTTTTTTCGATAAACAACCACACCCGCCCCAACCAAAAAATTTACCAAGCACATGCTATTTCACCATTCTCACGATTGAAATTTTTTTTTCTCCTGTTCAATAATGGAATTTCTAACTTTTTTTTTATGCAAAAGCATCTAGCAAAATATAAATGTATGAATACAACGCAAGAAATGGAGGTTAGTGATAAATCAAATATCAATGCAATCATGAAAAAGTGGTCGTTAAATAAAACGAAAAGAACAAAGGAAATAAAAAGGGAAAGAATAAAAACAACAAAGCATATACATGCAGGATATAGAATAAAGGAAAGATACTTTCGATAATACAGCATTAAGTAAGGGTTTCTAGGATGGATGATAAGAAGAAAGAATGATAAACGGAAAGAAAGAATATACGGTGATCGAGTTGTTGGATGAGTAAAAGGGGTTGAAGAACGGTCGTTCGATATGCTGGATCTAGTAAATGGCCAAGGGTGTGACTTGGGATTGTTTGGCCATCCAGTCGTGGGACGACAAACTGGTTCTTCGCCCCGGATGATGGCACTTGGCGATCCAGGGGTCGCACTGGTCATGATCATAGAGCGATCGTCGACGTTGAACTGCCTGCAGCTCAGCAATTTCTTCAGTCACATCGCACATGGCCTGAAAATCGTCAACAGCGTCCACGCCCGACAATACAGTGTGCGGATTTGCTTCTTTTAACGATGCAGCGACGGCCAGCGCTTGAGTGGATGTTTCGTCCACCGCCATCGCCGTGTCCTCCACGAGTTCATACAACAGCATGTATGGATTGGCGCGCAAGACATCGTCCAAACTACAAACGTCCACTTCTTCGTCCGAGATACGATACCAGGAGTCGTGGGTGTTGAGTTCCGGCGGTTCGTTGGAAGAACTGCACTGACGGCATGAACAGTGACTGGGCATCATGCGTCGTTTGTAGGCAATGAAATGGCCAAAGTTGTGACTTCCAAAGTGCACCACTGTACTCATAAGCTTATACTTGGCCGCATTTTTCGATGTCAGCGTGGAAATCGGCATGTGCGGCTGTGTATTGAGCGTTCCGTCCGTACAATAGGGCGACATATCCAAGTATTCCGGGAACGAGATGTGACACTGATTTTTATAAATGACACCGGAAGTATGAAATGCCGATCGGGAAATGTGAAGGCACAGGATCTTGGGTGGTTTGGCGAACATGACCTGTTTACTGGACATTCGGCTTACAGTACGAAGCATAATGGCCTTGTCTTTGCCAAAAGGTTCGTTTTCTTCTTCCTCGATCCGGCCGACGTTGAGTCGGTGTTCAATCTCTCGACGAATCTTGTCCTTTTGCACCATTTTCGTGAGCAACGATCGCTTCGTCTTTGTATCTTTGCAACGCGACGCTTGATCCTTTAACGCTTCCACTTCCGAGCACAAATCCCGCACCGTATCAATCAGTGAACATTTTCGACAGGTAGCATCGTTGAGATATTCCATCGCCGTCAATTGCTCCAAACATTCATCCAATGTGGTGGAGGACTATGAGAGAGAGAGAGAGAGAGAGAGAGAGAGAGAACAGTCAGCATTTTTTTCAGGTAATGACAAAAAGTTTGTCAACAACAATGACGAACCTTTTGAGGCAAGGTCAGCTGCACGTTATTAAAAGAAAAATGGCGAATGGCCTCCTGTAAATTTTAAAAAAAGGACACAGTCAGAACCAGTGCGCTTGCATGCATCCAATGAAAAACGTACTGTATAACCACATTGCATGCATGACAGTCGATTGGCAAGCAAACCCGTAAAAGGATTTTCAGCGAGGATATTCAGATGGCCCTTGAAGAATGAGAAGGAGTTTGCATGGGAAACCGTCGGTCGGCCCCCTGGGTGAGGATACACGATCTTCTGAAAAGATGACCACCGAAGCACGTCCTTGAGACCATCGCCGGCCAGCCCTGTCTGTTCCACGGTCTGGGTTTCAGCGTCCAAAGAACTGGAGATGAGCTGGAAAAGTTCTTGAGCATCCTGCTGTTCTTGGTTCACCACTCGAGTATTGGAAGAGGCCATGACATTGACGATCTCGGTTGGTCGAAAAGACGATTGTTGGCGAACAGGGACGGTAAGTAGACGTAGCGTTTTTAATAGCGAACGTGTCAGGGGTAGAGATTGAACATTATTTTGCGTGACAAAGTCGAGATAAGATTGCAATCGTGGCAAGCTTGACAAAGCCTATTGGATAGGGTGAGCATTTGTGTCAAATAGAAAAAAAAAAAAAGGATACAATGAAAATGGGGAGGATTGGCTTTTTTTCTCTCTCTCTCTCTCCCGCCTCCTTTTTTCGTCGGTCCCACGCGTGCGGTTCCCTGAAATTAACTCGAATCGCGCATAAGTACCTGGAGCACCGAATTTAGAAAGCAAGAATTGCCCGTATTTACAAGCCCGGTGATCAGAGTTGCTTTGGGATCGATATTTGACAGACAAACATTGACCGTCGGAGAAGCCTTGGAATTTGAGATCGAGGACTTGAATCTATTGGGGTGCTGACCAGCATCTCGAGATGACAGCAATGACATGCCAGTGACTGTAAAAACAAGTTGCCATAATAAGCCAAGAATAGAGCTGACGGGTCTTATGAGCGGAGCGACTGCATAAAAAGTGCCGTGACCGATCCATGTCCATCGTAGGGCGGACGAACAACCACGAACGAGTTTTCGAGACACCGAAATCAACGGAAAATGCCAATCGTGATGCAGTACCAACGTGTAAACCAACGGTAAAAGAATCAGCAGACTGCCAATAACCGCCAGCACAAGCTGAATAAACCAGGATAGATCGGTTAATAAGGATTGGAGGTTCTCTGAGGTCAGCTCCATGCCGAACGTGAACGGTTGAAATTTCTTTCTTTTTTTTTGGAGTTTGTAAGGAAAGGAAAGGATGCGGTAAGAAGTGATAGCCTTTAAAAAAGGGAAAACAAAGACTACACCAACAAGAAGAATTCAGAAAATAAGAATAAAAAAAAAAAGATAAAAAAAAAATGTGTTAGGCAACAATCACTCCCAAAAGTGTCCCACTTTCGGAAACGACAACATAAGGCCCCACCTGCCACCAGAACGAAAAGAACACACCCGCCATCCCCGCGTATGAACAGTCACACATGACGTCTACTAAAAAATGAACCAATCAAGTCATTCTGATGACATTGCACTCGAAAATCGTAAAATGTGTGCCTTTTTTTATTCGAGTTTCAGAAAATTCATGCTGAAAACGAAACCATTCGTTCAGTTTCTGGAAAATGCTAGGGCCCATTTTTGTTGGACGGGGAGTTATCGGAGGAAGATTTTCCATTTCTGGCCTGGTGACCCTGTTTGACTCTTGCGATAAATGACCAAAAGAAAAAACTCTAACAACGGTGGAATTTGCTATTCTACAGCGTAACTATGATAAACCTGAATGAGCCAATGACAACCAACCGTTTGTAAAAGAAAATAATGATCCAAGCCATCTTTTTTTTTCCCTTTCTTTTCATACAAATTAACTTCAAAAAGCTGTATGTTATGGCGGTGATAAAGTAATAGATAAAGGGCCATTAAAAAGCCATGCCTTATCAGGAGCCAATGACGTTGTCGTAATATTACATTAGGTTGGCAACGTGCGCAAAGTGGAGAGCCCGAAGGCAGGTTATCACAAGAAAAAAAAAATGATACGATTTTTTTAAGACATTGGCCAACTGTGTTGGATGGGAGCTTACTATACTAAGCATCCCACCTCTCCTTTGTTGTTTCGAACCAACATGTACTCGAGACTTTGCAGGCACATCAACGTTTTTGTTATTTGAGTACTTTTTCAAAAAGCCCACAGTCCCCATTGTAAGGTTTTTGTAATGCTTGGTCCCTAAGTGGAATTTTTTATTAGCGGTTATTTCGATATGGGTAAATGCGTATAGTTGGCAGGTTTGGTAGAGTATTCTATCTAGAACGAAATTTTAATAAGACATAGGTTGGGTGGGGCTCTTGGCTTGGCCTGGGTGGTGCCTGCCACAAGATTTTTTTAAAGTTGCCCCGGTTTTGGAAAATATCAGGCTGCGCTGATATTGCCGTGCAAGCCATTGGCCAAATTAACGCGGTAATACAAAAAGCGGCAGCTGAACCCTCTTTTTTGGGTTTTTTCTAATGGCAGCCATACATTCAATAGTATTAGGTTTCTGTTTCTTCGTCGATCCTTCAGTAATTTAAAATCGAAAAGAAATAGAGGCCATCGATCGTTTTTGCCCCTTCTTATTCTTATTCTTTGATTTTTCTTTTTATTTAAACTATAGAATTCTTTTAAACCTTTGTTTTCTTTTTATTTCCTTTTGTAGTATCTTTTTTCTTTTCTGCCTGAACGAATCTTCTGTATGCATTTGTCACATCTGCGCTTTATCTTCTAAATATCTTTTTCTTTTATCTTTCATCTTTTTCTTAGGATCGCCTTTGCGGCATTAAACTGCTTCTTCATCTTCTTTTCCTTCTTCTTCTCCTTGTCACTCATTCATTTTTGATCTTATTCATTTATACTTCTTTTATCATTCACGAAACCACGTATAAAGGTATGATGATTGATGGTGTGAAATACGCATGTGCCACCTGCATCAAGGTAAATTATTCAATATATCTGGAACTTTTTTTCCTGCTTTTTTTGTTAATAAGCTTGAATGACAGGGCCATCGATCATCTCACTGCAAGCATACCGATCGTCCTCTGGTGCAAATCAGGAAAAAAGGTCGTCCTGTTACGCATTGCCAGTACTGCAAACGTCCGCGTAGTCCTAAATCAGGTATAGGCACTCTTAGCAACACGCTTAACAACACAGCCATATAGAGATGGAAATTCTTACGTCTTTTTTTGTCCATTCTTTTTTATTTTCCTACCTAGTTGCTGGCACCTCGTCTGGGCGTTTCATAGCCAATGGTGCTTGCCATTGCCACGGAGAAACAGTGCTAACGGGTCATGATCCTACGACGGATTATTCTTCTCCCGAATGTCAAGCGGGATCGACAGACCCGCGACAAGCCACTCACGCCACGTCGGTTTTGGAATCATCGAGGCTGACTTCGATTCCATGCCACAGCAATAATAATTTCAGCTCGCTAGTTCAGATCCCGTCCATTGGGTTTTTTAATCCTGAATCGGTCGTCGACTCGTGGTCGTCGACCTCGCACAATGACGAAAACGACATTTCCCCGTATCACGGGCTAGTGGGCTCGCCTATTCCGCTCCTTGCCACTGCTGAACCCTCTTCCGGTTGCATAGATTCTGCCATCCCAGCCAAAGCTGGAATAACCTTGCAGAATACTGATGTGCTTCCCAACAACGCTTGCATAGCCACAGTCAACCCTATGGTGTCTAGCTCCTCCATGTTATGTTCTGGTCCATCCTCGACCCTGTCATCCGATGGTGCGCGCAGAAACAATTTTTGCGCTAATTCCGCTCCATCCGACAATGCAACCCTGTTGCAAAATTTTCCAAATGGAGTCCCAGTGACTTCATGGCCAAATCATGGCCCTTATCCGTCTGATATTAGCGCCAATAGCGCCAATAGCTTCAATGGCATCAACAGTGCTGACACACAACAGGAAATAACCGAATTATTCCTACCACCACCTGGTGCGGATTACCCGTCTCTTCCTCTCGCAGATCATGAAGGCCGGTTCGTAGACGAAGCGGGCGAATCGGCCTTGGTGACCATCACCCCGCTTCATCCCGGATCCAACGGGCGTCCAAGATCCAAAGTTCATGTCGTAACCTGTTATCGCGGCAACACGTGTAATTGCGCTGGCTGTCTCCTCCATCACGGTAACCGTCTCTTTGAAAGCAATCCTTCCGCCAACGGCTCCCCGGCAAGAAACTTTACCTCTCTTATCAATCCCACGTATGGATTGCTTCCATACTCTTTTCCCGCCACCCCTTCTTCAGCCACCGCTTCTTCGGCTACCTCGTCATCCTACGCTTCCGACGATGATTGGCGAAGTTAGCGATTTCATTTCTCATTGCTTTCCACCAACCCCCTTTTCTCTTTCTGTAAACTAGAAGTATGTAAATAAATCAACATCATGTCATCATTTTTTTTTTATAAAAAACAAGCAAGCAGGTAGTTGTAAATCAGTCATTCATGGATTTAATTCTGACCGTGGATGGCTGCCAGTTGCAATGCGAAAATCATGAATAAATTAAATTTGCCTGATCGCCTATCTCGGCAAATCACTTCAAAGGTCATTGAACATGTGCATATCAAACTGAGCCGTTGATACCAAACGTTGGTACATTATTCAAATTTCTCTCATAGGTTAAACATATCACCTTGCTTTCTCGAGAACAAATGTTAAATTACTTATCGAGGTCGTTGTTGTATAATTTTTTTCTTACACATTGGCTCGCGTCACGCATTTTGATATTATGGCAAGTGAGAAAAAAACGAAAAGTCTGCTTTGTGTTTATCACATGTGACCTATCAGCTTGATAACCACACTTTCAATGCCTAGACTTTCTGTGTAATAAAAAATGTGCTAGCATAATTTTGTATTGTATTTGAATGCCAAACAAAAACATTGAACCCGTTTGTAGCAGACAGATAGAGAGATCGCATGGTTTTAGCGAATTCAAATCAGTGATTGGCTTTCGTAAGTGGGTTGTCATCAACCTATACTGATGTGGTCTGTGACTCATCGCGAGGGTTCGTGATTATGGTGCTCAGTTGACTGGATCATAAGGAACGCTCATGATTGAAAAAAAAAAGTAAAAAGGACAACGATGGAAAAATAAATACAGCGACTTGAGATGGAGGAGGTGGGAAAATTTGCTCCCCCGAAAATGGACTAAAATAGTAATTATCCTAACCTTAAAAAGATGTGATCTTCTATGTCCGCCCTGAACTTAATATAAATAGCGGACATTACCGCACAGGATAGGACCTTGTAAAAACATTCAAAAATATGACCATGACTCTAGACGAAACAGCGAAGGCAACCAGCAGAAGTAGGCTGTAGAAGGGGTTGCAACACATGTCCGAGAACTGTAAAAAAAAAGCTCATCACGAATGCTAAACAGACATCCCTGATGTGATTGCCCATCGTGGTTTTTCCGGCAAATATCCCGAAAATACAATCCAGTCGTACGAAAAAGCAGTCGAAGCTGGTACCACTGCACTTGAAGGCGGTAAGTTATTAAGAAACATGATGGCCCAGAATGTGGCACTGGTTATTTCTTTTATCCAGCCATGGGACTTTTTTCCATTGACTTGTGTGTGTATAATAGATATACGCATTAGTAAAGATGGCGAAGTCATCATGATGCATGACTTGTCATTGCAACGAACCACCACAGGCACCGGGGCCGTGAATGACTGTCTTTGGCATGGTTACATTGACGGCTTGGTTACCAAAGCGGGACAACAGCCGATTCCAAGGTTACAAGACGTATTCAATATGCTGCTACGGATACCCAACAAGAGCGTTTACATGATCATCGATATCAAGGTAAAGTGTGTTTGGTGTTTAACATGCAATGTCCTTTTTTTCATGTCAACTCTTCCCTTTTTTTTCTTTTTTCCATGAATTAGTTTGATAATCCGCTGGAAATTTTGGATGCGGTGCATTTGTTGGTTCACAGTTATAATCAAGAGGATCGGGCGTTTTTGGAAAAACAAGTCGTCTTTGGCGTGTGGCATCCGGATTTTCTAAAACGGGCCAAAGAACTGTTCCCAGAGTATGCACTATGCTTCATTGGCCTTTCACTGGAAGCGGCGCGGAAACACTTTCTCCACGAAGTCGATCAATTGAGTATGCCGTTTGCGACGTTGGTCGATGAGGACGGTCAAGCGTTCATCAAGGAAGCCCAAGCCTTGGGGAAACGGGTGTATTGCTGGACAATCAACGACATTGGCCAAATGCATAATTGCGTGGTATGGGGCGTCAATGGCGTGGTAGGTGATTTCATCGACACCTTGGTACAACACGTACGTCATGATATCGAAAATATGACCCCGGACAATTTTGATCACTACCTGAAATCATGCACTTACCTATCCCACCGACGCCGACGATGGTACTACTATTTATTGAAAAAGGGCATGTACTGGGCCAGTTGGAAGTTTATTGGCATATAACCGCCGGCATCTTATCAAGATTGGGAAATTTTTGTTATCACTATAAAACACCTCAGCATCGCTTAACATACTCTACTTTTTGCTTCTTTTTGTCATATAAATAAGCTAGAAAACGTCGTTTGGCGGATCGGCAATCTTGTAAAAGACGACATCCTTTACCGTTTTATCGTTCAACCGTGGCTCAAGGAAAGCAAGTCTCGTGCAGTTATGGAACCTCTCTTTAAAGGAAAATGCGCTCATTATACCAGTAATTTCCGTTTCTTGGTCACAGTAAGCTTAGTCAGAGCCTCCATGTTTTGAAACCATGGCTTTTTGGGGCTGCGCCTCCAAAGAAAACTCGTCAGCAACGAAGACGGCATCAAGCATGATCGGATTGGGAAGGAAGAGAAAGGGGGCAAGAGACTCCATTTGGTTCAAGGATCAAGTCAATTGGCAAGAAGTGAATGGATGATGGGAGTTACAAGCAATATAGCAAACTTGTTTGATACCAAAAACAAAAGTCTCGGTGGCATGGTACAAGCAATTACATAGAATCTCCATCATACAGGTCTGTGCTTGATTTGCTCTCTATTTCCCCACTTGTCATTCAATATCTCGGTTGCCGTAATAACACGTACAAGCCGTAACTTGCAAGGCTCGTCAGTTTTCACAGTTACAGCAAAGATAACATGTCCAACATCGCATGTCAAGTACGAATTGTTGCGCCGAGGAGTATTGAGGTCAATCCACTAGAAGGATTCTTTCGATTGCTGGCACCCGGCCCTAAACTTTAGAAATACTATAAACAATCGATTCAATGGATGCTTCAAATAAACATTTTAATGTGACAATTCATCTATTCTTCGGATCATGTTAATAAGGTGAAAAGACTGCTGCTGGTATACTGAATGAGCCCTTGAATTCCTTCAGAAAAATAGGTTCATTACAGAGCAGTACCAGTTTACATATTGGCATCAACGTAACCTCTGCTGAGCTGAGCCTTTTAAGAAGCTGAATCTTGCAATGACACAATGGTGATAAGTTACAGCATACTCAGCCCGGTACTACGCTTGACGAGTGATGCGCTGTGCCGGCTACGTACTACTTTTTTTTTATAATGGTGCCAAGGGGTGCCTGCCAAGCAAATGATGAGCACGTGATAATCATGTGGAATTCCTTAATAGGCATAATTCTGTTTCCATAAATGATTTGAGAATAAAAAAGAAGCGGGAATGGAACCGTGTGCGGTGGCAATAAATGGTATGGATACAATTTTGTTTATTCGGCCTGAAAAGGGAACATTAAAAAAAAGAAATAGAGAAAAAAGCAGACTCTTTTTTTTTCTTTTTTTTTCGCGCCCTATCGACCAAAACGTTGCTCTACTTTGGAGAATTGATATAAACAGCTTGAAAACATGTTATAGTCTAAACGATGATGATTTGATCGATTCCTGTTGAGAAAAAAAGGCAACGTTGGAAACAAATGGTTGGATCAGAATTGCCGGAGTATGAAAAGGGGGGACATTGGTGAAACACTTACACAATTTCTGTCAATCGGATATGCCATGGTGGAAACCCATCTATGCAAATGTAGTGGTGCGGTAAGCCATCGTAGATGATCATGAGATCCGGATCGGAGAAGGTTCCGTCATGTAGCTTTCGATCAATCATATTAATGTCAATGGCGTTCAATGGTTCGTCCACGAGCTGTTGTGCCTTTTGCGCAATCGAAGCAACGCCGTCCTGTCCTGACAGAACGGAAAAAGTGATGGCTGAGCAAAGGTTAGTGCAAAAAGTTCATCTTTTCGGATCAAGTCCACTTTTTTGTCCAAGGTCAATCGTACCTGGTCGTGGTTGATTGGACGATTTCATCCAATTGTGCAATGCACACGATTGCCGTTTCTGGATTTCCACGGTCATTGATTTCAGGACCCCTAATTTATTTCATATTCATCTTGCGTCAATTACCCCGTTTCATCCATCAACGCAACAACATGAATCCATGGAAACTGGCTTCTGTTCAAAGTCCTCAGTTCACACACCCCTCTCTCCATTTACCTGAAGCATCAAATACCGACATCTCTTGGATGCCAAACTGCCAAGCCCAGCAAGAAGCAAGACACAGATCGTCGATAATGGTATCCCAGTCGTCGCTCGTTCGTTCATGCATCAGTTCCTGCGACACTACAATCGACAGGTGAGACGGAAGTTTGGTCAGATGAGATTTATCACGTGCTATCCTTGCTGCTGTCGATACGTCGTTGTTATGGTAATGATTCAGGGTCTGTGTGAATAGTGACTTTGGGACGGTGAGGACAATGTAGATCAGATAGATAAAGTGAATGGCGTAAAGAGTCACATAACAAAGCAAGTCGCTGGCTGCTGTTGTTACTGTTTTCAGAGGCAATGATAAATGATGGGCCAGTGTCCGTTGAGAAATAGACGAACGATGTTGTGTGTAGGTATTTATGATGGGAGAAGAAGTCAGAAGCGATGGAGCCGAATGAGAGACAGAGGAGATATCGTCTGGACTGGACAACAGTTGAAGAGAAGTGCGACGAGAATGCGCCGTTATAAGGGTAGATGTGGTGGTCATGATGGGGCAGAATAAGTCATAAAGCAAAGTAAAAATATCAAACAAAGTACCAACAAACGTCACTCATAGGCACGGTTCAATACAAAAAAAAGCAACACATGCAATCCCACTTTTTTTTTTAATTTTTTTTGTTATATTTGGAATTTTGAATGTCCGAATAGGGCCCGTTTCTATTTTTTGTATTGACGATTGCTATTTCGGTTCGGTGGGCTGTTCTTTGAGGGTGGCTTCATGTTGAATGGGTGGTTTTTCGTTTTCGGTCGCTTTGAGAACCTTTTTGCGCGTGCTAGTCCAGACCAGTCCCAGGAAGACGATGGCCCAGAACAGGACCACCACGGCGTACCCGATATACAAGCCCAATCCCGCGCGTTTGATACGCATGCCCAACGGCATATTAATAACGGCCAATGTCAGCACCAATCGACCAAGCCAAATATGCACTGTATTGTGCCACGGTCGATGCTTAGGCACCGTGTTCCGTTTTTGTCGATATCGGAACAACGCATGGTTGCCAAGGCCCAGTAGGATCTGACAAAAAGCCAACAATACAAGCACGGTTCCCGTCAACTACGAATGTGTCAATATCTTTTTTTTTTTCCAGCGATTCCCCGCCCCCCATCCACCTCCTCTTTTTCCTTTTCTTTTATGTATTCACATGATTATGCATTTACCGAATGAGGTTTGACTTTGATGGTGCCGGCAGAGGTAAAGCCACAAATGGCGGCGGCGGTCAATGGCAGAATCACCATAGTGATCATAATAAACATGTGCGCTTTCGGCCACCAAGGCCAATTATGCTGTCGTCCAAACATCGCCACCGCCACCCCCAGTGGGACAGCCACTAGCCAAACAAATGTCATCAAGGTTGCATGGCCTACAAAAAGGCTATCTTTGATTGCCCTCGTCGGCATCTTGTCGTTTTCTTTGTTTCACTCTTTTCTTTGAAGAAAAATTAACTTTCTTTCTATCTCGGTGCAAAAAATGACCGAAGAAAACAAAATAGTAATAAAAAAAAAGTCAAAAGGAAAGAAGATCTCGGAAACATCGGATCAATTCTCCGTTTATAGTTTTTGTCAATGTTTATTCCATCCTAAACTAGCTTTACAGCATTGACCAATTGTCCCGTGGGTTCTTTCATGTCCTCAGGAATGTATTCCAGTAGATTCTCAAATAATCGCGTCCGCTCACCATAGAGTACGTCTAACGCCAACAAAAAAAAAGTTATATTGTCAGCCTTATTCTATCATCACGCCATCACCCTCGCCATCGTTCACGTTATCGTCCATTAGTTTGCTGCAGCTTTTTCTTGTTTTTTACCTTTATGTGCGGTGGCAAGAGACGTACCGACATAATCTGTGTAATCCGAGTCTTGCATAACGATATCAGGAAGACACAGTTGCGCACACATTTGGCGGAATTCGAGGGTTTCATCCTCCCGCTCGTGATTGACCAAAGGTGCCACATGGGTGCGTAGATACTGGAGGGCATTCAATGTGGCTTGACTCACGTCATCATCACCATACGCGGTGGTGGACTGTTGCAACCGCGCCGAACGGCTCATTTCTCGTAGTTTTTGCATTCTTAAAAGGTACCGACATCGCCGGAGAATGGATTTCGGATCAGGTCTGTTTTGAGACGTGGCGGTGGTGGTGAGTATTTTCCCATTGGTTAATCCTTATTTTCTTTTATGTGTGTGTGTATATATCATCATCCTCTGCTTACTTGACCAGCGATAATTCCCAGAAATCGTCCAAGCGTTTGCTCGTTTCGGAATGATCACCTGGGTTGCCACCGAAAAGGTATTGAGTTCGTGTCTTTGGATCATACACCATCTGATGCGCGAATCGTGGCCGAGGTTCAACCTGATCCATGCGTTGCCAGTATTCGGGATCTTTGTTTTCGTTTTGATAAATCTTCTTCCATCGGTTGTTATCGAGGTTGTATATCCAGAAAGCGTTCTTGACGACATCGCAGCCTTGATTGCGCATGTAACCTGACAACACATGAAATTCCCGCTGGTCGACGTCCATGGTGGCACGCTGTGTAAATCCTGCATCGGGGCCGGTATCTTTGGAATAATCTTGTGTGACTTCGTACAATGTATCTGTGTCGACCGAGTAGCGATACAGATCGGCCAAGTAATCCTTAACACGCTGACCAGCAAATATGTACAGATCCCGAGAAATATGATCAAACAGCATCGAGTGCCCCACGCGGGATTTAAGGATAGGGCCTGCCGTGGAACTGGCCGAGGATGCCGGCGACGACATCCCTGAACTTAACGCTTCCTCGTTCCTGAAGTGAACCGAGTCAATAAACTTGCTTCAACCGTGTGTGACGGTGATCGCTTTTTACCTGATTAATTTCCACGTATTGGTCCCAATATGGTATGCATACAGCCCGCTGTAACTGTGAACATTGGGATCGGGACACACGATTCGACCACCAAAGATGTACAATGTTTCTTCTTTCGAATCAACACACATCTGATGATCAAAGATTAACTCTGGGCCTCCTTCTTGCTGTCATAAATAAAAAGCACTGGTTAAACTTCCAATTGGAAGGACTGATCCGGGAGATCCAGGGCAACTTACCGCCGTATTGTGACTAATCTTGGTCCACTGGTCAAAGTCGACATAATAACGATAAAAATCGGATTCCAGGGCAGTGTCGGAAATAGCGAGTGATTCCACGTACCGACCCAGCACAAAGATGGATCGGCTGACCGGATCAAAGCATATTTTGTGACAAGACCGAGGAGTTGGCCCGCCTTTCCTAATCCAATTTTATGGTAAGCAATCTCTGTTTCGTCTCGGATAAAAACAAGAGAGGGTTAATAGGATACTTACTCTCGGGTGTCTGAACTTAACAGACGCCATCGTTGCTCGCTAATGTTGTAGCACCAAAAGTCGGCCAAGTCCCTTTTACCATTCCATCCTCCCAGCAAGTAAATTTTCCGGTCATCGATATCAATACACATTTGATGGCCTCCTCGAGCACAAGGAGCGTCCCCATCTGTCACAGAAGCCCAAAATGTTTTTTCGTTCAATCGTGAATGATCCGTACAGGGTGATTGTTTGACTTACCTTCGTTCACGGGCGAGATTTTTTTCCATATTGCTGTATACTGTGCTTCATTGGCGTAAGGTAAAAAAATATCGTGCTCGTACGCTTGATGAAGCAGTTTTTCGCTTGTATCGAAATCACCATGGATCAATGTGTCATGCAGTTCCGTCAATAAAGGATGCTCCAATTGAATCCCGGTCCGATTCTTTAAAACGTGAAAGACGTCCATCATATTGCGCTGTCGGAAATACTTTAAACATAGTCGTGTCGTTTCGTTTTGCTGGAACTGTCAAACATAGCAACAAGGATGATCAATGGATGGTCTTACAGAATTTCATAAATAGAGGGATCAGTTACATTTTCGTATTCCGAGAATACTCTGCGCATAATGTAGGTATCGGCTATCCCGTGGACTTCGATATACCATATACTGTAGTTAAAGTTGGGTCCAAACGTGGCCAGTGGTACAATCTTAATATACTGAATGGGAAAAACCTACAAGCACAAGAAAAAAAATATGAGTGATTTTTTTTTTCGTTTCAGCATAGGGAGGAGGTTGCGCGGATGGTGGTGTGCGTACGAGGTTCTTATGTGAATATTTGAGGGAAAAGGTTTCGGGTTGGGTATCGTTACGAAGCCCGTGATGCAGCAGTTCGGTCATATTGTCTGGATCAAGCCCGCCAAAGATTTTAAACTCTTTAAGATTGCATACGTGACCTGTAACGCGACCATTCCATATTTAATTTTTCATTTTCATTATGTGAAATATCCAGATTATGCACACAAGGAACGACGGGGTTTACCTCGATGAAATTTTCCAAACAGAATCGATTCTGTGATGGGATTTTACGGATCATAACAAAGATTTTGGACTGAGCAATTTTCTCGGGAATTTAAGCAACAACGAAATCAGCACTTACTGGCGACCACGGGGTTTTCAAACGCTATTGTGATGAATTGGGATTGATCGTGGGCTCCGGAGGACCAACGGGAGGATTGTTCGGCAGGATTATTTTCACAGATATTTTGAGGATGATAGCTTCCGGACTGGGATGAGTAATCATAGATAAAATAGGGTAATGGCGTGGCCATTGTATTGGCGACAAGAGAAGATGCCGTATTAGCCTCGTTTCCCATGGTGGGCTTGGATGCGTCGTGGTATGAAAACGCCGTGGCGTGCATGGCTAATGAGTGAATGGGAGGATTCATGGCCATGGACAGATCATAGGTATGATGCGGTTGCTGTTGGAAAACTGAAAACCGATCCTTATTGGCGCGATGAGGTCGATTCGATGAGCGATTACGTTGGTTAGAGTTGCGAGGCAACGTACACGGGTCTTTAACTATATCCTTGCTCATCAAGTACAAAAAGAAAAAAAAATCCACACAAATTCACTCAGCCCAAGATGAGTTATATCCCGCTCAGAGGTGTGAAAATTTTATCTACGCCATTTTTATCCACAATTGATATCAACCGGTTCATTTAACAATCATTCCTTTTTCCGGAAGGAACCATCGTCTTCTTTTTCCTTCGTTGATCGTTTGATCGTCTCGATGAAAAAAAAAAAAAAGAATAATCCATCCGCCGTGTCACAAAACTATGTTTTTGATATCCCGTCTACGATCGCCGTCAGCGTGTAAAGTCAAACTTTATGTTGGTTGTAACCTTTTCATGTATAATTTAGCAATAACAGCATCATCGTTAACGATGAATTCTCAGTAGAGACCTTTTACAGTTAACAGTGATATGAAACAAATCGACGGGTTTGAACCTCAGGTCGAAAAGAGGACATGGGAAAAACACTTATGCAAAATCGTTGTAGAACTCCGGTCCAATTCCCACCCACGGTGGCGCGCACAAAACCACACTGTTATAAATCATCCTTGACAAGAAGAACGCTCTTCTTACTACCATGTAATGCCAGTGAGTATCTTGCCGGGCAATTGGAACGAACCATGTCTCTTGCTGTCAGTGTTGAATGTATTTTTCGAATACTTGATACAGAGCCCTTACCGACCTAAACATCAGTGTTGGGAAGCTGGAGCGACAGCCGTATTGGGCGACAAAGCCGTCGCATGTACTTTAAATAACTTTTTCTTCATTTTGCACAATGAATTCATAGCCGAACTTTTGGGTTATCATTTTGTCACCATGCAGCAATGTTGATGGTTTCTGTATTTTGGCGACAACTGCATATTTTCATTTGTTCCGGGGTGCACGGCGTAGGGCGGCGGAGCGAAGCGGAGATGGGTAGGTGGAGGTTTTGACGCGAGGATGCCTATGAAAAAAAGGAATCGGATACCCTCCCCGCCAAAAAAACAAAAAAATAAAAAAAAAAATAGCACGATTCAGACAATCACAGTTGCATAGCACCATTTCTTAGACAGCGGGTTTTGAGAAATGCAATGTATGATAACCAAGGCAGGTACCCGTCAAAATAGATGGAACACAACACAACATTAGGTAGATCACACACGGCGCTTCTCTCATTGTCCTAACGAGACCTCATTTTCATCGAACAAAAATGATATATAATATGTTTGGAATGACGAAGCAGCTCAAAGTTTTTCGATAGTGCTAGGTTTATGTACTTGCTATTGAACTATGCAGGATGAAAACTGTAAAGCATAGCCACATTTTTACCCATGCAGTAGGTATGATATTGCATGATGCCGGCATTCGTTCTAAAAAAAAAAAAGAGTAAATGGCGATGCTTTTCTGAAACCATGGCCGGTGGGGCAACGTTGATTACAGGAACACAAAATGGCGTAATACGGCTCGTGGTCACCATGCTGACCTGGATCATGAAAAATGGCCCGTTCAAGATGCCTTGCATGCTTTTTAATGAAATGATGAACATGTACATTGACAGACTATTTCATTCAATTGGACGAGATATCTAAAAAAAATTTCGGTCCTAGCGGTCCTGACTTGCCGAACATGATAATGTATATTTTTTTTCGCCCTTTGAAAAAACCAGCCATTGGGAACGTGCGCCTCCTCAAAATGGAGCGGTCGGTGTGTGCCGTGTCGCGTCCGGAGTGATCGGCCAATCAGATGGCAGCCGACTGGTTGACCAGAGTATTTTCCGTTTTCCTTTTTCTTCTTGTTCCTCTTTCTCTTTCCCATTCCCTTATTCATCCTTCTCCATCTTTTTCCTTGATTTTTATTCCTTCCCTCTTTAAACTTCCTCCCCCTTCACCCCCCAAATTTTCGCTTTCAATTTCATTTCAACGGATTTGAACTATACATCACTTTCTCTCTTTTCTTTTCTCTCTCCACCGTATCAACGTAAGATACATCCTTACCGTCAATCGTTGCCTTTCCTTTTTTATACTTTCCTTTCCCTTCTTTCTTTTTACTGATTACCTTTGTTATTGTGTATTTGGATTTTTTTTTTGTTACCTTCAAAAATCCAATCCACTGATTCTTCCCTCGAACCACCGATTCTATTGTGTCATCGATCCCTTATTCATCCCCTATGATGCCTGCTGACGAACCTGTAGAAACGAGAAGAAAGCGCGCCAAGATCGTTAGTGCTTGCAGCGAGTGTCGACGTAAAAAGACGAAATGTAACGGCGAGCAACCTTGTCGTAACTGCCAGAAATCGTCCGTCCCATGTGTGTATCCTTCCACAAGCCATGCCGATGATCGTCGCAACGCTCCGAGCAAAGCCGCCCTGGAGGCGATTGAGGAGCGACTCAAGACGATTGAAGATATGTTAAAGACCATCTTGCAGGCGCATTTACCTCTCGGTGATCTCGATCCTATGGCTGTCAACAACTTTCTGAATAAAGATCGACCGGGTTCACCTACCGTGTCTTCATCCATCCCTTCCCCGCCACAACCGACGGCTTTGATCAGGCCTTCCACGCCTCATGACTTGAAACTTCCTTCAATTCACGATCTCTCGGGCCCTTCGGCCTATCATCATCAGCAGCACCACCCTCACCCATCTCACCATCAGCTGCCTGCCAAACATGAACATCATGATTTACCTCCGCTCGCCCTTCATGATTATTCACTGTATCCTTCTTCGTATAAGAACCCGCCCTCCAACTCTTGTAAATCGTCATCCGACAATGAAGAATATACGCTGCAACCCATCAAAAAGCGTAAAAGATAAAACAAAACAAAACAAAACCAAAGTCTCGGTCTCGGTTGTCCCGGAAAGCCGCCCCTCTCCCCCACCCCCCTTTTTTTTTTCTTCACCCATTCTCCAAGTTTTGTGTTTTTTTACTTTTTTGTTCTATACATTTTTGTCGATATAAACAATAGCTCGCTGATATTTTTCACAGCGCGGTGTTCCTGTTTCTGTAATAACATTCGTTCCTTTTTATTTTCCCCTTCTGTTTTTCTTTCAACGTGGCTCCTTTTTCTTAAAAAATGTTTAGTTCCGTGTGCACTTGCGTTATTTTTTTTTTATTTTTCTTTGATTTCCAAGCCCCGGTCAATCTTCCGGAGGAACGGTTTCATTCTTGTCACAGCGGCTCAGATGGATTTCTTTTGAAACTGAACCAATCATTGACGTCTTTTTCTTTTCCCACCAGATAATGAGCATCATCATGTAATGAGCGGCAAGCCCGGAAAAAGAAAAAATCTCGTTCAGAAGCAGAAAAGGGGGAAAAATAGAGGACAATAAGATAAGGTTTTTTTTTTCATCTACTTGGTGTGAGTATTGATTACTGTCAAAACAAAGAAGAAAATGGTTTCGAAAATCTGTAAATTGTGGGGGAAATTTCGCTATCATTCTTTTTGGTGCCGCTCACGCGGACGGGGTTTTCACGTCACACCGTGAACCGAATTTTTTTTCATTATCGCGACCCTTTCATTTGCCAGGTCTCAATTTTACCCAATTGATCTAGTTGAGTCCACGGAACAAACGGAACCATTACAGCACTTGCGATCACCCGATGTTTCCTATGAAGCCCATTTTTCCTTCTTCTCCCCATGGTCCTTCTGCTGCGAACAAATAGAAAAAAGCAACGACAACCAGGAAATCAATATTCCAGGGAGAAAAATAAAACCGGGAATTTCCAAGAATCTCGGAATTCATCACGTCAATCACGCCAGGAATATGACCGTTTTGTCTGATGGGATTTGGTTTCTTTATGGCAAATCACATTGACGCCAAATGCCTGGCTTATCTAAATTTGACCTTTTGGCCCGATACGTATTAAGGCCATAAAAATTGCGATTGCATTCGACCGTTTAGGCATCACTGTAAGTATACACATCTTTGTGCGGACCTAACCGCTGTTACTCCGCGAGCGTGATCGGATACAACCAATGTCTGACCTTTTCATGCGTTGAACACCCGCCGCCTCTTAATGTTTTCGCATTTTTGAAATTAAAGATTTTGGCACTTCAACAAAATGACTTCATCATTTCAACTTATGAGATGTATACTCTAGAACCGTACTACGATACCGTACCGGTACTTATGACACCTACACATCATCATTGTTATGAGCATTTGCAGGCGCCAATATGGGCACAAACACATAACTATTTAATAAACGCTCTCAAACAAAAAAAAAAAAAAACGCCTTTTTATTATCATCTTCGATATCTATAAATTACAAACGACATCAAGCAGAAACACCTCAAGACAAAACAATGCCAATAACATTAACAAGAAGACTAGAAGAAGATTGAAGAGTAAAAACGACAAGATTTCCGATGACTTACGAGAGAGGATCATCGATGCAACTGTCAGAGAGGGAGCTATGAGGGTCAGCGATGCCGCAAAGTTCTTTCGTGTATCCAGATCGACCATCGACAATATCAAAGACAGATATGTCAACACTGGTGAAATTGCACCAAAGCCGAGAGATGGAAGGCGGCTAGAATGCTTAAACAACCTTGATATCCCTGAAGACACTATGGAAAAAGCACCATCGAATTTATAACCATGTCTGGCGAAAATAGGAAATATGGTGTGAGAGAAGATACCCTCAACTAGACCCGCCAGGATACAATGTCGATAAGTATTTGCGTTTTTCTCATGAAAAACCGCGGATATTTCGCTGCAACATCTTGATGAAATCACATCAGCGATAGCATGGTGTTCAAAGTCATTCACCCTACTGCTGCAAATGATAGCACAACAAGACAGAAATTGGGAATAGCGACATCAACAGATCAAGATCCCCAGGCATTCTGGCTTGGTCACCTGTGATACTGACACACTGTACTGACACAATATGTCAAGGATCATGGAGCAAAAATGAGACGCTAAGGCTGACTTAAAACATGGTCATTTCATTCATGCAAGAAAGAAAAACAAGGATAAGATGAAAAGATAATGAATGCAATTACAGCAAATGGATATAATTTATGAAAAGAAAAAAGAAAAAAAAATTGACATGGAAGGTAGGCATGATTACATTTATGAAAGTAACAAGCCGTCCACCCGCTGTGCAATGGATGCCGCCTGCCAACGGAGGCCGCCCTCTTACATTGAGCGACTTTCGTCAGACAAAAAGCCTAACGCATACACGGCATAACCTGGGCGAGAACTCTTGACGGAACTTCGGTATATTAATGACAACCTTATGGCATACGTTGCAACGTGATTTGTTTCTGAACACGCGCAAAGCAGCACTGATTGACCCCCTCAGTTCCATCCCGCCCAGGCTATGATAGATCTAGAAAGATGTGTGGGTATGTTGGGTATTTAAAAAAATGAGTTAGTAAGCTCTTTGATTGATTCAAATTTTCGTCACCCCTTTTTTTCCCTCAGGGTTTTTTATGAGGTTTTTACTGACGCGACCATTGTTTTTTTTTATCATCATGTACTTTATTTGTTTTTCTTTCTTTTCATTCGGGGGACTCTCGATATCTGGAATCCAACTCGAACTTACCGTCACTTCTGGCCACGTCAATATTTTTTGCCTACTCAAGCTGACACCACCGATCCATCGCTTAAGTGTCCCTGGAAGCAATTTTATTTTCCGCATCGAAGAAGAAGCTTACCTGGCGGTCAGTATTCATCGTTTTTTTTTCCGGTACACCATTTGGTTCAAAGGCAAGTCCAATTTCTTTTCCTTTGCTATGATGTAATGAACGTATACTAATTCAAATTTTTTCAATGTCATATAATCCAAGTCATGTCAAGCGATCAATGGCTATTGCAAACTCAAATAACAAAGGTAAAATATCTTGACGAATATTTGAATCAATCAAAGAGCTTACTAACTCATCTTTTTAAATACCCAACATTCCCACACATCATTCTAGATCTATCATAACCTTGGGCGGGACAGGACTGAGGGGGTCAATAAGTGCTGCTGCACACATGTTTGGAAATCATGACTGTACGGTATGCCAGAGTATTGACATTAATATACCAAAGTTCCGTCAAGAGTTCTCGCCCAGGTTATGCCGTGTATGCGTTAGGCTTTTGTCTGACGAAAGTCGCTCAATGTAAGAGGGCGGCCTCCGTTGGCAGGCGGCATCCATTGCACAGCGGGTGTACGGCTTGTTATGAAAGTAATTTTTTAACGATTTTTTTCTTTTTTTTCAATTTCATCGATTTGCACCAACAACTTTGACGTTCGTCCTTCAGTTCCTTGATGTGACTCTCAAGTTCATTCAGCCGAGCCTTTTTTTGTTGTTAATTAATTTTCGAGGCATGGGGAGCCTTCCTCGAAGATGGGATTCTGGGGATTGGACGGACGTCGGCAAGAAACGCACATTTCCACTTGATTGTAGGTGGCGGCAACACCATGCCTTGCTTGTTGGCTTGACCGCGTTGACGACTCCGTCGACCTTCAAACCATGGGAATGATACTTATTGTAAAAAATGGAGGCCATAATGTGAGTTGAGAAGTGCAAGAAGGCAACACTACAGCAAAGGTGAGAGACCATTCGGTTTATTGCTTTTAATCGCTACCAACCTCGTCGCTTGCCTTTTTGCAACATGTAGTAAATCAAATACGCCGTTTGTTTTGAGCATACCGAATACCTCTGGCATTTTGCAGTAGTAGACCATTTCCCAGAATCTTGACTTGATTTTTCACTTGGAAATAGCTTTTGCAAATGGTGGGATTCATTTTGACAGATAAAAGAAAGAAAGAAATCGAATTGAAACCGACGAATTGATTTTCCTCTAACCGATATAATGTATATCTAAAAAATACCCCCCTCCGTGATGAAATAACCGTCACCATTTGTGGCGACTCCATTGTATGTCGTTCCTAACATCCTTCACTGTTGGCCGACATCGGATGTGGTCATTGTCGCTCTCGAGCCGCGGTTTTATTCTTAGGATGTAAGTATTTTTTTGTTATAGGAGTCTATTAATACCTTTCAGGCCACGCAACGCGAATTATTATGAACGGTAACAATGAACTCACTCCCTCTCAGATCAACGACCTCCTCAAACTCAGCCAAAAGGTTGAAGACTAGGACCTTCAAGAAAATGGCATCGATGGAGAGTTCCTCCCCCCCCCCGCACACACACATCGGGAAGAAATTTTGGAAGAACCGGAAAACGTTCCCAAAAATATCCTCAACGCACGACTCAAGAAATATCGCATGGATGCCGCTCAAACGACTTCGGCCATTATCAAATGTGCTAATCGACAACGCACGTCCGGAACACGCAATATCGCGGAAATCAATGAAGATATATCCAACTCCTTTAATCGCAAACGACGGAACAAGAGAACAAACGCAAGAAATCCTCAAAAATGTGCGGCGTGCTGCAGTGTAGAATTTTCGTACCGCAAAGGAGTTGAATCAAAAAGCCAAGGATCTCGCCCCGAAATCCTTACGTTTACCCGAAAGCCTGCAAGTACCTCGAAGACAACGAAGACGTGGAAAAAGTGACAAACCACAAATGGCTGTTACATTGGTCAACATTCATTTGGGTACCTCATTGGCTCCACTTCCCTCTCATTTAACGTGGTTGGCCGCATTGTTATTTTCCTGTAAAATCAAAAAAGATATTTCGGCATTTCAGTTGTCTGAAATTTCCCAATCATAGCCTGTCAGGGCCGCTGCATGAAATTTTTGGGCTTGCCAAATTTAGGGCCGCCTCGGTTTTACCTTTTTTTTCCCACACTTGCAATTCCCTCCATGTTCGAGCTCCATAGAGAAGACGTCAACTTCTATGAGGTGCTCAATTCAGCACCTTCCAGTACCGTAAGTCCACTCGAGTGCAAAGAATCATATTTCATCCTATTTCTCATCTCCTTTTTTTTTTTAGCCGGAACAAATCAAGACCGAATACAAACGCTTAGCCCTCATTCACCATCCCGATAAATCTCAGACTTCCGAGTCAGACCAATGTATGTGTGCAGTAACCAGCCATTGACTCAATCGAGTTTCATTGAACCCCTCTAATGATTGTAGCATCCTATCGACGGATCAAGGAAGCCTATGATGTTGTGGGTGATCCTTCTCGACGAGCCTTATACGATCGCTGGCGTAACAGCGGACTGCAAATACCATTCTCCGATTTTGAAAAGCTAGGATCGCACGCTCAGGTAAAGGCAAGATCCCCACCCCCTATTCTGTTCTGGCTTCCGATCCATTGATCTTTCACTCTAATAGACCGTCCATTGGCAAACGTTACCAGGAAAGTTATCCATAGCGCAGGATGAAAGTTCCGAACAAGATATTCAAACCGTCAAACCTCAACCCAGTGTAATGGGTCACGTTAATATCGAACGCAAACCCTTTTGGAATCAAGACGATGTTTATGAAAAGTTCAGACAGTATCAAATTTGATGACTATCATTTTATTTTACTCCTCCTCCTCGTCTTCATCTTCCGTGTCTGTTACCGTACCACCAAGGTCACGCACTCGTTGTCTGTACTTTTTAATCTCCAGATCTTGTCCGCCTAAAATGAAAAATAAACAACCATTTAAAAACCACTTGTTACTTGGATTGACCTCTTTCTTTCGCGTTTGCTTACCCATGCAGATCAGCAGATCTTCTTGCTCCCGCTCAAGGTCAACGAATTTCTTCTTTTCAGCTGCCACGCTCGATTCCGAGTCGGCCAATTTCTTTTTCCAGTCCTCGTCTTGCGTGGTCTATGTAATGGTGGTGCTCTTGGTTAGTGATCTTAAAAATCTATGTATCAGTTTTTCTGAACTTACAAAGTTTCTCACTTGGCTTTCCAGCTCGGCAATCCTTAGCTTGAACGATCCTTCTTGTGTTTTCTATGATGTATACTAGTCATGATGCTGTGACGACGCGCTGTGATTTTTTATCATATGCCTACCATGTGTCGCACGGTGGATTCTAGCTGGGCTACTTTTTCCTTCAACACATGGTTGTCGCTTGGCGGCGGTTCAATTTTCTGTGATTGCTTCAACGAACGTGAGCAACATGTATACAAGATTAAAAAAAATACAACAAACACGACAGAGGCTTACACTGTTGGCTAAGGATTGCTCCAACTGAGCGACTTTCTGCTCCAGTGCTTTAATATCGTTGGATTGATTGGCAATCGTGTGTTTGTATTCTTCAATCAACTTTTCAGACGCAGGATCTACCGAAGCGGCGGCTGTTCCGGCTACAACCCGTATTAGTCTATCTGTAGCTTGGCCTATCCATGTTTTCATTGTTTGTTTTTTCTCAGCTTACCCGTCGCTTTCTGTGTTTGGAAACTAGCGGGTTTCTTTTTGATGGAGCGCTGAACGGTTTCTGTGAATCAATATTTGATGAGCGGTTAGTGTTTCACCAAAGTAACGGTAAATCCATTGCGTATGTTACCATAAGTATCTTTGAAGAATTCCACAAAGGTGCTATCGAGAAGCAGCGACGGAAGTGAATGCGTGCTTTGCGAGATATACTCTTCTTCGGCGGAAATCTGCAAGTACTGCGGCGCATTCTTCACCGCCGAACTGTCTCGCAATCGCGCTAAATGACTGTTGAACTGATCCACCCGACTCGATAAAATCGCCTGAAGCTTGGTTCTACAGAAAGCAAAGGACAAAACAAAGTCAATACTCGCCGCCATCGGACGTGAGCGAAGAAAAAAAAAGAACAAGGAAGACTTCTTTTACCTGTCGAGAGGTGTATTCGGATCGTCGTTGAATTCATACACAATACCAAACAAAAAAGCCGCCAGTCCTTGCACAATTGGATCGTTGGCCGATGATTGTACCTCTTGGATCAACTGTAAACAACGCAGAGTGAGATTATAACTTTTTTTGTGGAATAAGTGATACTTCACTTACAAATTGAATATGGGTGCTTTCCGAAAGGAATAACGAAACGGAGTTGGGACTGTCATACAGCCATATGCTCAATAGGCACAAGTACGCGATAGGTATCCGGGCATTGATCCCCTGGCTCTTTGTACACATTAATAACTGAGCCGTAATATGATGCAGCAGAGGCACAGGTTCCTCTCCTATTAAAAAAAAAACAAGCAAAATGAGTGATCTCAATGTTATCAATGAAGAGAGGGACTAAAAGAAACCCCAAAATGATGACTTGCCTTGCTCTTCTTCGCCAAAAACAATGGCTCCAGCGACTTGTTTGGCTTCCTCGTTATTTCGGATGATGTGTGATAAAATAGTGCAAGCGAACCATACTTTGTATGGATCTTTGACGGACAACTCCCAGTTATCAATGACTTCAAGAAGGAGCGAACCAGCCGAATGAGGTTTGTCTGAGGAGAAAACCGAGATTTATATCGTGCTTTAGTTAAAATTATCTCGGCAGCAAAAGAGTTTTTGCTGACCCACACTCTGTCTTCAGATTTCTTACCTGCAAATTGGGTATTGACATTGTCTTCGGGTGGACTTTTCATGGTGGCAGCAAGAACGATTTGCGCGTCCTTGTTTTCTTCGATGCATGAAGAGACCGCATAGGCGGCGGCGGCGCGACTCGAATAGCTGTACTGGCTATCGGTATCCGTGTTGAGCGCAATGGCAATCAGGGACACCATCGCCGGTCGAGGAATGCCTGACGCGGTTTGGGGATCGATCTGACCATCAATGATTTTTGGCGGACTGGCCACCATGATCTGCGAAAAGATGTCTTGATTCACCGCATTGGCGCGTAAAACGTAACCGATCGCATACAGCGCTTCGGCTCGGACCAGCGAAGGGGCGTTGGAACAAATCCCCAGCTGAACAATGGGTAAAAGAATGCCGCTTTGTACCATCACTTTTTGATTCGCGGGCGTATTCGCGCCTTCCGGCTCCGCAAGAATACGAATCAGTTCCAACACTAGCACCGTGTTGGCCACTTTCTGCGGCGGCCAGTCTTCAAAGGAGTAAGGCACATGATCCGCTTCACTATCGCCCACATAACCGAGGAGTCCTGGAATTTGTTGAATACAGCTCGTCTCGCGAAAGTAGATCTAAATCAATACCGCAGATGAGTTCAAGAGTTCACTAATTTTTACCAACCAACGGCCGGTCTATCGTTTTTTTTTTCACCCACCTGATCCGAAACGTTGTAGCGTAAAAGATTATGCATCAAGGTCAAACTGTCCTGAACCACAATATCGCCCGAAATGCCTTCCTGTTCTTCAATAATGGCAAGCAGTTTTTCAAAAGTCGCTTGGAACGTGACGAGTTTCTGCACCTCGGTATTACTTCGCGTCAATGCAATCAGCAGTAGCAAACCCTCTACACTCATCATCATCTGTCGGTCAGTGGATTCGATCTGATCCATACGATATCACCGCCCATTACTTTACCATTTCGAATAATTTCTCGTTTATCATCCAAGAGATCGACAAGCCGAGTGATGCCCATGGGGCTGGTCAGAATACATTCTTGAATACGTTTCTCGCGATTGATCAGCAGTGTTGAAAGCAATTTGATGGTATTGAATCGCACGTAAAAGTCGAATTCTTCGAGAACATCCAATAAAATGGTCACGTTGGTCGAATCCTACATTACGTGCCCATTCCATCAATCATATGCCTCCTATGCTACGTTCAGGCCGTTCCCCTACTTCAATAAAATAATCCGTAAACTTGTATCCGATATCCGAGGCCGAATTCTAAACAGCCCATAGTGGTTAGTCACTACCAAGTATAGCTAATGGTCTTTGCCATTTTTTACCTGATTCTGGACCGTGCATAAAATGGTCAATGTTTCCAACAACGACTTTACAATGTCGGCGTCTCTGTAATCCGTGTGCAAGACTTTCACAAGTGCCGGTAAACTTTTATCACCCACTTGCTAAAAAAAACAGCAACAGTATTTTCAATAAATATGTGCGGGCTTATGGCATGGGTGGAAGACCTCATTGGTACCTCGGTCCAGTCTCTGGCCAAGCCTTTGAGACTGAGCACGCCTGCGCGACGATCTTCCAGCAAAGTGGCGGTTTCAAGGCAATCAGCGAGCTTCTCAATCGTCTCATCGGCCGACTGCGGTTGCCCTTTTTCCCCTCTAAGCGCACTGTATCCTCGTGTGAAAAAGTCCATGAACACTGACGGATTTCCTCTTTACGATGCCTTGAGGCAGCTGCAATAGAAAGTAGGAAAATCACAAGTCGGCAGAGACGGTCCTTCAATTTATTCATCCAATGGAAATTCGCCAATTCTATATTCCATCCCTCACTCAATGGTGGTCTCGCATTCATCCTCCCACTCTTACGGTGGTGTTGGCCAAAGGTTATTGTAGACTCCTTTTATAATCGTATTTATTCGTAGTTATAGTGGTATTAAATGAGTTTAACCGTGTTGAGAGGACGGGTTCCTGGTGCAAGGGCATTATTCAGGCCATGTCGTGACTGTATTTCAATGACAGGGTCCGATTTCCGCTCTTTTTTCGCCAAAAAAAGCTTCCCTTGAAGTAGTAGTAATCCCGTTCATGATATCTCGGTGGCGATCCGTGGCATCGACGAGTCGTATCTCGTCATTTAAGCCGCCAACCACCCTTTTGCAATCCCAGCGACAATATGCAACGGTGAAAAAGAGTAACACTATCGACTTTGCCGCTATTGAAGCCAAATGGTCCGCACGATGGAAAGAATCGCCGCCGTTCAAAGCCCTCGATACGAAAAACAAGCCAAATTACTATGTGTTATCCATGTTCCCATATCCGAGCGGCATGCTGCACATGGGCCACGTTCGTGTTTATACCATTAGTGACACTCTACAACGATTCCGACGAATGAACGGATACAACGTATGTTTTGATATTGGGGGTGGGGTGGTACCCCCACTTTAGTTTGACAGGAACGCTATGCTGACAAAAAAATTGGTGTGCCAGGTACTTCATCCTATGGGGTGGGACGCGTTTGGACTTCCGGCTGAAAACGCGGCTATTGAACGCGGCATTCATCCGGCTACATGGACGACAAAGAATATCGCAGCCATGAAGGAAACCATGAGCAGACTTCAGCTGGAATTTGACTGGTCCAGGGTATGTAGGCATCGCCACCGACCATTTTGAATTCTTTACCGAATAAATTGCCCGTAGGAAATTGCGACGTGCGATCCATCGTATTATCGGTGGACACAATACATCTTTTTGGAACTGTATAAAGCAGGATTAGCGTATCGCAAAGAAGCCGTGGTAAACTGGGATCCCGTGGATCAAACTGTACTGGCCAATGAACAGGTAACCCATTTTTTTTTCCTAACGATTCATCTGAAAAATCATGCATGATTTTTTAACTTTTTTTTTCTTGCAACTGTACATCCCAGGTGGATCATGAAGGAAAGTCGTGGCGATCAGGAGCCTTGGTCGAACGGAAGAAGCTTAAACAATGGTTCTTTAAAGTGACCCATTACGCCGAAGTAAGTTCGCCACAGACCCACGATGTCACGGTTGCTCATTCTATTGTGATTAGGATTTGCTGAAGGATATTGATCGTTTGGATCATTGGCCTGAACGTGTAAAGCAAATGCAGCGTCATTGGATCGGCAAATCCGTGGGTGCCGAATTTGATTTTCCGGTGGTAAGGCAAAACAATAGCGTTCATGGCGCCAGTGTGAGAAAGGAAAAAACTAAAAAAAATGACGTGTTTTAGCATGCGAAAGGACCGAACCAACCGACACTGACCGTGTTTACAAGCCGTCCAGATACTTTGTTTGGTGTACAGTATTTGGTAGTGTCCCCTGAACACGCCATATTAAACAAGGAGTAAGAACCTCTCTCTGTTTTTGTCTCCCCCACCCCCAATTGGATCATTCTCATATGAGGCGACGGTGATCGGGCGCTAACAAATGAAACTAGAACGTTACCGGCCGATCATGCAGACAAGGTCCTAGATTTTGTAAGTAGCCTTAAAATGAAGCAGAACATGGAAAAAGCAGAAGAAACCAAGCAAGGTAAGGTCTCCCGTACTCCTGCGATCGACACGGATAATGCGATGCCACTAAAGAAAAACAAATTATTCGCCCTGTAGGTGTTTTCACCGGGTTATACGCCTCGCATCCCTTGACCCAGGAAAAGATCCCGGTGTTTGTGGCTCCCTATGTTATTTCTGAATACGGCACAGGAGCGGTGATGGGCGTTCCCGCCCATGATAAGCGCGACTGGGAGTTTTGCCGAGTCAATGATATCGCCAATGAGATCAAATTCGTGGTGGAACCGGCTCTGCAGGAACTCGATCGTCCTTTTTCCACCACCGAACCCTTCACCGCTCAGGGTGTCCTCACCGCCTTGTCGGGGCCTTTTGCAGGCATGAAATCCAAACAGGCAGGAAAAGCCATTCTCAAACAAGCGCAGCAGCTCGGATTAGGCCGTCCTGCCACACAGGTAACTCTGAATACCACAGATTACCTATTCCTTTTGTCAATGCTCATACGACTTGTCCACAGTTCCGTTTGAAAGATTGGCTCCTTTCCCGTCAACGGTATTGGGGAGCGCCCATTCCCATGGTGCATTGTCCCAAGTGTGATGTAAGATAGGAATTTTTTTTTTGGATTGTTTTTTTTGCCACTCACCTAACCACTTCTGCTTCTTTTTATCACTAGATTGTTCCTGTGCCGCAAGAAGAATTACCTGTCCTGCTTCCTTTGGATGTGGAATTTTCCGGCAAAGGAGCGTCTCCATTGACCACCTCCAAAGAATGGCTTCAATGCACATGTCCAAAGTAGGCAATTGATCGACGTGTTTGTGAGCGGTTGATGTTTACTCACAACTCTTTGTTTTGTATGACAGATGCAAAGGTCCTGCAACTCGAGAAACCGATACCATGGATACGTTTGTCGATTCATCCTGGTACTTTATGCGATTCACGGATGCCAATAACCTTGATTTGTAAGATACATTGTCAGCCTTCCAAAAGGGAAACTACTGATCAAGACTTGTGCGTGGTTTTTTTTACAGACCCTTCTCTGCCGAAAAGGCATCGGGCCGTTTGCCGGTGGATATCTATATTGGTGGCGTCGAACATGCTATTCTGCACTTATTGTACTCGCGGTTCCTTTCAAAGTTCATGTTGGAAAAGGGATTCTATTCCGAAACGCCTGATACCAAGCCTGGTCACGGCGAACCGTTCAACGTTTTACTGACTCAGGTAAGTTGGGTGTGTATGCACGGCAGAATCAGTCAAATAATGGGAAAGTGAACGTTTTTTTTTCTTTTTTCTCTTTATAGGGCATGGTCCATGGACGCACGTTTAAAGATCCTGCTACTCAACGATTTTTGAAACCAGAAGAAGTGGACGTCTCAGGTAGATCTCACACGGGCTCCTCTCGAAGGCACATGTTTGTCAACGACAATGCATACTGATATGATAATGATACAGATCCTCGTCATCCAAAGATGATTGAAACCGGAGAAACTCCCTTGATTTCGTATGAGAAAATGTCAAAGAGTAAATACAATGGCGTGGATCCAGTGGTAAGAAACGAGCAATTGATCCATGTCTGTACGGTGTAATTCTAAATGAGGTTCATCAATTCTAGAGTGTAATCGAGGCTCAGGGCGTCGATGCTACGCGTCTGCACATGTTATACAAGGCGCCTCCGTCGGAGGTCTTGGAGTGGGATGACTCGAGTATTGTTGGCATGCAACGTTGGCTTGGCAAAGTGTTGAAACTTGCGTCCACGGCAGGAACGGCGAAAACTGAGGCTGCCGAAATTTCAGTCGACAGCTTGTCGTCGTTGGAAAAAGACATGTATCGTACAACCCACGAGACGATCAAACAAGTTACCGAGGCGCTGTCAACTTCGTATACCTTTAACACGGCCATTTCGGATTTGATCAAGTTGACGAATTACATAACTTCGTCGGATCTTGCTCCTCATGCCCCTGTCTATCAGCACGCCGTACGATCGCTGGTGACCATGATGGCGCCAATGGCTCCGACGGTGAGCGAAGAATGCTGGGAGACCGTGTCTGGACAAGACAGCACCAGTGTGTTTGTGCAACCGTGGCCAAAATGGGAAGCCAAGGCTTTGGAAAAGGACACGATCGATTGTATGATTCAGGTACGACTTTTTTGATGGAGGGAAAATGGGCTGGAAGATCTAATCACTGGTGGCGGTAGGTGAATGGTAAAACGCGATTTAGAGTGGTGGTTCCCGTGGATATCGCCGGCGATGCCACGGAAATTGAAAAACAAGCGAGAGCGATGGCTGAAGGACAGAAATGGCTTGGTGATCGACCGATCCGAAGAGCCATTGTCGCCAAAGGTGGCAAACTTGTGAATTTCGTGATTTGAAAAAAAAAAAAAAAAAAAAAGCAGTGTGCATTCGATCCCCAATCATCCTTATCATCTATCATCCTCATTCTCGCAAGTCCGATCTCTTGCCAATAAAGCAACAAATTCATGACTGATTTATACGCAATGGTCAAGTATTTGATTGTGTTCATATGTCATAGATCAACGACTCTACCCCGATCGTCTGTGTTTTACCGTTGGCAAATGTACACTGATTGCCATTGGGTGCAAGTCTAGCTGTGAAGAAATCAGGTAAACAAAGTAGTTGGAGTAACTAAAGCTTTCAAAGCATTTTCACTGTCAAGAAAAAAAAAGGACCTTTTGCAGCAGTTGCGATCAGATACTTTAATTCGCTTAAATTACAGACTACATTTCAATTTGTGACAAGGATCTCAGACGATCCATTCTATATTCGCCAATAAATAAGTGTTTTTTTTGCATTTGTGGCACCCACGGGTTCCTTTTTGTATGTCACTGGAATTGCAAGTGTCTCTGAACGGTCAATGTTGATAAGTCGCCCTTTGAACTTACAGATTGAATGGTGACACTCAACATTTTCAGCGCAAATCTGCGTTCTTGTCCGTACCTGCATTTCGCCGTTCAGGCTTTGTTATTCTCTCAATGTCGGCTGCTATTCCTCAACGTTCGCTCAGCTTGCTGGAGAAATACCAAGTGTCGAAACAACTGGTGCATGCTTACGGTACCGTCACTGCCACCGCGGAATTAACTCATCCACCTCGACACGGGGCTGGTGATTCCCATCACACCAAAATGTACTATTTGCGCTGGTTATTTCCGGCCATCAACAAGTTGGTTCACGATCATCCGCAATTGTGCCTTGCATTATCCGAACCGGAATCGGCGTCTGCTCGGTTTGTCCATTTGCCAAGTTTTGATCTGGCGGCCATGGTGACCGTCACCATGGGCGATGATAAAAAGACGACCACGACGACGACCACGGAGGAAACTCTGACGGCAACTATTGCCGAAGAATGTACTACAGAATTTGATCTGTACGATCAAGCGCTTCCGTTATGGCGTTTACGCATTTCGGTGGACAAGGATCGATCTGATCGCTGTACGGTGGTGCTGGCGGTTCAACATGTGATTCTGGACGGCATGAGTTTAACCATCTTCTGGCAAGATCTGGTACGTTTTCTCAACGAGTCCGAATTCGCTGTGAGCCACGGTTTCCAAGTAAAAAGAGACCCGGGCATCATTTCTGTGCCCTTGGAAGATTGTCACCCGCCATCCATGGCTTGGATGGATTACTTGAAACTGATGTGGGAAATGACGGGCCAAAAATGGTGGCACAAAGCGGCTCCGGGTCCATCGATATGGCGAGGCGATTACCCTGCGGTGGACGGTGAAAATGTCATGACATTGGTGAGAATGGCCCATGTGGAGCCATCCACGTGGAAGGCCGTTATCCAGAGGTGCAAGTCGGCCGATATCTCACCGCATGCCGCGCTTTTGGCCGCTTTGGTTTTAGCGTGGGGTCAAGTGTGGCCCGGTTACGATCTTGAAACGTCGACACCTGTCAATGCTCGAAAGTTTTGCGAACCCGCTGTCCCGGCCAATTGTATGGGCAATTACACGGGGGTGTATGAATCCACATGGTCGGCAGACCAATGTACGCAACCCTTCTGGTCATTTGCAGAGACGTATCACACCAATCTTCAAGCCAATAAGGCCAACGGCGTGAAAAAGTCTGGTTTGCTCGGTTTTTTGACAAATTATCCTCAAGACTATTGTCAGTTTTGGTACGATAAGCGAAAACAGAATGAGTTTGGACGTACGGGCGGGGTGGAATTATCGGATCTGGGTCGAGTGACGATGAATACCAAGACGACGGAGCGTTGGCACGTGGACAAGCTGTGGTTCTGCCAAAGTGCGCAAACGTACACAACCGCCCTCGGTGTCAACTCTGTTACCCTTGATGGCCATCTCTATCTGACATTGTGCTGGCACAAAGGCGCAGTGGATCCCACCAAGGTAGACCGATTTCTTCAACTGATGGTTAACCAACTTGAACAAGTCGCCTCGGCCACCACCACCAGCGAATAAATGGCGACTAGTTGGATCATATATCTCATGACACACGCAAAGTGTGTTTTCCGCCCTCATGGCCCATTTGTATCTATAATTTTAACTTATGTTTGCTAACTGTAATCGAGTGTAATAATACCAACACGACCTGTTATTGATAACCAAAATAATTTCAACAATGAATAACATTCATGTCTGGAGTTCATTTAAACCTCGTGATACGATTTTTATTTTTTGCGGGTTCGGGTGATCGGGATGCACTGGAATTACTGGGTTAGATTGATACAATGACTGGCGAAATGCAGCAATATGTCGCATCAAATCAAAGCGAATTTTTTGGGGTTTGCTGTGAATAGAGAGATGTATAAACAAAGGAGTGTGTCTGTGCGTGACATGGGCTACCATTGGAGTATTTACATTTTGGAAACGAAAAGATAGAAAGGGAATCAATCGACCACGGAACGTTATGCAAGCAAGAAAAGAAAAGAGCCGAGAATTCGCTTTGTGCCAGTTATTCTCCATGTTTGAGAACACGGACAAAATCTCTGTAGTTGAAGTTACCATTCTCATCGACAGCGGAACCCTTGAACATGATATCAACCTAAAAAACCCATTTTTTTTCAATTTAAGCATGATAATGAGAAGCAGAAAATAAAAAGGAAATACTGCAATAGATGTACCTCTTCGTCCGTAAAATGATCACCCATGGTGGTCATGCATTCTCTAAGATAGTCTGCGTTGATCGAACCTTTACCATCTTCGTCAAATGCAGCAAATGCATTCATGATGACCTGTTCCGGGTCCGTGCCGGTTAGTTTATCCGCCATCAATGTTAGGAACACCGTGAAATTGATGGATCCCGGCGCTTCATTCATCATTTTTTCAATTTGCTCCGCGGTAGCAGGTTGACCTAAAAAATTCAACAGAAATGTAAGTATACGGGATTGCCAACAAGAAAAAAAAAAAAAAAAGGTCCATTCAAATGTCGTTCGGTAAGGTGGATTTCTGTTTATCGCTTGTTTTTTTTTTTTCTTTGTCCCGTTGGTTGATCCCATGGTGACCGAGCCGGTACCCCTTCTTTTTTTCTCTCTTTCTTTTTTTGGTATACAAGGTGATGAAATAGTTTACCTAGTCGTTGAAAGGTGACTTCCAAATCCTTTGCATCCACAATTCCGTCCTCATTGGTATCCATGATATTGAATGCTTCTTTGAATTCCATGATCTGTTGCTTATCAAACATGGCAAACACATTGGAGTTTTGACGTGCAGTGCGTTGTTTACTCTTTCGTGACACCTTTTTTGAGCAGCGGAGATTAATTGACAGGACAACAGAAGAAAAAAGGGTTCCTGTTATTTTGTACACTTACAGGTGTAATCATATTGAGAAGGAGTCAATGATTGGCTTGATTGGAATGGCGTCTGGCGCAGTTCAGTGACAAGGGGGCGAAAGATAATATAATAAAAATTGAAAGACAAGGAAAATAGGAAAACCAGGGAAAAAAAAAGATAACCGCACTCAAGAAGAAGGGCACAAAAAATCCCGCGCTTGGACAAATCCATATCTTTGTTTTTGTCTGAAGAGGGAATGCTTTGATTACCATATTAGTCGAATTCATGACCATATTCGGCGTAAACATTCAGATTATCCGTCGCAGCCACTAAAAAATGACCTTGGAGAGCTCCAGCCAATGACAATTGCTCTTTTCTTTTTGCTGCAGTAGTCATGGTCCATTGACAGGGCAACGGATGGTTCTCCATGACAAACGTTTTGATTTCTCAATGCCATCGAGCCGTGACGTTCCCATTGTCAATTCCACAGCTCAATGATTACGCTATATTTCCCAAGGGAACTTCTCTGGATTGAAGGTAAATACAAAGGCAAAGACGCTGTCTTTCTTTTTTCTGATTTATTTATTTATTTATTTTTTTGGTGATCAGCAGGAAGAAGTCAGCCTGCAGTTTATCATCATGCATATCATCAGTTTATATCTATTTTTTTTGAGTTGGACAATTAGTGTACGCCTGCGTCCAAGCATCCAATAAGTGGACGTATTTATTTATAGGCAGGATTGATGACAAAACAGTGACAGTTGCTTTAGCATCTCTGTTTCCATCTTTCTGTCTCTCTCTCTCTCTGTGTGTGTGTCTCTCTGTCTTATTTTCCTTTTTACCCCTTCTGGCATTCTTAAGAACAACGTATTTGCAGTCAACATGATGATGCCCCCATTTTATTCATTCTGTCCGCGGGTGGGAGTCTTTTTTTTGGAGAATGAATGAATGATTGGATTAGATGGACTGCATAGATTGCTTCGAGGAATATGCAACCATTTGGCATGATATGCAATGGTCGTCTTCTTTTCGAAATGTCTCCTATCCCCTACATCTGAGCCTCCCCGGCCCTTGCTTTCCTTGATCTCTCTCTCTCTCTCACTCTCTCACTCTCTGATCTCTCTGCCTGTCTCTGCCTCTCTCTTTTGCCCTCCCCCCAATTCACCCCGAGTCCCTTTTCTTATCATGTGAGAAACGCAAGAAAGCTTTATTTTCTGCAGTTTATTCCCAACTTTTGAGCCACCTTGGTTATCATGTCGTGATCTTGAATAGAGAGAAAATCACTATATTTGGATAAATCATGCAGAGAACTTTCTAAACTGTGGAAGACATAAATATAATGAGAGTTGGCATCTGTTCCGCTTAGTTGTGATTGAAGCTTTTTGGGTTATCCCTTGCTTCGAAAGCGCCTCTTCACCTTTTTTCGATTCCCAAAATCCCCAAACACTACCTTTTTCTTTCATCCCTTCTCTCCTCCCGCCCCCCCCCAACTCAGCCCCTTCCTCATCCAGTCTGCCCACCCAGCACCGCTTCTTTGACTATCGTTTTCGTTGGTGGGCCAAATCTGTTTTTTTTTTTTTGATCCCCCAAAAGCACTTAATTTTTCATCATAAGCATCATCATCATCATCATCACCATCCTTTTTTTCAATTCGGCGGTTTTCATTGCACGAGCCCTTTATCTTTTTCAAAAAAAAAAAAAAAAAAATAGAAAAGAGGACGTTTTTGTTGAACCTGGTTTTGTTTTTTTCGTTTTCCTCCTTCTTGCTTCTTGCTTTGCTTGCTTTCTTTTTCTTTTCTTTCTTTCTTTTCTTTTTTATATCCTTTTTCTGATAACTTCCCTATTATTATTATTATTTTATAATAATTTTTTTTCTTCATTTTTTTTTTTGTCAAGACTCATTTCCATACATATACCTATAAATATATATACATTTATCTAGAACGTATATATTTATTTCCGTGGACCATATTTTTCTTTTTTACATCTCGTTCCTCTTTCTTTCATTCAATCATTGAATATTGAACGAAAGTGCACTTCACCTATTGAACGATCGTCACAGTAACTCACCATGGCATCTCCAAAGGATTCGACGGCCACCAATGGCCAGTCCGCTGGGAATGACCCTGTTATGCTAACGAGTCAAGATCCTACCGTGATTGGCTCCACTGCTCCGACACCCTTGGCTTCGTGCACGATGGAAAAACCGGCTTCTACCTCCGCCGCCGCTGCCGATGACGTTAAAATTGATCTCAGAGACCATCTTACGCCGCACCATGATCCTAAAAACCCTTTTGCTTTTACGCCCGACCAGTTATCGGCCCTGATGGATCCCAAGAACATCCAGTTACTGCATACCTATGGCGGCCTGGAAGGCCTGGCTCGTGGTCTGCATGTGGATCTGAATGTAGGCCTTACAGCGACTGTGAAAACCCACAACCCCATCTCACTGCGCGATGTCATGTCCTCCACGGAATCGGGATACATCCAAGACATCGAAACCGCCGCTTCTTCCATCAAAGCCCTGAGTCGACAAAACACCAATGTCTCCGAAGTCGTCGTCGTTGAATCGGCGTTTCCCCAGCGTACCAAAATTTTTGGCGCCAATGTCTTGCCCGAGGTTCGATCCAAAAATATTTTTCAATTGATGTGGACTGCATTCCAGGATAAAACACTGGTAAGGTCTCTCTCTCCTCACTAAGAACATCCATTCCAACGAAACCTCTTCTCCTTGGATTTTTTTTACTCTCTGTATTATTGACTCACGACGAAAAATTTTTTGTGAATAATGTAGATTCTTTTGGCCGTAGCGGCGGTAGTGTCATTGGCGGTAGGACTGTATGAAGACATTGCTGTACCTGAATATGATACCTTGGGCAATCGGATACCTGGGGTCAAATGGGTAGAAGGCGTCGCCATCATTGTCGCCATCTTGCTCGTCGTGCTCGTCGGCAGTATCAATGATTTTCAGAAAGAAAAACAATTCCGGAAATTGAACGCAAAGAAGGAAGATCGTGTGGTTAAGGTAAACCCTTTCTTTATCTCTGTTTTTCACGCCTTTCCTTTTTTTTCCATCTTTTTTCGCCACCTATCCTTTTTTTTCTTTTGTGCTGTTAATCTACCCATTCCACATATCTTTTGTTTTTGGGGGAAAGGAGAAACAGGGAAGAGAAATCAATTTTGAGAACTATCAATTGACAAAGGGATTCGGTCGTTTTTTTTTTTTTTTTTTTTTTTTTTTTTTTTTTGCTCTTGGATTGTGACATAGGCTACACGCGAAGGCACACTTTCATTGATTTCGGTACATGATATTCAAGTGGGCGATATCCTGCATCTCGAGCCAGGAGATATTGTTGCAACAGACGGTATTTTCATTGAAGGACATAACCTTCGATGCGATGAATCTGCTGCTACGGGCGAATCCGATGCTGTACGAAAACAAGCATGGCAATTATGTTATCGATTGGCCCGCGCCGGTCATCATGACACTGACAATGAAAAACCGCCGTCGGAAACCCCAGAACAAGAAACCAAGGGTCCCACCGAACATAAGCAGTTGCCAGATCCTTTTATCATTTCCGGTTCCAAGATCTTGGAAGGTGTATGCACGTACCTTGTGACCGGCGTCGGTATCAACTCATATTACGGTCGCACCATGATGGCATTGCGTACGGAGCCTGAGAGTACCCCGCTTCAGGAAAAATTGAACCATCTCGCCGAAATGATCGCCAAGCTCGGTTCAGCCGCCGGATTACTCATGCTCATTGTCTTGCTCATTCGGTACTTTGTCGGCTGGAAAGACGGCGTGCCTGATCAACCGACCGAAATCGTTTTGGATATCATGAAAATTTTGATTGTGGTCGTTACCATTGTCGTTGTGGCTGTACCTGAAGGTTTGCCGTTGGCTGTGACCCTGGCTCTCGCTTACGCTACGCAACGCATGCTCAAGGACAACAACCTGGTGCGTGTCTTGGCTGCGTGCGAAACCATGGGCAATGCCACCACCGTGTGTTCCGATAAAACAGGCACCTTGACCCAGAACAAGATGGCCGTAGTTGCCGGGACCTTGGGTGCCTCGTTTCGATTTATCAAAGAAGTTCCCGAAACCCGGTCCGATCTGATCGACATTAGCCTGGTTGGAGAGAAAGCGCCGCAACCCGTGCTCAACATGCTGCACCAAGGCATTGCCGTCAATACAACCGCGTTTGAAGGCAAAGACGAAAACGGCGAAATCAACTTTGTCGGTAACCGCACCGAAAGTGCCTTGCTGGCTTTTGCACGCGACAGCGGGTCCCCCAGCTATGAAACCCTGCGCAACCAATGGCCTGTCGAACAAGTGTTTCCTTTCAGTTCCGAACGGAAAGCCATGGCCACCGTGATCCAGATTCAGGATCCGCTCGACGCCCAGCGATCCATTTACCGCGTCCACGTGAAAGGTGCTTCGGAAATCCTGCTGGAGAAGTGTTCCAACATCGCTACCTTGCAACCCAGTCAGTATACGTCGCCGGCCCATGATTTCGATATCAAGACGCGGGAATTGACCGAAGATGATCGAAGCCGTGTCGACCGGATTATCCAAAGTTACGCTTCGCGCAGTCTTCGTACCATCGGTATTGGCTACCGCGATTTCGACCAGTGGCCACCGTTTGGTCGTGAAACTGGATTGGATGGTGAAGAAATCGATGTCCCTTACGAAGATCTCGTGCGAAACAACGGTTTGACGTTGCTTGGTGTGGTCGGCATTGAAGATCCTTTACGTCCCGGTGTCAAGGAAGCCGTCAAAGCATGTCAGCAAGCCGGTGTCTTTGTTCGCATGGTCACAGGTGATAACCTGGTGACGGCCAAAAGTATTGCGAAGCAATGTGGTATCTATACCACGGGCGGCGTCGTCATGGAAGGCCCTGCATTCCGTAACTTGCCTCAATCCGAAATGGACGCTATCCTTCCTCGATTGCAAGTGTTGGCCCGGTCTAGTCCCGAAGATAAGCGCATTCTCGTGAGTCGACTGCGCGATCTCGGTGATATCGTGGCGGTGACAGGCGACGGCACCAACGATGGTCCGGCTTTGAAAATGGCTGACGTGGGTTTCTCCATGGGTATCGCCGGCACCGAAGTGGCCAAAGAAGCTTCCAGTATTATTCTTATGGACGATAACTTCTCCAGTATTGTCAAAGCCATCATGTGGGGTCGATGTGTGAATGATGCAGTCAAAAAGTTTTTGGAATTCCAACTTACCGTGAATATTACGGCCGTTATTCTCACCTTTATTTCCGCTGTCGCAAGTACCAACCAAAAATCCGTGTTGACGGCTGTTCAGTTACTGTGGGTCAACCTGATCATGGATACCTTTGCCGCTCTGGCGCTCGCCACCGATCCACCTACCGAAGAGTTGCTCCAACGGGCGCCTGAACCTCGGTCGATGCCTCTCATCTCCTTCAAGATGTGGAAAATGATTATCGGACAAGCGATTTTCCAGATCGTGGTGACTCTCGTCTTGCTGTACAGCAACGTGCTCGAGTATGACACCGAAAGTGTGGTGTTGCAAACCGTTGTGTTCAATACTTTTGTATTCTGCCAGATCTTTAACGAAATCAAGTAAGTCTACTTACTGAGTCCAATCTTGTGCCACCCTATCCCTTATTATCCGTTCCGTGACTAACGCTATTCCCTTTTTTTTTTCTTTTTACAGTTGTCGTCGTATTGACAGTCGATTGAACGTCTTTTCAAATATCCATGCCAACAAATTCTTTATTGGTATCTTCATCGTATGTGTTGCTGGCCAGGCTCTTATTGTGGAGTTTGGTGGCGCAGCGTTTCAAGTAATACGTATTGACGGACCTCACTGGGCCATTGCTATCTTGGTGGGACTTTTGTCGCTTCCCATTGGCGTCGTCATACGTCTCATTCCCGACAACATTTTTGCATTTTTATTCCGCGATCCTACGACACGCGAACGGTATTTAGGCGGCCCCTCCTCCACCAAGATGCCTTCCATGTATATGGCTGACGCAGGTGCAGTGGCCATCCATTCCTAAGAACCCCATTACCGATTCTTCCACCAGAACAAAAACAAAACAAAAAGAAGACGCGAGCAATCGAACCCTACCAACCCTTATCCCCCCCTCAAAAAGGAAGAAAGGACGAAAAAAAAACCCACCCTCAGTGACAAAATATAGTATTTTTGATACCTCCCTTGTTTTGATATCGCATGTATTAAAAGAAATTCTAAACTCATACACAATATAAAAATATGTAAAATGACGCCCGATTTTTTGTAAAATGTTGTACAAGAAGTGTATCTTTCAATTTTTTTCGCAGTTTGATTCGAAAAAAAAAAGGTTTCGTAGGAACCAGTTTTCCCGATCGTAGCGCAACGTAGTAACGTGTCGATTAGGGCTGTTTAGGGTGCCTGAAACGATTGTCTTGGGTTCCCCGGACGGGCGGGTACTCCTTGGAGTTTCCTTGAGGCTTCTCGATGCATTATTTTTTTTTCTTAGACTCCATGGCGCAAGATAGTTATTCTTTTTTTTTTATTTGCTTGTTTCGTCAATTTTGTAATCTCATACTGAACTGACACAGATGACAGTGTCACAGGTTCCTTGTTTGTTTGAGAAAATGAACAATGGGTTGTTAAAAATTCGTCAAACCCATTTCTTCATTACTTTTTGCAAGACTTATTCATTGGTTTTTGACCTGGGTTATTGGGGAGAATGAACAATGAGGGTTGTCCAAGCGTTACATGATGTCGGCCTCTTAATTGGCACTGAAATGAAATGACGTACATTGAGGTAACACATCCAAAGCGAGTGGCGATTGGATAAAAGGGCATTAAAAATAGGCAGTCAGGCCCGCACGGCTCATTTCCAAAAGCTTCCCCGCTCATCAAAGAACGGATTCACCTTTCTTTTGATATTCCACTGCATCCTTTTTTTTTCTCCCTCGTATTTGTTGAGGTAGTCATTATATTTTTATTATTTGAATCAACGGGATAAAGTACCCCAGTCAATGAACCTTCATGGCGACCAACGCAACCGATACTGTTAATCTTGTCATGGAGACAGCGGCAGTGGAAGAATCGCAGCGATCGAGTCTTGCTACGGTCGCTGGCTTTATACCCTCTGTGCTGCTCAAGGTGGTCGGATTCGCGACCATTTCCATTCCCGTCTTCTTTTACCGAGTGTTGACTTGGTCATTCACGCTTCACCTCAACTTTTCTTCGTTGCTCATCATAATGGCCTTTGTGGTCACGGCCGCTTACTTGGTAGTGCGGTACCGGTTTCTCACAAAGTACTCTCGGCTGACGCCAGTGGAGCCGCCCAAGGTGGCTTCCTCGTTTGATTTGCATCCGGATTCCGGCGAAGACTCGAGCTATTCAAAGCCAGGATTTAAGAATTATCCCGATGAATTCCTGTCGGCTTTCCTGTCGTCGATCAAAATCTTTGGTTACCTCGAACAACCCGTGTTTCATGAGCTCGCACGTCACTTGCAAACGAAAAAGCTCCTTGCCGGGGATACCTTGTTCCGCAGTCCCGATCAGGAACGGTCGTTTTACATTGTGGTCGATGGTCACGTTCAAATGTTTGTCAAACCAGACAATATGGATGACGACGAAGATGAAGACTACGGTTTCGACGATGCCCCCTGGGAGGACCCAAATGCTGAAGACCAGCAAGATCGCGACAAATTTCGCAATTACACTCTCATCAACGAAGTCGGCGCAGGAGGCACCTTATCCAGCCTGTTCACGATCTTGTCCATCTTTCGCGAAAGCTTTATCAAGACTGAAGAGAAACAAAAGCTGCGGCAAAAAGTCATGCAGTCCCACTTGGCTGCTTCCAACAAACCCATACCACCCTTGGCGGATCCCTACACTGGCACCGGTCAGCCCGCTGCTGTCGATATGAGTCGAGAAGCTTCCACCGAAGAATGTCGTCACGTATTTCCCAACCTGGAATCCACCCTCAACAGCGAAACGTCATCCGTTTCCGCTTCGGATGTCTACCGTCACCGACTTTCCTCCGCAGGCAGTGCCAGTGGGGCGAGCCGACGAACGAGCCGGTTTGGCACTTCGCCTGTCACTGGACAGGACGACCCTCTCGCTTCCGTTGGACGCACAGAGAACCTCCCAGAACTTCTCCACGTCGACAAAGACGACTACTTTGTGGATCGCAATCGGTTAGGCCAAGCGTCCGATTCGGTGCGATTCCCTCAACGACCGCATCTCATCCGCCAACCTTCGCAACGGTCGTACCGATCCATGCATCCCAATATCATTGCTCGCGCTACCGTGGACACCACATTGGCCGTGATTCCTGAAGAAGCCTTTGTTAAATTGACCATGAAATTCCCCAAAGCCGCCGCTCACATTGTGCAGGTCATTGTGACTCGTTTCCAACGTGTCACGCTCATGACCAGTCACCGGTATCTCGGTTTAAGCAAGGAACTGTTGCGGCTGGAAAGACTCATTAATGAATCGGCCAGTCTTCGAGATTTGCCCCCGGATTTCCTTACGCCCGGGTGCCTAGAACGTCTACGAAACAAGTTTGTCACCGATGATGAAACCAAACGCGACAGTGAAGATACCTCGGCTGTGCCCATCGAACTCAGTCGCAGTGAAAGCACGGGCATTATCAAGGCCATTGGCATCATTGATCATCCCGGCACTTCATCGTACCGTGCCAGTCCTGGCGTGACCGCTCAAAGTCCACTCTCAGACACCTCGTCCATGCTCAACAGTTCGCCCCAATCGCGAATTCAACGTCACAACAAGACCCCCGAAAACCGAAACGAATACAGCATTGAGGATGATGAGTATCTGCGGTCGTCAGTGGTTCGTCACATGGCCGATATCTTGGGTATTAGCATGGAATCACCGTCTTCGCAGGCTCCTTCGTCACCTTACGCCATGTCCCCTCGTCAGTCGCGTCGTATGTCCCCTGAGGAATCGGCCAAAGCGCGTTATCCGCACTACCCCATGGATCTCTTCACCCATGCTGGGACAGTGGATTCTAGTGTCTCGCCTACCTTGGCGCCATCCACTGATTTGCTCTTTGATGATGTGGATGTGCAATCGACCACATCGTCCGTCCTCTCCGGTAGCGAGGCCGCCGGCATCGATCGACAAAGATCGGATTCATTGACCGCCGACGATATCCAGATTCTGTATTTCCCCAAGGACGCAGTCTTGGTGCATGAAGGTGAACATAATTCAGGCATTTTCTTTGTGATCGATGGTCTCTTGAATATTTCCATGACCGCCGCAGAAGGTGAAAGGGTACTCAGTGATCGTGAACGACCAAGAAACTCGATGCAGGATGGTCAAGTCGATGATTACATCACCAGTTCGAAACTTCGATCCAAATCGTCGTTCGCCAAACGATCGGAAAAACATCATTCCAAGCATCCTTCTCACTTTACCTTGTCGCCTTCGTCATCGATTTCCTCGGTCCATTCCGAAAACACCGGGGGCGGTGGCGCTCAAAGCCGCAGCGCTGTCACTCCCTTTACGCCAACCATGACCGACAAACATAATCAGACGGTGGCCTCGGAAGCCCCCGCCGGACGACGTCGTGTAGAGGATCAAGAAACCATTCACCAACAAAAGATTGATAAACCCAGTTACACCGTCAAATCCGGCGGTTTGGTCGGTTATCTCGATGCGTTGACGGGCTACCCCAGTTTTGTGGAAATCAGTGCCAAGACGGACACCTATGTTGGCTACCTGTCAAAGAAGACCTTAGATCGCATCAGTGACCGATATCCCGCCGTTATGTTGAAGCTCGCCAAACAGTTGGTAGGCTTCTTGAGTCCTCTCAGTAAGTAATTCTGTTGAATATGCTGCCCGTGTAGGAGGGGGGGGGTATTACTTGTATGGAGCAAGACTCACGTTTTTTTTTCTGCTCTAGTTCTTCACATCGATCTTTCATTGGAATGGATGCAAGTCAACGCAGGTCAGATTATTAGTCGCGAAGGCGAGCCCAGCGATTCGATTTACATGGTTCTTCATGGCCGTCTAAGAACCATCAAGGAAAAAAGCGAAGGCGACATTGACATCCTCGGTGAATTCGGTCATGGTGACAGTGTAGGCGAACTTGAAGTACTGAGTAAGCTTATTTTCAAAGGGAGGTCTGACATTGGAGGATCGGTTGGTTTACGCTCTTTTTCCTTTTTTTTTTTCAAACAGCTGGTACACCAACGCCTTCTACACTGCATGCTATCCGAGATTCGGAACTAGCGCGTATGCCAAAGACCTTGTTCAATGCGTTGGCTCTCCGTCATCCCGAGATTACGTTGCAGATCTCGCGCATGGTGGCTTACCGATCACTGCAACTAATGATGAACAAGAACGCCCAGGGTGAAATCCAAGGTCCCCGAGTGTTCAGTCTGGCCTCGTCGACGGGACCCTCCGAGATTGCCAATATCTCGTCGGCCATTGCCAACAAAGGTCACAGTTATCCAGAGTTATACGGTCGTAATAATGTCAACCTCAAAACCATTGGTATTCTTCCTGTCAATTCATCGGTCCCGTTGACCGAATTTGCCGAAAGTCTGAAAACGGCGTTGCTGCATTCCGTCGGCGCTTCGTGTGTGTTGCTTAACAGTACCACTGTTACTACGGTGATGGGCAAACACGCGTTTTCGCGGATGGGAAAACTGAAAATGGCGTCGTGGTTGGCGGAACAAGAGGAAAAAGTTCGCATCGTGTTGTATCTTGCCGACAGTGGTGTTACATCCCAGTGGACACGTACCTGCATACGCCAAGCCGATTGTATTTTACTCGTCGGGCTAGGCGACGGTGATCCCTCTGTCGGTGAATATGAACGGTTCCTGATCAATATGAAAACTACGGCAAGAAAAGAACTCGTTCTTCTTCACCGCGAACGTTCCTGTGGTCTCGGTACCACACAAAATTGGCTCAAGGTAAGCGATCACAGGAACCCAATTGTAACTTTTCATATCTCATATTTTATTACTTTTTCTTCCACATGACAGAACCGTTTATGGATCCAAGCCCACCACCACATCTATATGCCCATGAAACAGCATGCCACCCTGAGCACCGAGCGAATCCGGCCACCGTGGCTTGCACAACAGGGCCGAAAGATGACGGCGGGTTCAATTAATATGCTGAACAACGTCAAGGATCAACTAGAAAAGTATTACTCGGCGGTTCCCACATTCGGTCGATTACTTGTGGTGAGAAAGAAAGGCGACTCTCAGCTCCGCGGGGTGAATACAGCCTCCAGAAATGATTTTGCCAGGTACCGTCGCACCGAATGCATATCTACATTTTAGACAGTCTCTCCTAACCAGCCCATTTTTATTACTATTTGTGTTGCAGATTGGCACGTCGATTATGTGGTAAATCGGTGGCTTTAGTGCTTGGTGGCGGAGGTGCTCGTGGTATCAGCCACATTGGTGTGATCCAAGCGATGGAAGAAGCCGGCATCCCGATCGACATTATTGGTGGCACCAGTATTGGCAGTTTCGTGGGTGCACTGTATGCGAAAAACATGGATCTTGTTGCCACCATTGCTCGAAGCAAGCTGTTTGCTGGACGCGTTTCCAGTATCTGGCGCCAGTTGATGGATCTAACTTATCCAGTCACCGCTTGGTTTACAGGTAAATTGTCCCGGTTGTTTTTTATCACCTGTCCGTTGGTTAAATGCTTACAATGCAACACTTGCGCATATTATTTTTAGGCCATGAATTCAACCGTGGTATTTGGAAGTGTTTGGGAGACAGTTTGATTGAAGATTTCTGGCTCCCGTATTTTGCTGTGACGACGAACATTACGTTTTCGCGGATGGAAGTGCATACAACAGGGTATGCTTGGCGTTACGTTCGAGCATCCATGTCGTTGTCTGGTTACATGCCGCCTATTTGTGAGAACGGCAATATGCTGGTAGATGGCGGTTACATGGACAATTTACCGGTTTCGGTGGCTAAAAACATGGGCGCCGATATCATTATTGCCGTGGATGTGGCCTCGGATGACGATACCAGTCCGGTTTATTACGGTGATTCCATCAGTGGCTGGTGGGCTTTGTTACATTCTTTCAATCCGTTTAGAACCTACAATATTCCCAGCATTGCCGATATCCAAAGCCGCCTGGCTTACGTCAGCAGTGTCGCGAAACTGGAAGAAGCGAAAATGACCAATGGCACGTTATACCTGAAACTGCCTGTGCAGCAGTGGGGCACGCTGGAATTTAACAAATTCAATGATATCATGAAACTCGGTTACGATGTCGGTCGCGAAGTGGTGGGACGATGGCGCAAGGGAGGCTATGTCTCGGGCCGTCTCATGGAATTGGAAGGCGATGGCAAACTGCGAGGCAAAGAAGTGAAAGGCAAACGCGGAAGACGAAACAGTATCTAGTATGCTTGTCAAAAAGATGTCCTCTTTTTTTTTCAAATCATTTGTATTCTCGCTTTTATTTTCTCTAGCATGGCATTCCCTAAATCATACACATTGTTCAATATATTCACATTGATTGCTTCTCCCGATTTAATATGGGCCATGATCATGTCTTGGGCTTGCGTCAAGAGGGTCGCTTGTTCGGATGGCAATTCCGCAGTAATTAGTTTCAGTATGTGTGGCACATACTTGCCGGACACATGGAGTGGTAGGTCATGGAGCGATTGAAAGCAAAGCAAACTTGTCAAATGCAAGATCAAAGGCGCCGTGGCCGGGGTCGGCGCAGTCGAAGCGAGCTGATCCCCTAAAGCGACCTGAGTCTCTTCATTGGCACTAGAAACAGATGAGATAAGATATGTGAGTGGACGCATCATAAGGAGTTCAATGGTTGCAGCTGTCGTCATTACAATTTAGCATCCTTGACTGCATCAAAAGTCAGATAAGCCGGTAGGTGCGATTCGATATAGTCAATGTAAACGTCGGATTTCTGACATAACATAATGGAAGTCGTGATTAAAATTATGTGATCAGTGAGGGAGTAGGCCATGCTTACTTTGGCTTCGTAAAGACGTTGGAGCGCCCCGTTTTCATCATCATAGTCGCTCTTGATAAGTGCGGCTGTTATTTCTTTTCGACGATCGTCGTGCAATCGACCGGCATCTTCCAGATCGGCTTGAGTGATTCCCATGATGGAAAGCACCCGAGTCACATTGTCGGCACTTTGAAGCACTTTGATTGTTAGTAGATGGTACATGTACTCGGAGCACAGTTGTCGAAAAAGGAACTTTTCCAGACTTTTACGCGAATTCTCTGTTGTGGCGGCTTGTCAGCTCACTTGCTTGGGGCTGCGACTTATTCCTTTCTTTTTTCTATACCTTGAAACAGGGCAATGGCTTGAGCTGTAAAGTATAATTTGCGCTGCAAGTACTCGGTGGCAGCGATTTCTTTTTCCAGCTGTTGTTGCAGTCGTCGATCTTGCAGCAGCGGCGAATCAGACGGCGAATGGCCGGGTTCATCGTTCATCACGCCTGGTAAATAAACGCCTTGCATAGCACGACACAGTGCTTCGCACATCTTTCGTTTAATTTTCACAGCGACCGCTGTTGCCAGTGGTTCAGGTAAGCCTCCTTGTGCTTGCAGATACTCCGCAATCTTATAACAATCGCACAATGACAATTATTATCTAACGGCTATGCATGTCCTTTGGTTGAGGATTACCTGTGGGAGCGTCAATTCAACATCATTCACTCTTTTCTTGCCCCTGTTACTGTGCATATTCTTTTGCGTCTGGAGTTCCGACAGCGCGCGTCGATTCAAAAACTCTTGCGACATCTCAACCAGGCTGGACAAATAATTCATCGTTGTGACATAGCGCAATTCCAAGATCAACAGCTTGTTGTTGGGCGATGCAGGCGGTTTGTCGCGAGAAACAATCATTTCAAGTAGAGCCAAGATATCGGCTGCTGTCAATGCCGACGGGACGAGTTCCTTTGAATAAAAAACGCCATAATAAGCATGGGCCGTCGATGGGTTTGCACATCAGCAGATCCACTTACGGAAGCATCCATCCATGATTGGGATACGCGAACCTCGTTTAGCGACTCCTGAACTTGTTCCACCAGTGACTCGGTGACAGCACAGGTCTCCAGTAACACGACAGACGGGCAGTGTTTTTTTAGCACCTCTTTGGTATTCCCATAACTATACAGTTGTTCCACGGTAGCATATTCTATCCACAACTTTTTGAGACAATCATGCAATGATTTCATCGAATACGTGCTTGTCAATTTACCAATATATCTGCTTGCTTCCAGCAAAGAAGTGATGAGCGATAGTTGACGGTCACGATAGACGTAAGGTTCAAATTTAGCACGCTCACGACGACCGCGAAATATGCCAGGAACGGCTGTGAGCTGTTCCAACAGAACTGGTCCATATTTAAAATGAGCCAACCACGAAACATAGCATTGGAATTCTGCCACACGGATGACGACACAATACCATAGAACAACGATTCCCCTATATCAAGCGTTCGTTGAAGCGACGTCATGGCCAGTACTCTTTAAAAAATAGACGATTCTTTCATTTTAACGATGGGCGTTCAACAGTGTTCCATAGGTTGTTGATACTTACTCTTGTGCTGCATAAAGAACGCCTTTGATCTTTGTTGACTGCTCGTTCACATACTCCTTGGTTAGGATTAAATCCGGCAGCTGAGAATACTTCACATATTTGGTGTGCGCAAGTAATGGATCTAAAAGCTAGACTGCAGTGTGAGTCCAAAAGAAGAAAGAAAAAAAAAACTGAGATCCAGGGAGATCAAGGGATGAGTTAAGGATCGCTTTTTTTTTGGGGGGGAAAGAGGATATGTGAAAAAAAAAAGAAGAAGTACAAAGGATCGCGCGACGTGAGTTTATCATCACGACAACCCAACGATAAGGATATGTACGCAGGGGTGGGCATGGTACCTTTTGTACAAAAGCATAGGGTAGACTGTAATGCTGCGCTTGGGCCAACAAGGAGATATGACCTGTAGTATCGATCTCTTTTTCCATATCATCGGTGATTTTCTTGATATATGAGCTTGGGATAAAAAATGACGTTGATCAGCATTTATGCAAAGATAGATGACTGGGCCGAGAAATATTGCTTACTCGGTTAATATGGAATCTTCTACTGTTGTGACTGTAGTCAACATGCTCAATTGATGATACACGGTTTCCTGGTCGACATTTAATAAGTTGGCGACTGTCGCCACCGATATTTTGCCTAACAGAGATGAACCACCTTATAAGTTTTTTCCCTGTCATGAAAAAAAAAGTAAAGGCTGATCATGCTAAGACAAAAACCTTGTTCCTGTGCATGACAAAGAATGGTATCTTGTATGTAAGCGTCGGTCAAATAAGCGGCACCGTCTAATGTACGAGCGACATGGCGTACATAACCTTTGGAGAGTCCCTGCTCAATCCATTGTATAAAGAGATCCTTTGGCAAGGGAGGAATACTCGTCGACATTGGACGGATTCGTCTGGGGCGAGGAGCAAGGGAACCTGTAAAGCATGGACAGGTTCGTTTTTCGTGACTTTCTCTTGGTCGCACATGGAATGTTTGTTTCAAAATCCCCCTTGTCTTTTATTCATTCATTTTTCATGCATTTTCTCTACTTGGTCTTTATACTTTCTTCATGTCCAGTTTCGCTATTCGAAGACTCACAGAGAATCCATTTCTTTTGACAACGACAATATTAGCCTTGGTAAGTTTTGAGTCAATAATACTCAATCCCCGCTCATTGGGTGATGATGATCTTCCAGAGCTCTTGGATTACCGCATTTGGCGGGGCCTGCACATTGAAAGTCCTCAATGGGGCATGGTGGGTGATGATCTACGAATTTGGTATTATCTTGGGCTGCATGACGTTGTTTCTTCGCGGCTCGATTTTACTGCATCGACATGCGGTAAGTGGGTTATGGTTAAACATAAATGTATACAACAGCGCACGGTGGAACTGAGATTGGCTCCATCAAAAGGTCTTGACACTTCTAGCCAGCAGTATTCCACTGTTGACAATTCAAATCGATTATGTGATACAATACAACAAACCTGTGTCCATTAAAGATTCCGCCAACGCTTATGCGGGGGGGTACATTGGACTGGTAGTTGTCCAGGTACGATCTATCACGATCATTACCGGTACTTTTTCATAAAACTTTATATTTGCTTCCTATGTGTAGTATCTTTGGGTGCTTGTATTTGGAAGCGATTCACAAAGCCGTCTTGGAAGACTGGCCCAGGCACGTACACCGATTCATTCGCCTGATCCGGCATATCACTACAATCACAGCAAGCACGAACCCCTCAGCGAGAACCTCAAAAAGACATTTGTTAACGATGGACCGCCACAAGCTATGGTCCCTTCCAGCACGTCTCAGACATTGATGATGCCAGCCACAGAATATCCCGAACGGGTCAAGGCACTGCATGCGTGTAAGTGAAAAGCGAGCATGAACATGTTTCGGACATTATCACCAAGGCTCCATTTTTTTCTATTTTTGGGAATTCTCCCAGATATCGCGAATCCTGATGATCCCACCGAACTCAGCTTTGCTGCTGGCGAAATTCTGGAAGTAGCCGATCAAACCGGCAACTGGTGGCAAGCCCGTAACAGTCAAGGACAGACGGGCATTGTGCCCAGAAATTATGTAACTATCCCATACAAATGAAAAAGCCAGCCTTGATAAAGCTAATCTTTTTTTTTTCCATAGTTTCTGGATTCCTAATCTGACTTGCACAAATTCTTGTAATATGAACCATAAAGACAGCGTTACAAAAAGAGACGGATTAATGTCATTGATTTGTCGTGATAACACATGAAGAAAAAAAAATACAATGTTACGTAGTACGCAACGACGCTGTTGTTGTGATGGTCACTTGAATGGCTAATTGTTATTTAATTAGGAAGGTCGTATTGTAGAATATCAAGCTTCCTGTTATTGTGGATAACAGGGTACATTGAGATAGGGCTGGCTGTGAATGTCTGATTGAAACGGGACAGTCGCAAGCAAGCCAAGGGAAAAGCGCAAAGGGCCTAGGGGGGGGGGGATGAAAATGCGAAGATCCCCTGACATCGCGCTGAGTTTGAAAACATCGTATAATTTTTTTTCAAGTAGAGATCTAACCTTGATGGAAAACCATTATCCGATCATCAAGGAGAAAATTCTGCCGATGTCTATTCCATATCCGTCCCCACCGTTACATTCCAAAACGTGTATCCCCGTTGGGGATGACTGAATACGTCAACAGAGAGTTTCCCCTTTCAATGAGAACGTGAAACCAAGATCCACTGACACCCACATCTGCCTGTTTCTATAGTTATTTGCTTTATTTTATTTTTTGAGTTTTATATCTCCAAAGCAATAACGAGATGGGTCATGACAAAAAGCAGCGAATAAAAACGGAAAATAAAAAAAGGGAAAATTTATGGTGAATGAGGCGATATAAAAGACGAAAAGAAAAAAGGAATTAGATGTAACATGAGGTGGACAAAGTGGACAAGTTGAGAAGGGGAGAAAATAGAAATAAAAAAAGGTCTAGAAAGCTTTTTTGCTCAATTTGAGCGACAATTGCTGGGCGATGTCCAGGGCTTGCAAGACCTCAAACGTGCCTTTGATAAAGGTGGTATTGTGGTAGTGGATGCCGTATTTCTTGCAAAGTGACTGAACCATGGGTTTGACCTTTTTCAGGTTATGGCGGGGCATGTTGGGGAAAACATGATGTTCAATCTGATAGTTCAATCCTCCCATAAACCAATCACCGAGAGGACCGAGGACAACGTCACGACCGGTGACAACTTGAATCTCGAAAAATTCCATGGTTTCCGCCTTTTCCTGACTGATGACAGGCATGCCGTTGTGGTTCAGAGCAAACACGATGGCGAGGGCGTAGCCGGTGGTCGCTTGACTGATGACGAAGAAAAGGATCATGTTGGTGATATTATCAATCCAGGCAATCGTGCAATAGGTGAAAAGGGCCCAGTGAGCGATCAAACAGGCGCGTTCGTAAAAGTTGAGTTTGGCGGATTTGTTGATAGCGCCTTCCTGGAACGAATGGAGCAACGACTGAATGGCCCACGAGATACGGGCAAATCCAAGAACAAAGAAGTAATAGCGTGTCTGATAGGGAAGGACGCTTTCGGCCAGGAATCGTGAGATCATGCCTGGCTCGTCCGACAGTGAGCCGTAGTAATTGGCGGAAGCGTATTCGTCCCACAACAGCACCGGGGCGGTATCGATATCGGGATCATGACCGCTCACATTGGTGCTGGCATGATGGGTGTTGTGCTTGTTCTTCCACCACGACAGCGAAAAACCTTGACAAAAATTACCGAGGAAGACGACCAGGATATCGTTCAGTTGGCGGGTCTCAAAACACTGATGGTGACCAAAATCGTGGGCCAACCAACCACACTGCTGCCAAAAGACGCCGAGAATAACGGCCGACACCACGACCCCCAAAGTAGAATGGCCCCACTTGTAGATAAGGCCCAAGGATACACCGCATAATACCAAGGTTGACAATACCTTGTAAACGTAAAACAGGTTGCTTGCTTTGAAATATCCTTCATCGGTTAATTTATCGCGTAATTCACGCATTTCCTGGGCAAATGCGGCACTGGATGACATATTTTCCTTGGCCACCGGCGCCGATTCCAAATCTCCGGCATAGCAGTTGGCCAGCAACTCGTAAGCGGAAACAGGATGCATGGCGTGGAACACATCTATAAGTCACAAAAAATAAAAACTTAGTGTCCCATTTCATCCGATGAATTATAACACCATTTCATGCTCCAAGGAAAAAAATTCGAGCCCACTACGCATGCTATTCCTCTTTCCTTGTTTCCTTTCTTACCGGAAGCGTCTTTGCCAACGTGAGTCAACAACACATCCGCGCCTCCAGGATGATCGTCGACAAAATCCGTCACATCATACAATTTGTTATCGACAATGATATACTTTCGAGCGCCAGGAACCCCGTCCTTCACATCCTGGTTGATCTTTTCGAGTTGTTGACGAGTAAACAAGGTGGGCTCTATGCACGATTTTTTTGGGTTCTACTGTCAATAGGCCAATTCTTCAAGGTATACAGTGAGCGAGGTCGAGCTTACCGGTGGTTCCAACAGCAACGGATGATGCCATGATGATGGGGAAGAACGAACTGAAAAGGGGAAAAACTGATTTGATCTCATTTTTTATAGCGTTGAGCGGAAAGTGAAATAGACCAATCCATTGAGCGCGTCTAAAGTGGGTTCCAAGCCACTATGAGCTTGTTGGGTAGGCTTTTTTTTTTTTTTTTCCTTTTTCCTTGGTCTTTTTTGATTCGACCCCGAATAAAAATGGATCCAAAATTTTACTGATTCAATTCCATGGCACTGAAATTTCATGTGATATCATATGCGTACAACGACAAAAAAAAAAAAAAGGGAAGTACCAAGAAAAAATGATAGAATGTAACTTGTTTTTTCCTTCTCGTCTAACAACATCCACCACCTTGTTTTTGTTCGTCAGGGGTTTGCGACACAAGGATCGTTTGACCTCCGGTAGGCTTAATAGCATTATTTGATGATTCCAGCGCCTTGTTGGACACAATCCGATAGATTTCTAAGCAGCGCTCACCAATAAATATTTCCGAAATATCGTCCTTGTCACCGCGCGTTTTGAAATCTCAAATTGGAACTCACCTGTTAATATTTTTTGGAAAGAAAGTTCAACGTTGGTGGCATCCAAAGCTGAAGTTTCAATGAACGACAAGCCATTCTCAGCTACACAAAAAAAAAGGACACAAGCTCATCGTGAGTTCTTAAAAAGGAAATAAAGAGACCAAGAAAATCACATTTCGGTGATCCAAGCATCCAATATAATGCAAAATAAAAATAAGATAACTTACCAGCAAACTGCTTGGCATCTTCGGTGGGCACGGCTCGCAAATGTTTCAAATCACTCTTGTTGCCCACAAGCATGATAACAATATTGGAATCCGCGTGATCTCGGAGTTCCTTGAGCCATCGACTCACGCTCTCATACGTCGAATGCTTGGAAATATCATATACCAGCAAAGCACCCACTGCGCCGCGATAATAACTACAGAAACCCGCTTTTAAGTGTGGTTCAAGCAAGCGAGAAAGATAAAGTAAGATCATGTAAACTTACGCACTGGTGATGGCACGATAGCGTTCCTGGCCAGCTAGAGATGGATTTCCAGTCTGAGTATGCTGTTGGGCGAGTGTTGCACCGGGTGAAGAAGTGGTGTGCCGGTGAAGAAGGGCTCCGCTCACCTGTATCCCAGATTTGTGCTTTGATCACTTTGTTATCCACTTCAATACTACGTGTGGCAAATTCAACACCAATGGTACTCTTGGATTCTAGATTAAACTCATTGCGTGTGAATCGGCCAAGAAGATTGGTTTTGCCAACGCCGGAATCGCCAATAAGCACCACTAAAAACAGCCCCACAGTTTAGTTCATCATCCGGCAATAATAAAAAATAAAGAAACGACAGAAGCTCCTGTACAACAACTAACCTTTGAAAAGATAATCATATTCATCGTCACGACTCATGATGGAAGTTCGAGTTCAACCGTCAAGCGCACTCTCGAAAAAACCCACAGGATTTTCCTTCTCAAATTGGTTGGCGGACTTTAAAATATGATCAAACCCTAACTTGTTTGCCATGCTTGCAGAATGGCATGCGTCTTGTGGTGACGGCATGAGTAAATCGAATTATAAAATCTATCATCAACCTGTCAGTAGAGGTAATATAATCTATGAAAAGCCTACTTGGCCAGTTATAAGTGCGAGAAAGTCCCTCAAGTGCCGCTGAAATTCATTCGTATTGGAACTTTTTGCTTTCAATCGATGTTCTCGCTCAGCTCGACTTGTATGCCAGCCGTCCTTTCATTCATCACACGGACTGGGACGTGCGTCTCTTCCCATTCAGTCATCATTTCGTAGATTTTTGACCAAAATCTAGGGCAGTGGTCGCAGAATGGAGATAACTGGAGCATCGGTTCTGTAACCTATTTCAAGCATTGACTTAAACGATATTTATACCAACTGTTTCGAGCCATAGGATTTTCACCGGTTGGCTCCTTGTTCAAGAGATAAATGCCTTTAACCCGGTGGGTTAAATGAGCCCTCCTGTGTTGCAATCTGAAATCTTGCTCTGATGATGAGAATGGCATTGGACTTTACAATCATTAAAAAATTATGCTTCTCTTTTGCTTGTTTGTTTGTTTATTTGAGAAAAAAAATCAAATTGCCTTGTTCGTATCGTTTGCAAAATTTCAAGAACACCGCCATCTGCCGTTGTTCTTGCAGCCATAGTCGAATTCGTTTTTTCAAGAGCCGGGTCCAATTCTCGAGAATACTGTATTCTATTTTACATGTGACGTCTGTAAATAATGACGGTTCAGTTGATGTTAGCGAGGTTGAATTTAGAGAGAGAATACTGCATGGAAAACAACAACAGAGCTGCAAATGCGTTCCTTTAGAAGTATAACTTATGCCAACAGTGTTCTTTGATTGACTCCTCTATATAACAACGAGTATTCGATTTATTGTCTATAGCATAGCTAATGCATACATCGCGTTTATTATCCGTCGCATTATTAAGCTCAATTGCTAGAAGCGCGGGATTGCAATTCTATGTTTTCCTCAACCAAACCGTCATCCAAGAGAAACAAGTTACAAGCAGCCTATGACACATTTGGACCCACCCCTCGGTCCCTTCCCCCCCGCAAGCGCCTTGTGAGCTAAGGCAAACACAGTGCCTCTCATTCGCACACACAAATATGGACTCTTTTCTGCATCATTTCCCATGTTGTGTGTCCCAATTCCGAACGATTGACCTACCCCTCTTTTCTTCACAGCAGTTAGAGTCTTTCCCTATTTTTTCAGTGGCACTTGCGCAGGTTTTCGTCGAACACGCACGAGAGGAAACGAAATACAACGAATTATTCTGCTACAAGTCTCAATCGCCTTGACACTGACACAATCGCTCGACTTCGCCTTCATTCCAGTGTTGTCTTTTTTTTCCATTCATTGGTAACGATGGCAAGGTCCACTGGGCCCGAATGAATTCGAAAGTAAATTATAAACGTAAGATAGGCAATGGTTACTGTTGCGATGGATTTATTGTATGAAAGAAATAGACGGGTCGTTTATTTGACTTCTTCCACAACGAGAGCTACAGTGACAAGGACGAGGGTTAATGACGAGCCATAAAAAGAAACAGAGAAGCTTGTAGAGATTTACATACCAGGGGGGAGCGACTGCTTGAGCTTGGTGGCCTTCTGCTTATCCTTGACAACGAGAGTGTAGAGATAACGCGAGCATCTCACCTTGAACTTAGTGGAATCGGCATTCTTCTTGATGCGAGCGGCTAAAATTCGACATTTTTTGTTTAGAATCACTGAACGAGTGAGTTGGTATTCGAATTCATCGTAAAGCTTACATTTGGCATCCTTTCTACGGGCAATTTCGAGGAATTGCTTAATGTCCTTAATTTGCTGAGGCTACAACAAAAAAGACAAATGAGTTCACCATGGCTCATCATGCCCCCATATCCAACAAGATTTCCAGTATCGTCCATCATCCATCCATCCAATCCATCCGCACATCACTCTCTTTCTTGGATCTTCTCCCAATGATCAAAAGATGGATGCATGGTCATTTCTATCCAATACGTACCATCGCGCTTAGGATAATCAGGAAAAAGGAGGATCCGGCAAATCCGTAGCACGATCACTCCCTTGTGTGGCTCCTTGCCCAGACCTCCTTGGTCGTCCGGGCGGAGATTAAAATCGAGGTTTTGCCCATGCTGTTGTGGCCATTTTCTTTTTTTTTTTTTTACTTTCTCGCCTGGAGGCCCAAAAGGTGCAAGACAACGGCGCTGCACGCTATATTGGTCGACCCAGCTCGGGTCTTTTGTTTTTTTGCCCCCCATAGGAGAATGGTGATAATTATACTTGATGAATCCCCTTTTTCTTACAGGTTATATTTATCTAGGGACGGAGAGGCGGAACCTAATAAAAGCCCATGCGTTATCGTACGCATGTTATAACTGTTATTACGGAGGCAAAAACTTGGATTTAATTTGAATAGAACGGTCATAAAAACGTGTATAGAGAAGATATATATCATACCACCTGATTACCCGCAATCAAGTGGTCGATATCAGTTTTCTTGGGACGATATAATTATAATTACGCTGGCAGATATAACAAGCAAGTAGATATTACTATACGAAGTAGGATATATTAGCAGTGGGTCATTGAGATTTTTTTTCCGTTCATCGGTAGACGACAGTTCATTCGTAGATGCTTTCAGTGGCTTCTTGGCTGTCGTAGGTCTCTCGAATACTTTTTAACATGTCCATGATCTTTTCTTCATTGCCACCAAAAATATCTATGCACACATCATGTTGTGAGATAACCTATACAGGCTTTTTTTTTGCAGGATATTTTTTTACCTTTAATGGTAAATCGTCGTTCCACGTCCACGCCTTCACGATTCATAAACTTGAATGCGGCCACAATATTATCTAGCATCTGCATACTTGCGGGACCGTTGTGTGATGACGGTGGTCGTCGCACTTCTTTGCCGCTCAAAATTTCAAGTAATTCGATCAAAATGTCCCCTGTTCGTAGCTCGCTTAAATGTGTGAGAGTATCATGCTGAACAATACAGTTGATCCACTCCACGTAGTGTGATGATGTCCATGAAGTCATGCTCATCAAGCTGTGGAAGTCTTCTTGCTGATCTACGCCAAAACTGCTCCCGCCGTCGTTCGATGGCGTTGCTCGAGTGCGGCATTCTTCGTATTCCTCTGCAACAGGGTCTTCTTCCGACTGATCCATGGTACTTGTCGCACTCACCATGCGACTGGAAGCCGACGATCGTTGTGATTCCGTGCAATCAAACCCAGAGTCCTTGAGTTCCTTGGGTTCGCTCGACACGGAACTGTGCGTTGCGTCACCCAGAGAGTTTTCGCTGCTTATAATGGTGCCTGATTCTTCTTGCATGATCCAATCCGCCGAAGAGGACTGATCTGTGCTGGTATTCTGAGATTCGTACGAGTGACGACGCCGAGAACGGGGATTGGGAATGTGAGCTGATTGTATACGCTGATCTTTTCGGTAGAGTAGCGTGGACGGTGGTCTCGGTTTCATGCGTTGAGCAATATCGAGGGTCACGGTCGGTATGGAACTGGATGACAGGACGGGTGCTGCAAATGGTTTTAGAATGCAATACATGAACCAGAAAAGGACATAATTTAAGGTTTCCGTCATGATAAGGTTGTTTTTTCTTTCGATCAGCAAACGTACCGGTGAAATCGCGTGAGATGGTTGCTTTCATTAATGCCTTAATCCAAGCTTTCATGCTTGATTCGGTATCAGTAAAGAAATAAAAGGTGCGTTCTCGGTCATGTTGCGTTTTGAAGCAGTATTTGCCAGGATGAATGGTTTCGTCGACGACAATGCGATACCCTCGAAGATGAATAATGCCTTTCATTCGAACGTCCTAGAATGTTCCTGAAAGATCAATTCCAGTCGTCGCTGACACCATAATGCATCAATATTTTTTTTTTCTTTTTTACCTTTGGACTTTTGAAATAGAATAAATTGGGGCCTTTCAGGACAAACCATCGTTTGTTCCATGTTTTGTATTTATCTCCTTGTTTATGCAACCATCCTTCGTTATCGGGTGTGATGCTTTCGTTGGAAGCCCCCATTCGGTCCTCCGACCCTCTCACGGCCACCGGCAACACCGTTTGTGATCGCGAGTCGGATAGATAAGAATGGATGAAATAGTCTTCCTCACTAATCAGATTATTATGAGGAATAGAATGCAAGCCCACACTGGCAAGATATATCACGACAATCCGTGATGGAAATATTCTCATTTACCTGGAGAAATCCGAATGCCTTGCTTCGAAACCTCCTGCATACTATGGATAAGACAACGGTGTTGTTATAGGGATGTCCGAAAGAAAAAAAAGGCAACACCTAAGGCCAACTTACGGTTCTTCGTTTCACGGCGCCTTTGTTGCTGTGGTTTCGAGGTGGACCTGCCGATGTGGAATAAGCGCGTGCCATATTGGTCTTTTGATGCGTCGCTCCATAATTGAGCGGTCCTTCCGAATGGATGCGCTTTTTTTGCGACAAGTGGGTTGAATCCAAATGACGAGTCGAACGCCAACGATATTCACTTTGACGAAGGTGGGCTTTATGATATGCATGGTTTACTGACATGTCCTATTTTTTTCATCCTGTTTAAATAAACAAGCTCACGGTTCCCCCGAGGTGGCCAAGACAAAAAGAAATAGAAAGAAACCACTTAAGAAAAGAAGGGGATAAACCGGTTTAAATTACCTCAGAAGTTATCATTGTACTTGAACTTCGCAGCGATCGTCGGTAGAGTTTATGCTGCCGAGCCAATTCTTCACGGAGAGCCGTGATGGCGGTGCGGATTTTGAAACGTTTGCCAAAAGTATTGACTTCCAATTCTTTTAGGGAGTTCAAAGTGAGTTCGACGAGAATGTCGCCGGTGATTTCTTGTGCTACCAAACATCAAACACATTCATCAATGCGCTCCGAAGATCATGCATGATTTTTTTTTTTGGGGCTCTCTTATTTCGGCCAACCGATGGGGATCCGCCCTTACCTTTAAAATTATCGGCCACGGTTTCGAATCCCATGGTGGTCAGCCAGAGAGCCACTTGTTCCACATCCCATTCATCAGGTGAACTTGTTTTGAGGGCGGGCAGGGACAACGAGGCGAGGACCGCTCTTTGTACATTTTTGTACGCGGCTGAGACTTGCAAAGGGGCGGAATTAAGCGAAGACACCGAATCTGTATATGGCAGCGAATCCTGTGATTGCCCCGTTGAAGCTGACGTTGACGGAGTCGGTAATTGAGATGGTACCTGCATGTCCGACACCACCTCTTGCAACGAATCCGTTTTGTTACTCAGCGATGCCTCGCTGCCCAACGGAGCCGTATAATTGACGGGAAATAAGCCAATTTCTCCTTTGATATTACGACCCTGAGAAAACAAAAATGACATTGTTATGAAAGTGAGGTTTTTGGGGTTCTTGCTTCCTTTTTATTTTTCCACAAAGTCCAAGGGATTTTTTTTTCTTTAGTCCAAAATGAGAGACATGGACTCATTACCTGCCACCAACCGTCATTGTACCCGTCGTCTTTTTCAAGCACAATGACAGGCTCGCCAATGGAGAATGCAATCTCGTCGTCATTCTCCGCTTCGAAGTTGTGAATCGCATAAACAGTCTCAAAGCCAGCCATAAGACTTTAATATAACGTACAAGAGGAGAAGAAAAAAGAATAAGAGTTAAGGAGCAGTCGCTTTAAGAAAAAGAAAAAATAGAGAGTGAGAGAGAGAGAGAGATACCTGAAAAGGAGAGGGGGAGAGGGAAAAAGTGAGAAAAAAATGTTTGTGAGTCAAAGGAGAAGAAAACATTATGTATAAACCACTTCACTGGTTGCTACAGCATTTTTTTTATCGCCATGAACCAAAATTGGGCCACAGCCAAAGTCACTTTTTGCCTTGTTGTCTAGATTTATCCTTTATAGAAATCAAACAGCGAACAACACCTCTTTAATGAGGAAAAACAACAAACAAACATTATGTAAACACAATTGAATTGGCCATTATCACGAAACTCGAACCACTTGCAAAGTTTATTTTTGCAAAATAACCCAAATAAAAGCCTATCCATTATTCGCATGAACTTTCGACAGATTTCAGGATCTTTGGTTGCAGAAAAACCTTAAAAAAAAAAGACATGTCAAAAAGTTATTGATAGGGTCGCATGACCCATCTCGAGCAGTGAATGTGGTGTTCTCGATCGGGTGAAGTTCAAGCAGTGATTCCATGGTATCCTCTTCACAGAATCGTTTGAAATTCAGTGGAGAAATGGGCAATATTGTTCACTGGCCTATGAAACGATCGAATCGAGTTCGAAAGGGAACTGTCACCACCTTTTTACATAGTAGATCACCGCTGATAGTGCATCATCCATGCTAACCAAAACCAAACGAGATTTTTTTTTTCGTCCTTTCCATCCCGCCTTTTTTTTGTGAATTGCTGCAGGTAAATATGCAACCATGTTGCAGCCATGCAGCTACGACACTAAATGCCTCTCAATTGGCATGATACATATTATTTTTGCACCTGTTTATTCTGAGTCTTGGCATCCACCTTACGGTCTTTTTTCAAAGTAAATGACAAGGCACAGTCTGCATTTAATAGAATGCCCTTTGTCTATTTCATTGAGGACGCATGTTGACCACTAAGGGCCAAAAAAAAAAGTCAAGTCGCACGTCTGCAGCTTACACTTGTATGCAGACGGGTATTTTATGTGGGATAACACGATACATAAAGCAAGAACATTCTAATCAAAGATAAACTGCCGATCCAAGTCTGTTGTACTCGGTTAACAATCGCTCATCCCTCTCTTAGGACGTATCGAGAAGCTTTACTGGGAGCATCATCATTCAGCAGAAACCTACATAATTAAAATCTTTGGGAAATTAGCGATTTTGTAAATCACATGATCTACACTAAGTTATCAGGACCTGTTAAACCTTTTTTTTTATCTTTCAACCATGCCTCGCTGCCCACTTTCACGATAATAGGCGAAACAATTAGCAGCAAGATGCCGTTTGCGCCAGTTGTGGTTAAACAGAGTATCGTCGTCTTTCGAATAAAAATGTGAGTAGAGCTCTTTTTGAAGAAAAGTGGTTGATGATACGACCGGCGTTTTTCTGTAGCATCATTCAATTTGTTTTTTTTGTCAGTTATACTGTATATCTCCTTTCATTCTCTTTCATTTTCAATGAATCGAATAATACACAAGCAGACGTGCTTCGATCTATGAATTCATGCATCAGAAGGGTGACTATTGTTTCATCCATGGGAAATCATATATTTTGGTCTTCTCTCTCTTTCTGTTTACCTGGAAAACTCTAGGTATCATTGTATCAAGATCCCATCCGCATCCATCATCCAGACCATTCTTATCCCGTGTATCTAACTTGGTTAAATCGACTACCATTCTCAAACGTCGCGTGTCACCATCGATTTTGCTCCGGCAAAACAGACTTACCTCTCCTTTACTTCCTTTCTTCTTCCAGCTTCCGGTTTCCGTTTTCTTTTCGCCTGACAAGTTCTGGATACTACAAGTTGACTTTCTCTCACCATCCATCCATCCATCTGGCGAAACCGGATGACGTCAAAGGCCATCGTTGGTGGTGTGGCTCTCTTTTTAATCAGAAAAACGCTTACGTGTCCTCTTCATGTTCCTCTCCTTTGGATTGCTTCTCATCATATGGTATTCGAGATGTCTTCCCGATTATTGTATTTTGTATTTTGTATTTCATGTACATATTCTTTTCGCAGTCTTTTCCTCTTTTTTTCCCACAGGGTTTTTTATGAGGTTTTTACTGACGCGACCATTGTTTTTTTTATCATCATGTACTTTATTTGTTTCTTTCTTTTTATTCGGGGGACTCTCGATATCTGGAATCCAACTCGAAGTTATCGTCACTTCTGGCCACGTCAATATTTTTTGCCTGCTCAAGCTGACACCACCGATCCATCGCTTAACTGTCCCTGGAAGCAATTTATTTTCCGCATCGAAGAAGAAGCTTACCTGGCGGTCCGTATCATCTTTTTTTTTTGTCCGGTTCACCATTTGGTTCAAAGGCAAGTCCAATTTCTTTTCCTTTGCTATGATGTAATGAACGTATACTAATTCAAATTTTTTCAATGTCATATAATCCAAGTCATGTCAAGCGATCAATGGCTATTGCAAACTCAAATAACAAAGGTAAAATATCTTGACGAAAATTTGAATCAATCAAAGAGCTTACTAACTCATTTTTTTAAATACCCAACATACCCACACATCTTTCTAGATCTATCATAGCCTGGGCGGGATGGAGGGGGTCAATAAGTGCTGCTGCACACATGTTGGAAATCATGACTGTACGGTATGCCAGAGTATTGACATTAATTTACCAAAGTTCCATCAAGAGTCTCGCCCAGGTTATGCCGTATTGCGTTAGGCTTTTGTCTGACGAATGTCGCTCAATGTAAGGGGGCGACGTCCAGTAGCAGGTGGCATCCACTGCACAGCGGGTGTACGGCTTGTAGGACAACATCTCTGGAACCGATCATGTGACTCTAATTTATTGTAGCCTTGTAATTTTGCTATAACTTTTTGGTCTAGACTTACAGAATTACAGTGGAGAAAAATAATCCCGTTCAAGTTACAATCCTACAATGGATACTTATCACCGCGCCTTTGTTTCGCATTTTGACACTCACGATAAATCATCTTTAGATGTAAAAAAGTTGCTATAAATAAAAAAAAATTTACTGACACAATTATAATAGCTGTCTGCCGAAATTCCGGAGTATGAAATTATGAATCACTTCACCGAAAAATTCCACAGCGCATGGTCTGAGGACGATCGCTAATGGAGGCAATTGACAGCTGCCCCTCTAAACTGACACATGACCTGGAAACATAGTTTCTTGCCATTTTTCCGTGGGCTCACCTAATCCACCCCAGCTGAATCCCTGTTTTGTTCTATTTACGAATCGATCATCGTACGATTTTCCCTGTATTTTTCTTGGCAGCGATGAAGCGGCCTTTCGACTTTTTGATTTATGGATGATATGGCGTAAAAAATAACCCGAAATGACGACTGCCACACCTCTGAGGATCTCCCCGGGTAACTCGTAGACCAATGATAATACAATTTAGTACCAATGGTAAATGCTTGGCAGTCAATGGGTAGCCATTAGTTCGGATGCATGTCAATGGTGGGCTTATGAAACGACGGCCTGTGATAGGCTTGTTCGAGTATTTCATAGTAAATTCTCCATTTTAAGACATTAAAAGCTTAATGACTATTTACTTTTTTCCATCGAGACTCCAAACTTTGGAAATAGTTCGAGCAAAGAACAAATATCAGAATTCGAAAAACACTGACCACATTGGTAGTTTGTGTCACCCCAGTGTCCGTTTGACAAACGCACGGTCATTTACGAGTCTCTGGAGAAGGATCGGTTGACCGGTAGACAGTCCCGAAATAGCAAATGGAGATCAGCAACAATAATAAAAGATTTGCATCCAAAAATACTCTAAAATAGCCTGAAACCTGGTTGACAGGCCATTCGAGTACAGATATTCTTCAAATCACTGTCCCGAAATTTCAGCAAATTCAAATGATAATTTGAAATGTTTCAAATTCTTATTTTTAACAATTTCAGGCCCCAGACGAGGGTCCCTCTCCAATCATTTGATACACAACAAATGGACGGCTGCAGATCGTGAAGATGTCTTGGTTTAATCCGTTCCCAAGACATCTACTCCCATGGAATGGCACTGAACGTCTCTAGCGAGATGAGGATTGGTCGCTTGCTTCCGAACTAGAGAAAAAAAAAGGTACTAAAAAAAGGGTCTGGATGAGGATCCACAAAAAGCGGGACATCACGAATTCCAGATTTTCAAGTATAAATAGTGGAGGTGTTTGCGACAGGGTGGATGTTTCAGGAACAATAACTTATATCTCACTTTTCATAATGGTTCAACTTACATCTCTCGCAATCTTACTTGGTCTCGCTGGTGCTACTGTGGCTGCCCCCACGGGCGGTGCTACCATTACTGTCAATAACCATTGTGGCCATAACATCCAAGTTAATCAAATGACCAATGGTGCCAGTTCGGGTCATGCTATCAATCTCGCGGCTGGAGCTACTCACAAATTCACGGTGCCTTCCAACTGGGGTGGTCGATTCTGGGGACGCGAAGAGTGCTCCGGCTCTGGTCCCGACTGCAATCCCAGTGCTCCTGCTTCCTTGGCTGAATTCTTGCTGAATGGATATTCCGATAAGGACTTTTACGATGTTTCATTGGTGGACGGGTTCAACTTGCCTATGGATATCAAGCCCTCTGGTTCGAGCGATGGTTCGGGCAATTCAGCTGAGAAGTATGCATGTGGTATCCCCGCTTGCACTACACTGCCCTCGTGTCCCGAAGATCTCCAAGTCAAGGGTGATAACGGCAAAGTAATTGGCTGCAAGAGTGCATGCTCGGCTTTTGGTACCGATGAATTCTGCTGTCAAGGCGCCCACAACAGCCCCGAAACGTGTCAACCCAACGAATACTCTTCAGTCGTCAAAGCCGTCTGCCCCGACGCTTACAGTTTCGCGTACGATGATGCCAGCTCCACCTTCTCCTGCTCGTCATCGGGTTATACCGTCACTTTCTGCCCCGCTTAGATTTAGAAGGTCACATTGATTTCTTCAATTTCCATTATTTCCGGTGACAGGCTGGTTCCTGTTGCTGCATAGAACGCATACAATAAATTATTATTTTTTATGTCATCCCACATTATCTCACTCATCTCCCAGTATAACCACATGGGCAAATGATCGGATCATCCGGATACATACATGCAAGAATCCGGTTATCAAAAAAGTGTAGATGGACCCGATCATAGATCGAAGAGAGCAAAAAAAAAAGAGGAAGAGAGAAGGTTGTATAATCGGATTATAATGATGAACTGGCTGACGATCAGCGAATGGGGTAATATAAATCGATCCATTGGATCATCACTTGCATATGTAGAATCAATGTTTATGTTTTTTTTCCATCAAAAAAACACCTGGAGTGGCTAAAAATAAGAAAAAAAAGGATGCATGGTGGGGCAATGGGTGATGCAGTGCATGTCTATTTGGGTGAGTATTAAAACCGCGAGGAAGTGTTCAGAAAGGAAGGAAAGAAAAAAGCTGACCTTTTTTTATTTCAGTCTCCTTGCCAACCAGAAGCAACCAAAGCCGCATCAAGCGAATTTCCACCTATATTTTTTTCAGTTTCCGTCTCCTTTTTTTTTTCTCTTGTAGGTTGTTCTTCTTTCCACCATGAAGTTTTCCCATCAAATTCAGTTTAATGCTGTACCTGATTGGGCAGACTACTACTTACCGTAAGTGCAAGTTCACCATGACCCAAGAAAACCCTTGTAACTTATCTTTCCGACTCTCTTATTCTGACTTTTTTTTTCTTTCTCACTCGGTTTCCCAGTTACTCCAACCTAAAGAAACTCATTTATGCTATTGAAAAAGACAAGATTGCTGGTACGACACCGCGGCTGTCGGTCGATCGCGAGCATGTGAGTGAAACGACGGCATTGATAAACGAGCCGCAACCGGTGGAATCCGACAATGCTCAGTTCATTGCCGCTCTGGACAAGTCGCTCGATAAAATTGTACGGTTTTACTCCAAAAAAGAGACGGAGCTATATGACGATATGGATAAGCTTCTGTCGGCCTATGAGCATCGCCGCTCGTACTATCGACCTTCAATGGATGAAGAAGCGGGCTTGGAGACCACTCGTCCGGCTCCGACCAACCCCAACCAGAGGCGTCGCAGCAACACGAATGAATTGCCCAGACGTGAGTCGACCGTGGAAGGTGATTCGTACTTGCCTGCGAATATTGGGACACAAAATATTAGCGAGAATGACCCGGAGCAATCCTTGTTGACAAGCGGAAAACAGGGGGAACATAATCTGGTGGAATTACGCAAACGAACCGTCGATCTATTTGTCCTACTTTCTGAACTCAAATCGTTTGTGGCACTGAATCTGACGGCGTTTTCCAAAATCCTGAAAAAGTACGATAAAATTACCAACAACAACCTCAAGCGATACTACACTTCCAATTACGTCAGTCAAGCTTACCCTTTCAAGAGCGCCACCAAAGCGAAGTTGAACCAACGTATTCAGGAAACAGAACAAGGCTACGCTACCCTTGTTACCAATGGCAATCTGGACCAAGCCATTGACGAACTCAAGACGCATCTCAGAGAACACATCGTGTGGGAGCGCAATACGGTGTGGCGTGATATGGTTGGTCAGGAAAGACGCATTCAAAGTGTGGGTCTGAGTGAAGGCAAACCCGCTGCAGTGCATACGCCGTTCGGCACCCTCAAACTCCAGAAAAGCCAGATCACACATGCTTGTTGTCTCATTCTCAGTGTCGCGGTTTTCGGCCTCCTTTTACGAGTTCCCATCTTTTCAGAAATTGAACAGAATCGATGCTTTGCCATTCTTGTATTTGCCAGTTTATTATGGGCCACAGAGGTAAGACTGTGCATAAGCCAATGATAATGGATCTACTGAACTCGTTTTTGGACTGACCCCAACCGTTCGATCACAGGTCATGCCACTCTTTGTTACAGCTCTTCTTGTTCCATTTTTGATCATCACTCTGCGTGTGATGCGTTCCGATGACGATCAGCATACCCGATTGAGTGCCCCGGATGCGACCAAACGTGTTTTTGCGAGCATGTTTTCTCCGGTCATTATGTTACTTTTGGGTGGGTTTGCTATTGCAGGTGCTTTGAGCAAATTTGGCATTGCCAAATCCATGGCCACCTATGTTCTGTCCAAGGCCGGCACTCGACCCAACCGGGTTCTCCTTGTCAATATGATGGTCGCCACCATCGCCAGTATGTGGATCAGCAACGTAGCCGCCCCCGTTCTCTGTTTCTCTCTGATTCAGGTAAAACTAAAAAAAAAAGTGGCAAATGCAGTGATAAGAAGAAAAAAAGACGTATTTACCCTACTTATTCTGTCGACAGCCTATTCTGCGTACACTGCCCGTGGATTCTAAATTTGCTCCTTGTCTTATCCTTGGCATTGCACTGGCGTCCAATTTGGGTGGTATGACTTCACCTATTTCATCGCCTCAAAATATCATTGCTATCCAAAATATGGATCCTGCCCCCTCTTGGGGCGAATGGTTTGTCGTCTCTATTCCATTGTCCATCCTCGGTAATGTGATTATCTGGCTTTGGCTCCTGTGGAATTACAAGCCGGAAAAACAGACACCTCACATCCACACGATTCGTGCATCGCATGATCCGCTCACTGCGACCCAGTTGTATGTCGTCT